>NC_026007.2:13987682-14048555 GCF_000442705.2 Elaeis guineensis | reverse complement strand
ACAAATAACCTCATCTTTGTAGGACTTGCCAATAGAGAGAGGTACTATAACCTGCTTTATAACCTTCACATCACCATTGTCAGTAAGCCATTGCAATCTATAGGGATGTGATGCTTAACAGTCACCAGATTAAGTTTTTCCACCAAAATAGTAGAAGCCATATTGGTACAACTATCCCTATCAATGATAACACCACATACCTTATCATGGATGGTGCACCTAGTATGGAAGATATTTTCGCACTACTCATCATCCACTTTGGCTTGTAGGTTCAGGTTGCGGCGAATAACCAACAGCTCTCCTTCATCTGCAAACTCCATAAAATCTTCTTCTACCTCTTTCAAAATAGCCTCATCTTCACTTTCAATTTCTTCTTGTGACTCTCGAATGAACATCACCCTCTTGTTTGGACATTCAGAGGCTATATGACCATAACCAAGACACTTGAAACACTTGATATCTCGGCTTCGCCTGGGAGGTTGTGAATTTCCCACATTCTCTTTTTCTTTGGCCGCATCTGTAACTTGCTTGTTAGAATCATCTTTTTCTACTTGTTTTGGAACCGCCTTAGGGACAGACCATGGTGATAAGGAAGAGGAGTTGGTAGTCTTACTCAGCTTACTTGCACCACGCTTGCACTGTCTCTCCACCTTAACAGCAAGTTTGATCACATCGTCAAGGAACACATAAGATTGCAACTCCACCGTATCAGCAATCTCCTTGTTCAATCCTTTTAAGAATCTTACAATGGTCTGTTCTTGAGGTTCTCGCAAATCGCATCTCATCATCAGCATCTCAAATTCTTTGACATAATCCTCAACACACCCCCCCTTGTCTCAAGCTTTGTAACTTGATGTACAGTTCCTGCTTATAATATTGAGAGACAAATCGCTTCTCCATGATCCGCTTCATAAGCCTCTAGTTTCGGATCTCCTCTTCTCCATCCCTCCTACGCTGAGCTTGCATATTCTCCCACCAAAGATTAGCGTAATCAGTAAATTCAAGGGCAGCAAGTTTACATTTTTTTACCTCAGAATAGTCTTGACATTCAAAGACCTTCTCCACACGTTGCACCCATTCCAGATATTCTTTGGATAAGTTGGTTCCTTTAAAGGATGGGATCCTCATCTTAATATTGTCTCCCGAACTCCTTTGTTGCCGCCTTTGCCATGGGTGTTCCTCCACACTATCATCATCTCCGGGTTTGTCATACTCCTCTTCATCATCGCGATCAACTCGTCGTGGTGCTGAATGGCCATACCGCTATGGTGCTGGGGGAAGTGTTGCCAACCGCTCAAATGCTTGTGTTAGGTGATTGAGTTGCTCCATCATCTCTTCTTGATGCCGCTGGAGCTCCATAATCTGAGCTTGTTCTAGACTCATGCCTCTAGGAATAACAGGGGCCTCGTCTCCTCTAGACATAATTGGATATCAAACACTTTCTCAAGCTCTGATACCAAACTGATGTGCCCAGGCCTGAATAACTATCTTATGTAGGTAAGAACAAAGATTGGAGCACAAGAAAAGAAAAAAAAAGAAATCTTTGAAATCTGATTGATAAGAAAATCGCCACAATCAGATCACAAAGGGGTAGAACGCCACACTTAAGAAAAGAAGAGAGTGAGTGATAAGTTCTAAGATTTATAACTCGCCACTAACACACAGGGGTTAGATAAGAGAATTCAGCAACACTCATTTTTGTTCATTAAAATCTGAATTGAATACATAGGTCGCCTCCCTTTATATAGATAAAAGAGAAAACATGAGACAAATTTAGTAAATGGAAGAAATTAATTGAATTTGACTATCATAGAAATGATGGTGGCTATATCTTGCTACAAAAAAATATGATAGTGGCCGTATCTTGCTACTATGAAAATGATGGTGGCTGGAGATCATGGTGAATTAGGAAGAACAAAACAACTTTGAATACATCTTGCTACTATGAAAATGATGGTGGCTGGAGATCATGGTAAATTAGGAAGAATAAAATAACTTTGATTACATCTTGCTACTATGAAAATGATGTTGGCTGGAGATCATGGTGAATTAGGAAGAACAAAACAAGCTTCTAAACTCGGTCCTTTCCCAAGCAATAATTTTTTTCAAATTCCTACCATATCTGATTCGCACCACATCATGCTTCTACGCACATGAGTAGAGTCATCAATTTGGCTCTTGGATCTGTATATGGCATGTGATCATCTCTTTCTTCATGATGGTGTACATCATAAGTTCATGACCAAATAATATACTATTATTAGGATGATAGCTATATCAAGTATAGGTCGTTGTGTGCCATGTACGTTGGTTGTTCTCTTAACCAAAGAGTGTGGAGATATTGGCATGGCATGCAAGTGAGATGTAGGAGTACATCTCACTGAACGTGATCAATTACTGAGCACTCTGCTATCAAGAGTAGCTCACGAAAGATATGGGTATAAGTGTCTCTCTGATCTGAAATCACCACGATGACTTGCAAGCAACTCACTATGCTTTAGTGTTGAACTACCTAAATTTTTAATTCAATGATGAAATATTTTTAGACATAGTCAAATACTTACGAAGTCAGTGTGAGTCAAGATGGAATTGACTCCTCCAAATAAGTAGGAGTTAATGTATTAGTGTGTTTCAATTTCGTAAAACCTTGGTCGGAGTAATCCATGTGATGGATTTTAAAAATTAAATTATAATATGGATGATCATATCAGGGTTGGCAGTTAAACCCTAGGTCACCTTGAGCATTTAGATCAAAGGGATGAATTTACGGTAACCATATGCCAATAGATTCTTGAATGATGCTTTGCAATCCTTCGACCTATTCGAACGTCGGGTATCATTGCTAGATGGTCACTTTAATTGGTATAAGAAGATTATTTCCATACTACCAACTTAGGTTCGAACCTTTGGGGTCACACTCAAAAGAAGTTTCTGACTAATCATATGGCTGATCAATGATTAAGAATCGTTGCAGGATAAAACCATCAATTCGATTGATGATTAATCTTGTTCAAAAATTGTAATAAATCAATTCACTAATTATTGATGAATTAGAAAAGAATTGATTAATAATTAGATTGTTAATTAACTCAATTTTATTGGACATTGAGGTTTGGATTGAATCTAATTGAATGGGATTCAATTTGGTTTAATACGATTAGATTATGAGATGACCTAATCGTTAAGGGTGTTCAGTTTCTGATATGATCAGGACTTGAGCTTGATTAATTTTTGATTTGATTAAAATTTAATAAAAGTTATTTACTACCTAATTAGATTAGGTTTAATAGTCCAATTGGGTTTAACCTAATTTGTTTGGGTTAAAAATCTAATTGGATGAGAAAAATAATTCGAATTCGAATCCCTTGTACCTCCTTTATCTGTGCCCTCTTATTCTTCACGTGAGAAATATTTTATGTGATTTTTTTTCATACCAAAAGATTTTTTCACATTTTCATCTGAGTTCTTTTGAATTATAAATTGGATGGTTTAAATTTGAGTTCAAATTGGTTTGAATTTGAATGAAAACCTAGAGTTCAAATTGAGTTGGACTCTTCTCTTCATGCCACCACATTTCTCCACACATAAAGTATTTTTGTGTGAGATTTTTTACACCATTCTAATGTTGGTCAATCTTTTTTTGAGTTCACAAGATAAAGATAAAATTTAATTCAAAATTTAATTCAAATTTGATTTGAATTGGTGATAAGGATCAACCAATATTTGAATTTGAACCGAAACTATCTTATTCTTATCCTTATCTTCCATGGGACGCCAATCTTAAAAGGGGATCAATTTTGTATGAGATTAGAAATAATTTTTGGTATGAGAAATCTGAGAGATGGGACATAAAAAGTTGAGAGTGGGTTGGGCTTCCGTGCATGAGAAACAGAGGAAGTGTTCTTCCTCTCGAGCGTGAGCTGTGAGTTCTAGGGTTTCATCTCTAGATTTTGTGAGAAAAAAAATATAAGAGTGAGTCTTGTCCAATCTTCCACACCATCATCTCATCATAAAGCTTCATCTTCTGATATGGAAGAGTCTAGGAGATCTGAAGAAAGGAGCTTGGATCAGCCATCCAGAGCCTTCAACACGAGCTAGCACTTCCACGAAGGAAGATCCGATCAGAGCTTCTAGTGGATGATCTGTTGAGGCTGGACGACCTGTGCGGCTGCTCGGCATCAGTGAGAGCTTTGTACCATATTTATCAGTAGTGGAGATCATCGATCCATGAAAAGGTGATGAGTTCTGAACTCTACCGACATAATCTAAAAGTTAGATCAGAATCAGGGCATCGATGTGATCAATGTAATTTTTTATTTTTTATCAGATTTATATGTAAATTTTTTATATCATAGATTTTTAATGATAGTTTAGATCTGATCTAAAATATATTTAGAAGATTAAAATATTTAATCTTTTATTATTCTATCATAAAATTTTAAAAATACATGCTTTGAACTATTCATTTTTTTTTCAATATGTATGTAAGATACAAATCTGAAAGACTTTAAAATGTTCAAAGAATTCAGATATGAAATAGAAAAGATAAATCAAAAATATCTTAAAAATACTTCGATTAGATCGAAGATACAATACCAAATAAAAAATTTATCGATCATATAAAAAAATGGTATAGTTTCATGATGAAATTCTCCTTGTATACCTCAGCTCAATGGTGTATCTATGAGAAGCGATGGCACTATATGAGATATAGTCCAGTCAATCATAAATATCACTAGTTCAATTATTGTTTCTTTAGGAGCAAGATTTAATTTCTGAAATCTAAATTAGGTTTCCTTTAAAGTTGGTTTCACCACACCATATGAGATATGATATGGTAGACAAGTTAGAGGATAGGTCTGTAAGAGCTCATTTATGGGGTATTCCAAAAGGGTTTGGCATGTCACTTTTTCTTTCCAATGGTTCACAATGTGATTGTGAGCAATTATACTGTTTTCTTTGAAAACAGTAGGAGGATAAGCTCAAAGAGAAATCTCTAAAGAATGAGTCATAGGACCTGTACAACCTATTTAAAATGAGTCAGTACATGTAGTACTTCTTCCATCTTGTAGATCTAGTAGGAAATCCTATCCTTTAGAAAGATACTTGGTATTCTTACAAAAGATTTAAAGAAAGTATTTTTCGAGGGAGATTAGAAACATAGGGATGATCCCAAAACCTACAAGACGTGACATGAGAAATCATGTAGTTACATGAAGGTCAGTAGGAGGGTCCCATGTTGACATCGATTATGATGTCGTTACATATAGAATTTTATTTTCAAAGATCTACATCAAACATTCTGGAAATAAAAGGTCCATAGAGATAGATCCTAAAGGATGTTTGGTTTTTACAGACAAGTACATAAAAGAGGTGCTGAAAGGGTTCAGCATTGAAACCTCCAAGAGGGATCCATTATCTTCTTAGGTATAGGTGTATGCCAAGCTATGTACTTGACTTGATATATCTTGTGTGATAGTCATGAGCAGATATTAGTCAAATCCAGATTGGATGCAATGGATTGCTGTGAAAATATTTTTAAGTACTTGAGAAGCACTAAGGGATTATTCCTTATCTTTGAAGAAGGATTAGAGCTAAGAGTGAGAGGATACACTATACTAATGGTAGAATGTCTACATCAGCATGTATTCTTGAGTTATATTGGTTCGATATATTGGAAGAATTTCAGGCAATCGACCAATGAAAGCTGAATATGCTATAGATGTACAGGATGTATTTTGGTTCTTATGATAGTTGCAGAACTGGATATCATACCATTGGATACTATAACATTGTACTGCAAAGATAATGGTTTATAGCCTTTGCTAAGGAGCCAAGGTCTCACTAGAAGTCTATGCATATAAAGCAGGGATATACGCGATTACCTCAAGTAGAAATACATAGAGGTAAGGAGAGTAAACTCCATATAGAATATGGAAGGCCCAAGTCGCTTAGCCAGCTAAACACTGAAGCTTATCTTCAGAAGATGGGGCTTAGGAATATGGCAAATTGGCTTTAGTACAAGTGGGAGTTTGTTGAATGTGTGCCCTACAAGCCAATCTTGACTAACATATATTTTACTCTAGGATATGTTTTGTACTTGATGGACAGTCTTTAAAATCAATCATGTCTTATGTGTCCATGATTTATCTTAGAAATTAACAAAGATAATTTTGTATGTTCTCAAGGTGTTGAGAATTTGAGACATACATCATTAGTGGTTAATTTCTAAATGCTTTCAATCGAAGGATCTGTTGAAAAATATGTCCCAAAAACTAATCATCAAACTGTTGACAGTTGAGCAACCAAGTATTGTAATTGATTTGTTAATAAATAAAATATATTTTTAGTATTTTCTTCATAAGTTTTCATCTTCTAACGAACTCCATTGTTATGATGAAGTCCTTAGAACTATTTAAGTTCGATAAAGAGAGGATTTATCGATTAGTCCTTAAAATTGTTCACGACTAAATGATAGGCTATTAATAAGGATGACAGCTTCCATCGAGCATAGGTCGCTGTAGGCCATATGGATTGGTTGTCCTCTTAACCAAGGAGTGTAGAGACACTGATATGGCATACAGGTGAGATATAAGGGTACATCATCATTGAACGTGACCAACTCCAGAGCATTCTGCTATCGAGAATGTCTCTAATGGAATATAGGTATAAGTATCCCTTAGACCTGAGATCACCTCAATGACTTGCAAGCAACTTACTGTGCTTTGGTACTAGACTAACTGAATTTCTAATTCAGTGACAGAAGGCTTCTGGGCACAGTCAAGTACTTGCAAAGTCAGAGTGTGATCGAGATGGGATTGACCACTCCAAGAGTTGGAGAAGAATGAGTCGTTGTATTTCAATTTAGCAAAACTTTAGCCAGGGTAATCCATCAAATGGATTTGATATTTTGAAATATAATGTGGACAACCTGATTAGAGTTGATAGTTAAACTCTGAGGTATCCTATGATCATTTTGGTCAAGGGGATGAATTATATGGAAACTATATCCGCATGTGTTCTAAAAATATTGTTCTACACATTCGACCTATCCGTCTGTCGGGTACCATTGCTAGATGGTCACTTCGATTGGTACAGAAATTTATTCTTATACTACCGACTTAGGTTCAGACCTATGAGGTCAAACACATTAGTGTTCATGATCTGATCAAATGGTTGATCAACGATTAAGAATCATTCTAGGGTTAAACGATCAATACGATTGACATTTAACCTAGTGCAAGTATTACAGGAGGATCGATTAGCAATTTGATTGTCAATTAACTTAATTTGATTAACAAATGGGCTAAGATTAAGTCTAATTAAATATGATTTAATTAAATTTAGTATGGGCTTGATTGGATCAAGTTCAATTGATTTATTGGATAAACTAAGTGCAAGAAGAAACTAGTCCTAGTTTAATTAGGACTTGGGTCAACCTAATTTCTAATTTGATTAGAAAATTAAAATAAATTTTAATATAATTTAATCTGATTAAATTAGATTTTTAATTAGGTTAAGACTTATTTTAATTGAGTTGATCTAATTTTGATTTGATTTGATTTGAGAAATCAAATTAAAACAAGTCATAAGATAGAATCCTAGTAAGACTAGGATTCTACCTTGCGCCACATAAGCCCCCCACGCCCTCTCTCTTATTCCATACCAATTCTCTCTTATTTTGTGCGACAAAAATCCTCTCCCAGGTCTTCACCATGCCCAAAAGGTTTTTTTTCTTTTTTCTTACATGGAAGATGGTTGTGGATCAAATCAAAGTAGGAATAAGTTTGGATTTGAAATTCTATGAGATAGAGTTTTAGAAATCCAAAACTCTTTTCCTTTTGCACCGATTTTATCCAAATTTTTTTTGAGATTTTTGTGGCTTTTATGGCACTTAATAGGTGCCCTTTGCTATTGGTCTATGCACAAAAAGAAGGAGGGGCGCCCAAGAGTTGGGCGCCCCTTATCTTGCCATGTTTGGATAAACCTTGATTAGGTATTTGACCTAGACAAAGATTCTATCATATCTTTCTATATAAACTGAATTTCTTCATAAAGCTTTTATGGAAAATATATCAAAGAGTGTCCTTTGTAGGATCCAAAAATTAGAGAGAAAAAAGGTTGGAGCATGGAGATATAATAGACACAAGATAGGGTATCTAGAGAGAGCAAAGAAAAGAAGAAGAAGGTCTTCTTCTAGGATTGTTGTGTTCATCTGTTTCCCTTCCCCATCGTGAGTTTTCTGAGAGTGTCTCAGATCTGAAACTTCTCCTCCTACTTTTCATCTTTGAAAGAGTCCAAATCAAGAAGAAGGAGGCACCTGACCAACCATCGAAGAAGGATCAGCACAATACTAGCATACTATGCTGATTTCCTGGAGCAGGACTTCTGATCGAGATTCATAGGCTCGTGTGGATGACTCCTAGAGGCTGGATGTATGTACGGCTCACAACATCATCCTCAAACACGGATCAGTAAGGTTAGAACATCTAACTTGCAAGGTAATAGATCTGATCTATTATTTATTACATACATTAGATGTAGCATAAAAACATGTTGATATGATCAACATGTAATTCATTCTCTATATATTTTAATTTTTGATTTAATACCATGTAATAATCATGTAATAGGATCTTAGATCTAGGGATTCTCTAGTTTTATAAAATAAATTTTGATTTATTTTAGCCTTCCATTGCATGATCTTGAAAAAGTTTCAAGATCTAACCCTAAAACCCTAGATCTGGTTTCTTCAATTGGTATCAAAGCCTAGGTTGTTTATTACATGATTATTTATACATACTTAGATTAATTTTTAGATTAGACCTAATTTATAATCTAATTATTAAATCTAAAATTATAATTTTTAGATCAATCATGAACTGTAAGGTTGTCTTGCTGTAAGGTTTACCCCTTACAGTGCAAAGATTGTCCTAGTTCGTGTAGATTTATCTTTAATCATAAATTTATTAGATATGATCTAGATTAAATTTATGATTTATTAGATTTAAAAAATATTTAAATCTAAAATAAAATTTCTTTATTAATATATCCTACACAAAGAACCATCATATTTTTGTCTGAAAAATTTACGCAGTTTAAAGTTGAAATTGTTTCAATTACATGAACCTGTTTAGATTAGATCTAAAGTAGTTTTATTTTATTTTATTTGCATCTTGATTATGAATCAAACATGTAACTTAGTTGGTGAAATCATGTTGTAAAATTATTTTACAAATATAAAAATTATTTTTAAAAAGTCGAACCCCAACCCTCAGCCCAAAACTTAATTAAGAATTAAGAAGTTGTTTTGATTAGGTTCTAGGATTGTGAATTGAAGAACCTAAGACATAAACCATAACACATTGGGTTAATGGGTTCGTGGAAATTAGGTCTATTAATTGGGTTAGACCTAAGGTTAGATTAAAGATGGACTTAATTAGAGAATTGACTAAATCTAATCAATTATTATTTTAGATTAGGTCAAGAATTCTCTAGATCAATTACAATAGTTGTAGTTAGTCAAGTCTATGTCTTTAACGAGAACCAAATAGACTTGATTCTTGGCTAAGTGGTCTAGCATGAACTGTTAGGTTGATCCAATCGAAACTAATTAAATCAGTTGGTGTCTAAGATAAATCAGATCGGTGATTTTTAATTGGGAGCCCGCTTATCTGACCATTTCTAATGGTGTCTAAGGCAAGCTTTGGCAGACCCTCCCACCGATCAAACTTACCTGGCCTCCTAGTGAAATAATATTTTGATTGGATCACTTGACTATTCGAGCTGATCCATGTCAGCTAGGTAAATCAGTGTGACTGATTTAAGTGCTCCTAGACCAGCCCTTTTAATGGTCTCCCTTAAGCTGACTTGGTGAAGCCAGTAGGAGGATCATGATAAGTTGGTTCATCTGACCTCATCCTTTAAATCAATTAAATCCTCTAAAATTATTAGGTCCTTAAAATGCAATAGTTATGGTGATAACTAGATCATAGCCTCCCATTAAATGGATGATAATGGGTCCATCAGTTGGATAATCATTGGAGGCCCAAAGGCCTGGTGCTTATCGGCTGATGGAATTATCATTCATAATATGATTCTCTAATTGCATGTTTCTAAATGGTGATTAGGTTAGCCAACCAAAGTTGGGCCTAATCATTCATTGGCTCGATGGGCCAAGTATGGTTATGTTAATGGTTGGACCTAACCAGACCTTTTCAGTGGAGGCCAAAACCTACTGATTAGGAACTGGGGCAAAATTAAAATTACTAGAAATTATTTAAAGAAATAATTGGTTATGAACCTGCCCTTAGATGTACATGGATTAGCCAACTAAAGTTGGACTTGTGTGTAGTCTAAGTGGATTCTAGTACCCACTAAGAAATTCGGGTAATTTATCGAATTGGAGGTAGAGGCTACCAATTCGAATAAAATAGTGGGAGAAATCTTTTGATTAAAGTCCAAATCTTTAGGTTTAATGAATCAATTACTAATTAGGTTATGATTTTCTTTTGAGTAGATATGGCCACTTTCCTATCGCTTCGATCATTGTTGGACAATGATAAGTTGGTGGGACCCAACTTCGGTAGTTGGTACCGAAAGTTGAAGATAGTTCTGGAGCATGAACGGATCCTATATGTGATAATGGATCTTGCACCTGAGGAGCCAGCTGCCAATGCACATGGAACAGTTAGAGATACTTACCAGAAGTGGCTCAGTGACTGGACCACGGTGCGCTGCATCATGCTGGCTGCCATGAGCGACAAGTTCAGTCGCAAATTTGAGATGGCTCAGCCAAAGGACATGCTTCAAGTGTTGGAGGATGCCTTTGGCACACCCGATGACGTGGAGAGGCACAAGACTAGTTGTGCCATCTTCAACGTCAAAATGTGGGATGGTGCCTCTGTCACTGATCATGTATTGTACATGATCGAGCTGATGGAGCATTTGAGCAAGCTTGGCTTTCCTTTGCATGAGCAGTTTGGGAAAGATGCAATACTGAACTCGCTGCCCAAGTCTTATCTTCCATTCCTCACTCATTATAGAATGACAAAGCCTGAAATAAACAACCATGAGTTACTGGGGTTGCTTCAGAACTTTGAGAAGGATCACTAACTCCACAAGGAGTCAGTGAACTTAGTGGGAGGTTCGTTTTCTGGTTCTCAACCCTTCTCAACCCTTTAAGAAAGGGAAGAAGAACAAGAAAAAGAAAGTGAAGAAGGTGCAAGTTCAGGCTGGGACATCAGTGCAGGGTCAGACCAGAAAGATCAAGCCGGATAAGAGTCTATTCTACTGTCAAGCACCCTAAATTAGATAGTATGTCAGATATCTACTTATGGCACTATAGGCTAGGTCATATAAACAAGAACAGAATAAACTGGTTGATTCAAGAGGAAATCCTTGAAGTCAGTGATTGTGAATCACTTCCAACCTGTGAGTCCTGTCTTCTTGGTAAAATGACCAAGTCACCTTTTACTGAAAAAGGTGAGAGAGCTACTGAGCTCTTGGGCCTAGTACATACTGATATATGCGGGCCCATGAGCACAAGTGCTAGAAGCGGATATTTCTACTTCATCACTTTCATAAATGATCTATCTAGATATGGATATGCTTATTTGATGAAACATAAGTCAGATTCATTTGAAATATTCAAACAATTTGAAAGTGAAGTAGAAAAATAAACTGAAAAAAATATTAAAACTCTTCGATCTGACTGAGGAGGGAAATACCTCTCTGGTGAGTTTCTCACATACCTAGGAGAAAATTCCATTCTCTCCTAATAGACTCCTCCAAAAATACCACAGCATAATGGTGTGTCTGAAAGGAGAAATCAGACTCTGTTAGACATCGTCTGATCCATGATGGGTTTTGCCAGCTTGCCGATATCTTTCTGGGGATATACACTCAAATCGGTCTATTATCTATTAAATAGGATTTTAAGTCTATAATTAAGACTTCATATGAGATATGGACAGCACGTAAGCCGGTACTTTCACACCTTAGGGTCTGGGGGTGCCCTGTCTATGTCAAATGGTTAGTTATAGATAAACTCAAATCTAGGTTTGACAAATGCACATTCATAGGGTAGCCCAAAGAGATCAAAGGATATTTTTTCTATCATGCTGATGAACAAAAGGTGTTCGTCAGCCTTAAAGTAATTTTTTTAGAAAAAAAGTTGCTTGGTGAAGGAACCGTTGTCTCTAAGGTTGAACTTGATGAAGTTCAACAGGTAGAAGGATCGACACCAACAGCTGAACCTGAGTCGGATTGGATTAGATCAGATTCGGAGTCCAATATACCTGCACCATTAAGGCGATCCAGTAGAGTACCACATCAGTCGGACAGATACTAGATTTTTTGGTCTAAGATAGTGATCCCATTGAACTCGATGAGAACGATGTGGATCCGATCACCTATATAGATGCAATGTAGAGACTTGATTTTAAAAAATGACTTGAAGCCATGAAATCCGAAATAGAGTCCATGAAGCTCAACGATGTATGGACATTGGTTAACCCACTTGAAGGGGTTAAACCCATTGGGTGTAAATAAGTCTTCAAAAAGAAGAGGGGCGCAGACAGAAAGGTGAAGACCTATAAAGCCCGTCTGATTGCCAAGGGGTATCGTCAACATTATGGTATTGACTATGATGAGATATTTTTTCCTATGGTAATGCTCAAATCCATTCGGATAATGCTTGCAATAGCTGCCCATCTGGATTATGAGATCTGGCAGATGGATGTAAAGATAGCTTTTCTGAATGGAGAGCTGACCGAAGAGGTGTATATGATACAACTTGAGGGGTTTACATCCATAGATGAGTCCAAGGTGTGCAAGCTTCAGAGATCCATTTATGAATTGAAGCAAGCTTCTCAGAGTTGGAACATACATTTTGATAAGGTGATCAAAACGTATAGCTTTGTTAAGAACGGAGAAGAGCCCTGCATCTATAAATGGGCAAACAGTCTAGTTGTGGTATTCCTTATCTTGTACGTGGATGACATTCTCTTAATTGGGAATGACATCCCTGTACTACAGAGAATAAAAGTTTGGTTGTCATCGCAGTTTTCCATGAAGGACTTGGGTGAAGCATCCTACATCCTAGGGATGAAGATCTATAGGGATAGATCTAAAAAGATGCTTGGGTTATCCCAGTCCACATACATAGATACTGTGCTGAAGAGGTTCAGCATGGAGAATTTCAAGAAGGGCTATCTACCGATAGGCCATGAAATTTTTCTCTCTAAGAAGGATTGTCTGACAACTCCTGAATAGAGAGAGCATATGAGTAGAGTCCCATATACTTCGATCGTTGGATCTATCAAGTACGCCATGACATGTACAATGCCAGATGTGGCATACTCACTAGGAATAGTGAGTAGATACCAATCTGATCCTGGAGAAAAATATTGAAAAGTGGTTAAAACCATCCTTAAGTATTTGAGAAATACTAAGGATCAATGATTAGTTTATGGCGAGTCAGATCTGAAACTTGTGGGGTTCACAGACTCCAGCTTTCAATCTGACCATGATGACAACAGAAGCGTATCAGGTTATATCTTTACTCTGAATGGTGGAGCCATATGCTGGAGGAGTTTCAAGCAGCATACTGTGGCAGACTCTGTTTGCGAGGCAGAGTACATCACAGCATCGAATGCCATGAAGGAAGCTGTGTGGCTGAGAAAATTCATCATCGAGCTCGAAGTAGCACCCTCCCTCGATGGTCCATTCCTGCTCTACTGCGATAGCATTGGTGCCATAGCTCAGGTGAAAGAACTCAAAGCACACCAGCGGATGAAGCACATTTTACGCCGCTTCCACCTGATCCGAGAGATTGTGGATCGAGATGACGTCGACCTTCAGAAGATCGACGGAAAGGAGAATCTGGCCGACCCCTTCACTAAAGCCCTGATGATAAAAGAGTTTAACAACCACAAGTCAAAGATGGGTATTAGATACTATGCCGAGTGGCTTTAGTGTTGGGAAATGTGTCCCAAAAAGCCAATCGTCAAGCTGTTGACGGTTGAGCAACCAAGTATTGTAATTGATTTATTAATAAATAAAATATATTTGGCATCTTCATCATAAGCTTTCATCTTCTAATGAACTCCGTTGTTATGATGAAGTCCTTAGGACTATTTAAGTTCGATAAAGAGAGGATTTATCGATTAGTCCTTAAAATTGTTCACGACCAAATGATAGGCTGTTAATAAGGATGACAGCTTCTATCGAGCATAGGTTGCTGTAGGTCATATGGGTTGGTTGTCCTCTTAACCAAAAAGTATGGAGACACTGGTATGGCATACAGGTGAGATGTAAGGGTACATCATCATTGAACGTGACCAACTCCAGAGCATTCTGCTGTCGAGAATGTCTCTGATGGGATATAGGTATAAGTGTCCCTCAGACCGAGATCGCCTCAGTGACTTGCAAGCAACTCACTGTGCTTTGGTACTGGACTAACTGAATTTCTAATTCAGGGATGGAAGGCTTCTGGGCACAATCAAGTACTTGCGAAGTCAGAGTGTGATCGAGATGGGATTGACCACTCCAAGAGTTGGAGAAGAATGAGTCGCTGTATTTCAATTTAGCAAAACCTTGGCCAGGGTAATCCATTAGATGGATTTGATATTTTGAAATACAATGTGGACAACCTGATCAGAGTTGACAGTTGAACTCTGGGGTGTCCTATGATCATTTTGGTCAAGGGGATGAATTATATAAAAACTATATCCGCATGGGTTCTAAGGATGTTGTTCTACACATTCGACCTATCCGATCGTCGGGTACCATTGCTAGATGGTCACATCGATTGGTACAAAAATTTATTTCTATGCTACCGGCTTAGGTTCGGACCTATGAGGTCATACACATTAGAGTTCATGATCCGATCGGATGGTTGATCAACGATTAAGAATCGTTCTAGGGTTAAATGATCAATACGATTGACATTTAACCCAGTGCAAGTGTTGCAGGAGGATCTATTAGCAATTTGATTGCTAATTGGCTTAATTTGATTAAGCCAATGAGCTGAGGTTAAGTCTAATTAAATATGACTTAATTAGATTTGGTTTGGGCTTGATTGGATCAAGTCCAATTGATTTATTGGATAAGCCAAGTGCAAGGAAAAACTAGTCCTAGTTCAACTAGGACTTGGATCAATCTAATTTCTAATTTGATTAAAAAATTAAATCAAATTTAAATCTAATTTAATCTGATTAAATTAGGTTCTTAATTGGGTTAAGACCTATTTTAATTGGGTTGATCTAATTTTGATTTGATTTGGTTTGAGAAACCAAATTAAAATAAGTCATAAGACAGAATCCTAGTAGGACTAGGATTCCACCTTGCGCCACATAAGCCTTCTCCACGCCCTCTCCACGCCCTCTCTCTTATTCAATGCCAATCTCAACTTATTTTGTGCAACAAAAGCCCTCTCCCAGATCTCTCCCACGTTCACAAAAGGTCTCCTCTCTTCTTTCTTACATGGAAGGTGGTTTGGATCAAATCTAAAAGGAATAAGTTTGGATTTCGAATTCTATGAGATAGAGTTTTAGAAATCCAAAACTCTTTCAATTTTGCACCGAATTTATCCAAATTTTTTTTAGAACTTTTATGGCTTTTAGGGTATACATTGTGCACCATTTTTTGGTGATCCATACATGAAAATATGGAGGAGGTGCTCAAGAGTTGGGCGTCCCTTAACTTGCCATGTTTGGATAAGCCTTGACTAGGTGTTTGACCTAGACAAGGACTCTATCATATCTCTCTATATAAGGTGAGTTTCTTTGTGAAAGTTTAGAAAAAGTTAGAGATTTGAGAGACCTTTGCACCATCCAAAAATCAGAGAGAAATATCTTTGGGTTGTGGAGATATAAAAGACGTAAGTTTGGATGTCTAGAGAGAAAAACGTGAAGAAGAAGAGGGTCTTCTTCTAGGGATTTTGTTTTCATATCTTTCCTCCCTCCATCTTGAGTTTTCTGAGAGTGTATCAGATCTGAAACTTCTCCTTCTACTTTCCATCTTTGGAAGAGTCCAAATCAAGAAGAAGGAGGCACCTGATCAACCATCAAAGAAGGATCAGCGCAGTACTAGCATACTGTGCTGATTTCCTGAAGCAAGACTTCTGATCGAGATTCGTGGGCTCGTGTGGATGACTCCTAGACGCCGGATGCATGTGCAGCTTGCAACATCATCCTTAAACCTGGATCAGCAAGGTTAGAGCATCTAACTTGCAAGGTAATAGATCTGATCTATTGTTTAATACATACATTAGATGTGGTATAGAAATATGTTGATATGATCAACATGTAGTTCATGCTATATTTATATATTTTAATTTTTGATTTAATGCTATGTAATAATCATGTAATAGGATCTTAGATCTAGGAATTCTTTGATTTTAGAAAATAAATTTTGATTTATTTTAGTCTTCCACTGTATGATCTTGAAAAAGTTTCAAGATCTAACCCTAAAACCCTAGATATGGTTCCTACAATTGGTATCAGAGCCAGATTCTTTATTACATGATTATTGATATATGCTTAGATTATTTTTTAGATTAGATCTAATTTATAATTTGATTATTAAATCTAAAATTAAAATTTTAGATCAATCACAAACTGCAAGGTTGTCCTGCTGTAAGGTTTACCCCTTACAGTGCAAAGGTTGTCCTAGTTTGTGTAGATCTATCTTTAATCATAAATTTGTTAGATATAATCTAGATTAAATTTATGATTTATTAAATTTAAAAGATATTTAAATCTGAAATAAAATCTCTTTGCTAATAATTTTTGTGCAAAGAAATTGTTTAAAGTTGAAATTGTTTCAATTACATGAACCTGTTTAGATTAGATCTAAAGTAGTTTCATGTTTATTTCACTTGCATCTTGATTATGAACCAAACATGCAATATGGTTGGTAGAATTATATTGTAAAATTATTTTACAAATATGAATTTTTTTTTTGAAAAGCCAAACCCAACCCTCAGCCCAAAACTTAATAAAGAATTAAGAAGTTGTTTGATTAGGTTCTAGGATTGTGAATTGAAGAACCTAAGACACAAATCATAATACATTGGGTTAATGGGTTAGTGGGAATTAGGTCCATTAATTGGGTTAGACCTATGGTTAGATTAAAGATGGACTTAATTAGAGAATTGACTAAATCTAATCAATTGTTGTCTTAGATTAGGTCAAGGATTCTCAAGATCAATTACAATAGTTGTAGTTGGTCAAGTCCATGTCTTTAACGAGAACCAAATGGACTTGATTTTTGGCTAAGCGGTCTAGCACGAACTGTTAGGTTGATCTAATCGAAACTAATTAAACCAGTTGGTGTCTAAGGTAAACCAGACCGGTGGTTTTTAATTGGGAGCCCGCTTACCTGGCCATTTCTGATGGTGTCTAAGGCAAGCTTTGGCAGACCCTCCCACTGATCGAACTTACCTGGCCTCTTGGTGAAATTATGTTTTGATCGGATCACTTGACTATTCGAGTTGACCCATGTCAGCTAGGTAAATCAGTGTGACTGATTTAGGTGCTCCTAGACCAGCCCTTTTAATGGTCTTCCTTAAGCTGACTTGGTGAAGCCAGTGGGAGGATCATGATAAGCTGGTTCATCTGACCTCATCCTCTATATTATTTAAATCCTCTAAAATTATTAGGTCCTTAAAATGATAAAGTTATGGAGATAACTGAGTCATAGCCTCCCATTAAGGTGTTTGATAATGAGTCCATTAACTCAATAATCATTGCAGACCCAAAGGCCTGGTGCTTGTTGACTAATGAAATTATCACTCATCATATGACGACTTGGAAGTGTCTCTCTAATGGTGGTTAGGTGAGCCAACCAAAGTTGGGCTTAATCATTCGTTGGTTAGATACATCAAGTATGATCATGTTAATGGTTGGACCTAACCGGATCCTTACAGTGGAGGCCAAAGCCTACTGATTAGGTTTCTGGGGCAAAATTAAAATTATTAGAAATTATTTAGAGAAACAATTGGTTATGAACCTACCCTTAGATGTACATGGGTTGGCCAACCAAAGTTGGGCTTGTGTGCAGTCTAAGTGGATTCTAGTACCCGCTAAGGAATTAGGGTAATTCCTCAAATTGGAGGTAGAGGCTACCAATTCGAATAAAATAGTGAGAGAAACCTTTTGATTAAAGTCCAAATCTTTAGGTTTAATGAATCAATTACTAATTAGGTTATGGTTCTCCTTTGTGCAAATATGGCCACTTCCCTATCACTCCGATCATTGTTACATGCAGTTTGAGAAAGATGCAATACTGAACTCGCTGCCCAAGTCTTATCTCCCATTCCTCACTCATTATAGAATGACAAAGCCTGAAGAGAACTACCACGGGTTACTGGGGTTGCTTCAGAACTTTGAGAAGGATCACCAACTTTACAAGGAGTTGGTGAACTTAGTGGGAGGTTCGTCTTCTGGTTCTCGACCTTTTAAGAAAGGGAAGAAGAACAAGAAGAAGAAAGTGAAGAAGGTGCAAGTTTAGGCTGGGACATCAGTGCAGAGCCAGACCAAAAAGATCAAGCCTGATAAGAGTCTATTCTACTGGCAAGTACCTTAGATTAGATAGTGTGTCAGATATCTACTTATGGCATTAGAGGCTAGGTCATATAAACAAGAATAGAATAAACAGGTTGACTCAAGAGGAAATCTTCGAAGTCAGTGATTGTGAATCACTTCCAACCTGTGAGTCCTGTCTTCTTGGTAAAATGACCAAGTCACATTTTACTAAAAAAAGTGAGAGAGCTACTAAGCTCTTGGGCCTAGTACATACTGATGTATGCGGGCCCATGAGCACCAGTGCTAGAGGTGGATATTTCTACTTCATAATTTTCACGGATGACCTATCCCGATATGGATATGTCTATCTGATGAAACATAAGTCGGATTCATTTCAAATGTTCAAACGATTCTGAAGTGAAGTAGAAAAATAAACTGGGAAGAGTATTAAAACTCTTTGATCTGATCAAGGAGGAGAATACCTTTCTAGTGAGTTTCTCACATATCTAAGAAAGAATGGGATTCTCTCCCAATGGACTCCTCCAGGAACACCACAGCATAATGGTGTGTTTGAAAGGAGGAATCGGACTCTGTTAGACATGGTTTGATCCATGATGGGTTTTGCTAGCCTGCCGATATCCTTCTGGGGATATGCACTCGAATCGGCCTGTTATCTGTTAAATAGGGTTCCAAGTAAGTCTGTAATTAAGACTCCATATGAGATATGGATGGGACGTAAGCCAGCACTTTCACACCTTAAGGTCTGGGGGTGTCCGGCCTATGTCAAACAATTAGTCACAGACAAACTTGGACCTAGGTCTGACAAATGCTCATTCATAGGGTACCCCAAAGAGACAAAAGGATATTTTTTCTACCATGCTGATGAACAAAAGGTGTTCGTCAGCCTTAAGGCAATCTTTTTAGAAAAAGAGTTCCTTGGTGAAGGAACTGTTGCCTCTAAGGTTGAACTTGATGAAGTTCAACAGGTAGAAGGACCGACATCAATAGCTGAACCTGAGTCGGATATGATTAGATCAGATCCGGAGCCCAATATACCTGCACCATTAAGGCGATTCGGTAGAGTACCGCGTCAGCCGGACAGATACTACGATTTCTTGGTCCGGGATGGTGATCCCATCGAACTTGATGAGAATAATGAGGATCCGATCACCTATATGGATGCAATGCAGAGACCTGATTTTGAGAAATGGCTTGAAGCCATGAAATCCGAAATGGAGTCCATGAAGGTCAACGATGTATGGACATTGGTTGACCCACCTGAAGGAGTTAAACCTATTGGGTGTAAATGGATCTTCAAAAGGAAGAGGGGCACAGACGGAAAGATGGAGACCTATAAAGTCTGTCTGGTCGCCAAGGAGTATCGTCAACGTTATGGTATTGACTATGACGAGACATTTTCTCTTGTGGCAATGCTCAAATCCATTCGGATAATGCTTGCAATAGCTGCCCATCTGGATTATGAGATCTGACAGATGGATGTAAAGATAGCTTTCCTGAATGGAGACCTGACTGAAGAGGTGTATATGATACAACCTGAGGGGTTTACATCCACAGATGAGTCCAAGGTGTGCAAGCTTCAGAGATCCATTTATGGACTGAAGCAAGCTTCTCGGAGTTGGAACATGCGTTTTGATAAGGTGATCAAAACATATGGCTTCATTAAGAATGGAGAAGAGCCCTGCATCTATAAATGGGCAAATGGTCTAGTTATGGTATTCTTTGTCTTGTACGTGGATGACATTCTCTTAATCGAGAATGACATCCCCGCACTACATGGAATAAAAGTTTGGTTGTCATCACAGTTCTCCATGAAGGACTTGGATGAAGCATCCTTCATCCTAGGGATGAAGATCTATAGGGATAGATCTAAAAGGATGCTTGGGTTATCCCAGTCCATGTACATAGATACTGTGCTGAAGAGGTTCAGCATGGAGAATTCCAAGAAGGGCTATCTACCGATAGGCCAAGAAATTTCTCTCTCTAAGAAGGATTGTCCGACTACTCCTGAAGAGAGAGAGCGTATGAGTAGAGTCCCATATGCTTCAGCCGTGGGATCTATCATGTACGCCATGATATGTACAAGACCAGATGTGGCATACTCACTAGGAGTAGTGAGTAGATACCAATCTGATCCTGAAGAAAACCACTGAAAAGTGGTTAAAGCCATCCTTAAGTATTTGAGAAATACTAAGGACCAATGGTTGGTTTATGGCGAGTCAGATCTGAAACTTGTGGGGTTCACAGACTCCAGCTTCCAATCTGACCATGATGACAGCAGGAGTGTGTCGGGTTATATCTTTACTCTGAATGGTGGAGCCATCTGCTGGAAGAGTTCCATGCAGCATACTGTGGCAGACTCTATTTGTGAAGCGGAGTATATCGCAGCATCAGATACCGCGAAAGAAGCTGTGTGGCTGAGGAAATTCATCAACGAGCTCGGAGTAGCACCCTCCCTCGATGGTCCAGTCCTGCTCTACTACGACAGCACTGGTGCCATAGCTCAGGTGAAGGAACCCAAAGCACATCAGCGGACGAAGCACATCTTGCACCGCTTCCATCTGGTCCGAGAGATCGTGGATCGAGGTGACGTCGACCTTCAGAAGATCGACGGAAAGGAGAACCTGGCCGACCCCTTCACTAAAGCCCTGGCGATAAAGGAGTTCGACAACCACAAGTCGAAGATGGGTATTAGATACTGTACCGAGTGGCTTTAGGACAAGTGGGAGTTGTTGGGAAATGTGTTCCAAAAAGCCAATCGTCAAGCTGTTGACGGTTGAGCAACCAAGTATTGTAATTGATTTGTTAATGAATAAAATATATTTGGCATCTTCATCATAAGCTTTCATCTTTTAATGAACTCCATTGTTATGATGAAGTCCTTAGGACTATTTAAGTTCGATAAAGAGAGGATTTATCGATTAGTCCTTAAAATTATTCACGACCAAAAGATAGGCTGTTAATAAGGACGACAGCTTCTATCAAGCATAGGTCGCTGTAGGCCATATGGGTTGGTTGTCCTCTTAACCAAAAAGTGTGGAGATACTGGTATGGCATACAGGTGAGATATAAGGGTACATCGTCATTGAACGTGACCAACTCCAGAGCATTCTGCTGTCGAGAATGTCTCTGATGGGATATAGGTATAAGTGTCTCTTAGACCTGAGATCGCCTCAGTGACTTGCAAGCAACTCACTGTGCTTTGGTACTGGACTAACTAAATTTCTAATTTAGAGATGGAAGGCTTTTGGGCATAGTCAAGTACTTGCGAAGTCAGAGTGTGATCGAGATGGGATTGACCACTCCAAGAGTTGGAGAAGAATGAGTCGCTGTATTTCAATTTAGCAAAACCTTGGCCAGGGTAATCCATTAGATGGATTTGATATTTTGAAATACAATGTGGATAACCTGATCAGAGTTGACAGTTGAACTCTGGGGTGTCCTATGATCATTTTGGTCAAGGGGATGAATTATATGAAAACTATATCCGCATGGGTTCTAAGGATGTTGTTCTACACATTCGACCTATCCGGTCGTCGGGTACCATTGCTAGATGGTCACTTCGATTGGTATAAAAATTTATTCCTATGCTACCGACTTAGGTTCGGACCTATGAGGTCACACACATTAGAGTTCATGATCCGATCGGATGGTTGATCAACGATTAAGAATCATTCTAGGGTTAAATGATCAATACGATTGACATTTAACCCAGTGCAAGTGTTGCAGGAGGATCTATTAGCAATTTGATTGCTAATTGGCTTAATTTGATTAAGCCAATGGGTTGAGATTAAGTCTAATTAAATATAATTTAATTAAATTTGGTTTGGATTTGATTGGATCAAGTCCAATTGGTTTATTGGATAAGCCAAGTGCAAGGAAAAACTAGTCCTAGTTCAACTAGGACTTGGGTCAATCTAATTTCTAATTTTATTAAAAAATTAAATCAGATTTAAATCTAATTTAATCTGATTAAATTATATTTTTAATTAGGTTAAGACCTATTTTAATTAGGTTGATCTAATTTTGATTTGATTTGGTTTGAGAAATCAAATTAAAACAAGTCATAAGACAGAATCCTAGTAGGACTAGGATTCCACCTTGCGCCACATAAGCCTTCTCCACGCCTTCTCTCTTATTCAATGCCAATCTCCACTTATTTTGTGTGACAAAAGCCCTCTCCTAGATCTCTCCCACATTCACAAAAGGTCTCCTCTCTTCTTTCTTACATGGAAGGTGGTTTGGATCAAATCTAAAAGGAATAAGTTTGGATTTCGAATTCTATGAGATAGAGTTTTAGAAATCCAAAACTCTTTCAATTTTGCACCGAATTTATCCAAATTTTTTTTGGAATTTTTGTGCCTTTTAGGATATACATTGTGCATCCTTTTCTAGTGATCCATGTATGAAAATATGAAGGAGGTGCTCAAGAGTTGGGCGTCCCTTAACTTGCCATGTTTGGATAAGCCTTGACTAGGTGTTTGACCTAGACAAGGACTCTATCATATCTCTCTATATGATGAGTTTCTTCATGAAATTTTAGGAGAAGTCAGAGATTTGAGAGACCTTTGTGCCATCGAAAAATTAGAGAGAAATATCTTTGGGTCGTAGAGATATAAAAGATGCAAGTTTGGGTGTCTAAAGAGAAAAAGGTGAAGAAGAAGAGGGTCTTCTTCTAGGGTTTTTGTTTTCACATCTTTCTTCCCTCCATCTTGAGTTTCCTGAGAGTGTCTCAGATCTGAAAGTCCTCCTTCTACTTTTCATCTTTGGAAGAGTCCAAATCAAGAAGAAGGAGGCACCTGATCAACCATCAAAGAAGGATCAGCGCAGTACTAGCATACTGTGTTGATTTCCTGAAGCAGGACTTCTGATCGAGATTCGTGGGCTCGTGTGGACGACTCCTAGAGGTCGGACGTGTGTACGGCTTGCAACATCATCCTTAAGCCCGGATCAGCGAGGTTAGAGCATCTAACTTGCAAGGTAATAGATCTGATCTATTGTTTAATACATACATTAGATGTGGTATAGAAATATGTTGATATGATCAACATGTAGTTCATGCTATATTTATATATTTTAATTTCTAATTTAATGCTATGTAATAATCATGTAATAGGATCTTAGATCTAGAGATTCTCTAATTTTAGAAAATAAATTTTGATTTATTTTCATCTTCCACTGTATGATCTTGAAAAAGTTTCAAGATCTAACCCTGAAACCCTAGATCTGGTTCCTACATTTAGGACAAGTGAGAGTTATTGGGAAATACATCCCAAAAGCCAATCGTCAAGCTGTTGACGGTTGAGCAACCAAGTATTATAATTGATTTGTTAATAAATAAGATATATTTTGGGCATTTTCATCATAAATTTTCATCTTCTAACAAACTCCATTGTTATGATGAAGTCCTTAGGACTATTTAAGTTCGATAAAGAGAGAATTTATCGATTAGTCCTTAAAATTGTTCACGACCAAATGATAGGCTGTTAATAAGGATGGCAGCTTCTATCGAGCATAGGTCACTGTAGGCCACATGGGTTGGTTGTCCTCTTAACCAACGAGTGTGGAGACACTGGTATGGCATACAGGTGAGATGTAAGGGTACCTCGTCATTGAATATGACTAACTCCAGAGCATTCTGCTGTTGAAAATGTCTCTGATAAAATATAGGTATAAGTATCCCTTAGACCTGAGATCACCTCAGTGACTTGCAAGAAACTCACTGTGCTTTGATACTGGACTAATTAAATTTTTAATACAGTGACGGAAGGCTTCTAAGCATAGTCAAGTACTTGCGAAGTCAGAGTGTGATCGAGATGGGATTGACCACTCCAAGAGTTGGAGAAGAATGAGTCACTGTATTTCAATTTAGCAAAACCTTGGCCAGGGTAATCCATCAGATAGATTTGATATTTTGAAATACAATGTGGACAACCTGATCAGTGTTGACAGTTGAACTTTGAGGTGTCCTATGATCATTTTGATCTTTTTCAAAATTATAATTTTATAGTGAAAATTATTAATTAATCTAATTAATTAACATGTATTAACCCTACTCAAGGATCTAAATATGATATATATAGCATGCATTTAAATTTGAAATTTAAATTTCTACAGTAAATATTTTACTGTTATGTGTTCTAAACACATTATCTTCGTGCAGGTAGTCGATCGCCACAGTCTGATCACTGTAGGAATGATCTGATCATTATAATGCAGTCACATAATATGTCTGGCCTCCGAGGATCGTCCACACGAAGCTCCTGATCTGATCGGCTCCTCACAAATGCTAGTTCGTTGCAGAACCCATTCGATGGCTGATGTTGATCTAACTCTTTCGATCGGTGTCTGTCGATTCTTCGGATGCTCCGAATCGTCAGCAAAGATAGTAGAGAGGTTGATGAAGCTCTCTCTAAAGTTTAGTGGACTCACAATACTCGTAGCTCACCTTCTCACTTCTCGAACCCTAGGAAGAAATCCTAGGGTACTCTGAGAAAACCCTGCGCCCTTTCTGTTTCTTTTCTTTTCTCTTCTTTTCTTTTCTTTTCTCACGCACAAGGCTTTTCTCACACCACCCTTCTCTCACAGATCAGATGTGCGCATGCCCACCTTCTCATCCCTTTTAAAATGGTGCAAGACCATATTTTTATCGCATTTTTTATCGCGTGAGAGGATAAAGCTAGGTGGTTGCTCACTTGAATTCAAATCAAATTTAAATTCAAATGCCAACCAACCTATCCTTATCCACTTAAGGTGTGAGAAGGGAGGGGCATGGGCTTCTTTGTGCATGGAGAGTTTACATGAGAAACTTTTTCTCGTGTAGAATAAGTGGCGCACAAGTGGATAAGGTGGTGCATGAGATTAGTTGCCCATTCAAATTCAAACTTCATTTGAATTTGAATGGCCAACCAACCATCCTTATCCACTCAAAATGGCACACACAGGTGAGGCATGGGAAGGCTTTTGTATAGGAGAAAATTTATGAGAACTTGTTTGTCGTGAATTCAAATAGGCGCAGGTGAGGTGAGGTGGCACAGGGAGATGAGTCAAGGTGGTTTCAAATCTAATTGAACCAACCTTATTAAAATAGGTTTGGCACAATTAGACTAAATTAAATCCAATACAATTAGGCTTAATTAGGCTCAATAAAATCTTAATCAAATCAAGAATTGACTAAGCCCGACCCCTGATCAAATCAGAGACCAAACTACCTCGGCGATTAGGTCAACTCTTAACCTAATCGGGTCAAATCCAACTGAATCCAATTCAATTTGACTTGATCCAAAAATAATTACTCAATCAAATTGAGTTAATTAGTGATCAAATTATTAATTAAATCTCTCATAAATACTGAATCCAAATCCGATGGGCAATCGGGCATCAAAGTCCATCGATATGAAACCTTGATCGAAGAGTCCCAAACCAGTGGGACTCTTGACCTCGGTACCCAAAATGTGTGGAACTCATGATCAGAGAATCCTGATTCTCAATCACAGAGTCCCAGACATGTAGGACTCTTGATCGAAGAGTTTCAGTCCAGTGAAACTCTTTACCAGCCATCAGATCAGATAGGAACCTCTAATGTGTGTGACCCCGCAGGTTCGAACCTAAGCCGGTAGCACAAGAACCAATTCCTGTACTAATCAAAGTGACCATCTAGAAATGGTACCCGACATCCACATAGGTCGAATAGCTACAATTGCAACATTAAGAACCTATGCGAATATGGTTACTGTATAATTCATCCCTTTTGACCCCTGTGCATAGGATGACTCAGGGTTAAACTGTCAACCCTGATCAGATCATCCGAATCGTGCTCAACTCAAATAGTCCTGTGACTCCTCACTAGGACTACCCTGGCCAAGATTTTGCTAAATTGAAACACGACTGTACACAGCTTCTGAACTGAAGTGGTCAATCTCATCTTGACACACGCATCGATAAGTCAAGTACTTGACTACACCCACCAACCTTCCGTCACTGAATTAGAAATTCAGGTAGTCTAGTGCCTAAGTACAGTGAGTTGCTTGCAAGTCACTGTGGTAGTCTCAGGTCGGAGGGACAGTTATACCCATATCCCATCAGAGCAAATCTTGACAGCAGAAAAAGCTCCGGAGTCGGTCACGTTCAGTGCAGATGTACCCTTACATCTCACCTGTATGCCATACCAGTGTCTCCACACTCCTTGGTTAAGAGGACAACCAACCCATATGGCATACAACGACCTATGCTTGATAAACGTTGTTGTCCTTGGTAACAACGTATCATTTGGTCACGAACAGGTTTAAGGACTAAACGATAAATCTTCCTTTGTCGAGTCTAAATAGTCCTAAGGACTTCACCACAACACAAGAGTTTATTAGAAGATGAAACAATTTATGATGAAAAATATCAAAATAATTTTTATTTATTTATAATTCATATACTAATATAAGAAAGAGCACAACCGTCAATAGACTGATGATTGGCTTTAGGACACTATTCCCAACAATCTCTCACTTGGCCTAAAGCCAATCGGTGCAGTATCTAATACCCATCTTCGACTTAAAGTCGTCGAACTCCTTCACCGCAATGGCTTTAGTGAATGGGTCGGCCAGGTTCTCCTTCTCATCGATCTTCTAAAAGTCGACGTCACCTCTACCTATGATTTCTCGGATGAGATGGCAGCGACAGCCCCACCATTAAGGGTAAAAATAAATTCCGACACACTCTTGCTGTCATCGTGATCAGACTGAAAACTAGAGTCTGTAAACCCTATAAGTCTCAAGTCTGATTCACCATAAATAAGCCACTAATCCTTAGTATTTCTTAAATACTCCAGGATGGTTTTAACAACTTTCTAGTGATTCTTCCCTGGATCAGATTGGTATCTACTCACTACCCCTAGTGAGTATGCCACATCTGATCGTGTATATGTCATGGCGTACATGATAGATCCTACTACTGAAGCATATGGAATTCTACCCATACGCTCTCTCTCTTGAGGTGTTGTCGGATAATTCCTCTTCGAGAGAGAAATTCCATGGCCTATCGGTAGATAGCCTTTTTTGAAATTCTTCATGCTGAACCTCTTCAGCATAGTATCAATGTACGTGGACTGGGATAAGCCAAGCAACCTTTTAGATCTATCCCTATAGATCTTCATCCCTAGAATGTAGGAAGCTTCTCCCAGATCCTTCATGGAGAACTGTGATGACAGCCAAATCTTTATTTCCTGTAATGCAGGGATATTATTTTCGATTAAGAGAATGTCATCCACATACAATATAAGAAATACCACTACTGGACCATTAGTCCACTTATAAATACAGGGCTCTTCTCCATTCTTAACGAAGCCATACATCTTGATCGTCCTATCAAAACATATGTTCCAACTCTGGGATGCCTGCTTAAGTCCATAAATGGACCTCTGTACCCTGCACACCTTAGATTCATCTGTGGATGTGAACCTTTCAAGTTGTATTATATACACCTCTTTGTCCAGCTCTTCGTTTAGGAAAGCTGTCTTCATATCCATCTGCCAGATTTCATAGTCCAGATGGACAGCTATCGCAAGCATAATCCGAATGGATTTGAGCATTGCCACAGGAGAAAATATCTCTGTTGGAAATAGTATCCCAAAGTCAATCGTCAGCCTGTTGACGGTTGTGCTCATTTTTGTATATATACATGAATTATGAATTAATAAAAATTATTTTGATATTTTTCATCACAAAATATTTCATCTTCTAATGAACTCCTATATTGTGGTGAAGTCCTTAGGACTATTTAGACTCGACAAAGGAGGATTTATCGTTTAGTCCTTAAATCTATTCACGATCAAATGATACGTTGCTACCAAGGACGACAACGTTTATCAAGCATAGGTCGTTGTGTGCCATATAGGATGGTTGTCCTCTTAACCAAAGAGTGTGTAGACACTGGTATGGCATACAGATGAGATGTAAGGGTACATCTACACTGAATGTGATCGACTCCGGAGCTATATCTACTATCAAAATTTGTTCTGATGGAATATGGGTATAAATATCCCTCCGACCTGAGTCCGCCACGGTGACTTGCAAGCAACTCACTATACTTAGGCACTGGACTACCTGAATTTCTAATTCAGTGACGGAAGGCTGCTGGGTGTAGTCAAGTACTTGACTTGTCGGTACGTATGTCAAGATGGGATTGACCGCTCCAGTTTAAGAGCTGTGTACAGTCATGTTTCAATTTAGCAAAACTTTGGTCAGGGTAGTCTTTGTGAGGAGTCACAGGACTGTTTGAGTTAAGCATAATTTGGGTGATCTAATCAGGGTTGACAGTTTAACCCTAAGTCATCCTAAACACAGAGGTCAAAAGGATGAATTATACAGTAACCATATTCACGTAGGTTCTGAGTGTTGCGATTGCGATCATTCAATCTATCCGGTCATCAGATACCATTGCTAGATGATTACTTCGATTAGTACAGGAATTGATTCCTGTGCTACCGGTTTAGGTTCGAACCTGCGGAGTCACACACATTAGAGGTTCCTATCTGATCTGATAGCTGGTGAAGAGTCCTTCATGTTTGAGATTCTATGATCGAGAATCAAGATTCTCTGATCATGAATTCCACATATTTTGGGTACCGGGGTCAAGAGTCCCATTGGTTTAGGACTCTTCGATCAGGGTTACATATCGATGAATTTTGATGCCCGATTACCCATCGGATTTGGACTCAATATTTATGAGAGGTTTAATTAGTGATTTGATTGCTAATTAACTCAATCTGATTGAGTAATTATTTTTGGATCAAGTTCAATTGAATTGGATTCAGTTGGGTTTGACCCGATTAGGTTAAGAGTTGACCTAATCATCGAGATGGTTTGGTCCCTGATTTAATCAGGGGTTGGGCTTAATCAATTTTTGATTTAATTAAGATTTTATTGAGCCTAATTAAGTCTAGTTTAGTTGGATTTAAATTAGTCTAATTGGGTCTAACTTATTTGGTTCAATTAGGTTGGTTTAAATAATGAAACCACCTTGACCCATTCTCCCTGCGCCACCTCACATCCACTGCACCCATTTGAATTCACGAGAAGGAAGTTCTCATGATTTTTCTTCATGCAAAGCCCTCCTCACGCCCTACTTTAATATGCCAAATGAGTGGATAAGGATGATTGGTTGGCCATTCAAATTCAAAACAATGTTTGAATTTGAATGAGCAACCAATCTTAGCGCCTTGACCTTATCCTCTTTTAATGCCCTATTTATTACACGAGAAAATGTTTCTCATGAAATCACTCATGCACAAATTAAGCCACGCCCTTCTTTTCTAATGCCCTTAGTGGATAGGAATAAATTGATTTCTATTTGAATTCAAAATTTGATTTGAATTCAAATGTGCAATTACTCATCTTTATCCTCTCATGTGGATAAGATGTTTGACATTATTTTAAAAGGAGGAGAAGAGTGGGGCGTGTAAAAGAAAAATTTTGGAGAAAAAATTTGGGCATGAGGAATCCTTGTGTGCAAGGTGAAGGTCTATATCCTTCTGAGAAAAAAAGAAAGAAAAGAAAGAAAAAGTGTGCACAGGGTTTCAGTGAGTTTTTCAGGGTTTCAGTCTGGAGTTCGGGAAGTGAGAAGGTGAGCTACGAGTATCATGAGCCCATCAAATTTTAGGAAGATCTTCAACATCTTCTCAAGCACATCTACTGATGATCTAGAGTATCTGAAGAATCGACAGACATCGATCGAAGGAGTTCGATCAGCATCGGTCGTCGAAAGGACTCTACAATGAGCTAGCACTCATGAGGAGTCGATCAGATCGGGAGATTCATGTAGATGATCTGTAGAGGTGAGACATGCTGTGTGATTGCATCACGATGATCAGACTCTCCCGACGGTGATCAGATTACGGTGATCTACTACCCGCATAAAGGTATTGTGTTCTGAACACATTACAGTGAAGTGTTTACTATTCAAATTTGAATTTCAAATTTAAATGCATGCATGCTATATATCATATTTAGATCCTAGTATAGGATAAATTTTTATTAATTAATTAGATTAATTAATAATTTCTACTGTAAAATAGTAATTTTGAAAAAAAATTAAAATTATCATTTTACCCCTGCACTGAATTTCGCTAAAAATGGTATCAGAACCAGGTTCTTAGATATGATATATATATTTGCATGCGTAGATTAAGTTGTAATCTAAAAGTTTATAATTTGAAATTTGAAATTCAAAATTTAAAATTTAAATTTTGAAAGTTGTTCGAAACTCAAAATTTAAAAATTTAAAATTTAAAATTTAAAATTTGAATTTTTAAATTTTAAATTCAAAATTCAAAATTCAAAAATTTGAAATTCAAAATTTAAAATTCAAAATTTGAAATTCAAAATTTAAAATTTAAAAATTTAAAATTTAAATTTTAAAATTGGTATATTTAGATATACTTAATCCAAGTAGCAAGTAATCGAATTGGGTTGGTTGCTATGGCCGTTCGGTCATAGGAGAAAAGTAGGGTTTAAAGGCCCTCTCCTCCCATTTGATAGGGTCTCCTATGGCGGTGGAGGTGCCGCTGTAATTATATCCCATGCAGATGAAGCAGTGAAAGAAATTAATTGTAAAGGTTCAATTGTGAAATTTATCATGAATGTGTTAGATTAGATCTAAAGGAATATTCATGATTTTTTTTTGATTAAGTTATTTTCTGTTATGTAATTAGCAATAGGATTGCTATTTATGAAATATGCTGATCTATTTGTAAAATGAGTCAACATATTTGGTGAACAGAAAATAAAACCTTTTAAATTTGAAAATTATTTTCGAAATGCCAAACCTTGATCCATCAGCCCAAATACTTAATTAAAAGAATTAAGTATTGTCTAGTAGGTCTAGAATTGTGAATTAAGATCTAAGATAATTGCATAAACTCGTGGGTCAATGGGTTAGATGGATTAGGTCCATAATTGGGTTAGACCTAAGGTTAGCTTAAAGAAATGGACTAAATTAGAGTAATTGGTCAAATCTAATCAAAAGTTGAATTAGATTAGGTCAAGGATACTCTAGACTCAACTCCAATAGTTGTAGTTGAATGGGTCCATGTCTTTAACTAGACCAAGATGGACTTAATTCATGGCAATGCGGTGGAACCCTATTTACTAAGTTGATCAAATTAAAACTAATGAACCGGTTGGTGTCTAAGGTAAGTTTGGTAGTTTGACCAGTGATTTTTAAGTGGGAGCTACTCTCAGTGATTCGATCTCTGACGAGTTAATGGCTTATCTCCACCACTGATCTCACTTACCTAGCCAACCTGGTGAATTAGATTTTGATTAGATCACTTGGTGATTAGGGCTCACCCATGTCATTAGGTAAATCAGTGTGACTGATTTAGGTGTGTCTGATTTAGGTGCTCCTAATGTCAGCTTTAATTAAATCTTTTTTAATCTGACTTGGTGATGTCAGTGGGAGGATTGAAATTGGCTGGATATTTTCTTCTCTTTGATTTTTTAATAAAATCCTCAAAAATTATTAGGTCCCTAAAAATGATTAAGTTATATTGATAACTAAATCATAGCCTCCCATTAAGTGAGTGATAATGAGTCCATTAGTTTAATAATCATTGGAGGCCCAAAGGCTTGGTGCTTATTGACTAATGGAATTATCATTCATAATATGATAATTTGGTTTGAGTCTTTCTGATGGTGGTCAGTTTGGTCGGCCAAAGTCGGGCCTGATCATTTATTGGTCCAATTCACCAAATCAAATCATGTTAATGGTTGGACCTAACCAGATCTTTTCAGTGGAGGTCAAAGCCTACTGATTAGGTTCTGGGGTAAAATTAATTATTAGAAGTTGTTTAGAGAAACAACTGGTTATGAACCTACCCATAGATGCACATGGGTTGACCAACCAAAGTTGGGCTCGTGTGTAGTCTGTGTGGATTTTAGTACCCACTAAAGAATTAAAGTAATTCCTCGAATTGGAGGTTGAGACTATCAGTTCGTAAAAATACTGGGAGAAACTTTAGACTAAAGTCCAAGTCTTTAGTATTAATAATTTATGTACTAATATAGGTCTGGTTTTTCTTTATGCAGCTATGGCCACTACCCTTTCGCTCCGGTCATTATTAGATAATGACAAGCTCATGGGACCTAATTTCGATAGCTGGTATCAAAAATTAAAAATCATCTTTGAGCATAAGCGGATCCTTTATGTAGTAATGGATCCGGCACTTGAGGAGCCAGCCCCGAACGCTAGAGGGGTGGTCCGAGACACTTACCAGAAGTGGCTCAATGACTGCACCACCGTTCGGTGCATTATGCTGGTGGCAATGAATGATGAGTTTAGCCACAGGTTTGAGAATGCCTAACCACAAGAGATGCTTCAAATATTGAACGACTCCTTTGGCATGCCTGACGATGTTGAAAGGCACAAAACTAGTTGTGCCATTTTCAATGCTCAGATGAGGGATGGAGCCTCAGTCACTGATCATGTACTATACATAATCGAAATGATTGAGCGCCTAGGTAAATTGGGCTTTTTCCTGCACGAGCAGCTCGGTAAGGATGCGATCCTTAATTCTCTGCCCAAGTCCTACCTTCCCTTCCTTACTCATTTTCGAATGATAAAGCCTGCAGTGAACTACCACGACTTGTTGGGGTTGCTACAGAACTTTAAGAAGGACCACCAGCTCCATAAGGAGTCGGTAAATATTGTGGGAGGGTCTTCTTCTGGTCGTCGACCCTTTAAGGAAGGGAAGAAGAACAAGAAGAAGAAGAATAAGAAGGTGCAGCCGCATGCTGGGATGTCTGCACAGGGTCAGACCAAGAAGTGCAAGCCCGACCAAAGCCAGGCGGAGTGCTTCTTTTGCAAGAAGCAGGGGCACTGGAAGAGGAACTATCCTCTATACATTGCCTCACTGGACCTGAACAGGCCGAAGAAAAAGTAAGGTACTTATATGATAACACCTTGCAACTTTTCCATTTGTGATACTACTGCCTAGGTATTGGATACTGGAAGCCCTTATCATATTTGCAATTCGATGCAGGGTTTGCAGGTCAGTAAGAGATTTGATAAAGGTGAAAGATTCCTGAACGTTGGAGATGGAAGCAAAGTTCCAGTTCTAGCATTAGAAATCATGAACCTTGTAATCAATTCTCGAAATATAATTTTGAGTGAATGTCACTATTGTCCAAGTTTTTTATTAAATATTATTTTTGTAGGCCTTTTGGCCATATACGGTTATCAATTTTTAATAAAAGAAAATATTTGCAATATCATTTTGAATGGTGTTACAATGTTTGTCGGACAACTTAATAATAGAATTTATTTTCTATCACAACCTGTTAATATGGTTCAAACCTTCGGTAAATACCCGAGAATAGATAATATATCAGAAGTCTACCTTTGGCACTGTAGGCTAGGTCATATCAATAAGAACAGGATAAACAGGTTGGCTCAAGAAGGAATTCTTGAAGTAGGTGATTGTGAATCACTTCCAATCTGTGAGTCCTGTCTTCTTGGTAAAATGACCAAGTCACCTTTTACTGAAAAAAGGTGAGCGAGCCAGTGAACTCTTGGGTCTGGTACATTCTGATATATGTGGACCCATGAGCTCAAGTGCAAGAGGTAGATATTTCTACTTCATAACCTTCACAGAAGACCTATATAGGTATGGATATGTCTATTTAATGAAGCATAAGTCGGAGTCGTTTGAAATGTTCAAACTATTCCGAAATGAGGTAGAAAAACAAACTGGGAAGTGTATTATAACTCTTCGATCTGATTGAAGAGGTGAATATATTTCCAATGAGTTTCTGACATATCTTGGGGAGAATGAGATTCTCTCTCAATGGACTCCTCCTGGAACACCACAGCATAATGGTGTATCTGAAAGGAGGAATTGGACCTTGTTAGACATGGTTCGATCCATGATGGGGTTTGCTGGTCTGCCGATCTCCCTCTGGGGATATGCGCTCGAATTAGCTTGTTATCTTCTAAATAGAGTTCCGAGTAAGTCTGTAACCAAAATACCATATGAGATATGGATAGGACGTAAGCCAGTACTCTCGCACCTTAGGGTTTGGGGGTGTCTGACTTATGTTAAACGTTTAATTACAGACAAGCTAGGACCTAGGTCTGACAAGTGTAATTTTATAAGGTACCCAAAAGAGACCAAAGGGTATTACTTTTACCTAGCTGATGAGCAAAAAGTGTTTGTCAGCCTTAAGGCAATCTTTTTGGAAAGGGAGTTTCTTGGTGAAAGGACTGTTGCCTCTAAGGTCGAACTTGATGAAATTCAACAGGTGAAAAATCTGACGCAAGTTGCTGAACTTGAACCGAATTTGATTAGATCAGATCCAGAGCCCATTGTTCAAGCACCCCTAAGGCGATCTGGTAGAGTACCACGTCAACCAGACAGATACTATGATTTCTTGGTCTGAGACGACGATCCTATCGAACTTGATGAAAATGATGAGGATCCGATCACCTACATGGATGCAATGTAGAGACCTGACTCTGAGAAATGGCTAGAGGCCATAAAATCCAAAATGGAGTCTATGAAGGTCAACGATGTGTGGACATTGGTTGACCCACCCGAAGGAGTAAAATCCATAAGGTGTAAGTGGGTCTTCAAGAGGAAGAGGGGCGCACATGGAAAGGTGGAAACCTATAAAGCCCGTCTGGTTGCCAAGGGATATCGTCAACGTTATGGTATAGACTATGACGAGATGTTTTCTTCTGTGGCAATGCTCAAATCCATTCGGATTATGCTTGCGATAGCTGTCCATCTGGACTATAAGATCTGGCAGATGGATGTGAAAATAGCTTTCCTAAATGGAGAGCTGGATGAAGAGGTGTATATGATACAACCTGAAGGATTCACATCCACTGATGAGTCTAAGGTGTGCAGACTACAGAGATCCATTTATGGACTTAAGCAGGCATCCCGGAGTTAGAACATACGTTTTGATAGGACGATCAAGATGTATGGCTTCGTTAAGAACGGAGAAGAGCACTGCATTTATAAGTGGGCTAATGGTCCAGTAGTGGTATTTCTTGTATTGTATGTGGATGATATTCTCTTAATCGGGAATGATGTCCCTGCATTACAAGGAATAAAGATTTGACTGTCGTCACAGTTCTCCATGAAGGATTTGGGAGAAGCTTCCTACATTCTAGGGATGAGGATCTATAGGGATAGATCTAAAAGGTTGCTTGGTTTATCCCAGTCTACGTACATAGATACTATGCTGAAGAGGTTCAGCATGGAGAATTTCAAGAAAGGCTATCTACCGATAGGCCATGAAATTTCTCTCTCGAAGAGGGATTATCCGACAACATCTCAGGAGAGAGAGCGTATGGGTAGGATTCTATATGCTTCGACAGTGGAATCTATCATGTACACCATAACATGTATACAACCAGATTGGCATACTCACTAGGGGTAGTGAGTAGATACCAATCTGATCCAGGAGAGAATTATTGGAAGGTTGTTAAAACCATCCTGAAGTATTTAAGAAATACTAAGGACCAATGGCTTGTTTATGGTGAATCAGACTTGAGATTTATAGGGTTTACAGACTCTAGTTTTCAGTCTGATCATGATGACAGCAAAAGTTTGTCGGGATTTATTTTTACCCTTTATGGTGGGGCTATCTGCTGGAAGAGTTCCAAGCAGCACACAGTGGCTGATTCAGTTTGCGAGGTGGAGTATGTCGCTGCATCAGATGCTGCCAAAGAAGCAGTGTGACTGAGGAAGTTCATCACCGAGCTCGGAGTAGCACCCTCCCTTGTTGGTCCAGTTCTGCTCTACTGTGACAGCTCTGGAGCCATTGCTCAGGTAAAGGAACCGAAGGCACACCAGCGGACGAAGCATATTCTGCGTCGCTACCATCTCATCCAAAAAATTATGGATCGAGGTGATGTCGACCTTCAGAAGATCGACGGAAAGAAGAACCTGACCGACCCATTCACTAAAGCCATTGTGGTGAAGGAGTTCGACGACTACAAGTCAAAGATGGGTATTGGATACTGCACCGATTGGCTTTAGGCCAAGTGAGAGATTGTTGGGAATAGTATCCCAAAGTCAATCGTCAGCCTATTGACGGTTGTGCTCATTTTTGTATATGTACATGAATTATGAATTAATAAAAATTATTTTGATATTTTTCATCATAAAATATTTCATCTTCTAATGAACTCCTATGTTGTGGTGAAGTCTTTAGGACTATTTAGACTCGACAAAGGAGGATTTGTCATTTAGTCCTTAAATCTGTTCGTGACCAAATGATACATTGCTACCAAGGATGACAATGTTTATCAAGCATAGGTTGTTGTGTGCCATATAGGATGGTTGTCCTCTTAACCAAAGAGTGTGTAGACACTGGTATGGCATACAGGTGAGATGTAAGGGTACATCTGCACTGAACGTGACCGACTCTGGAGCTATATCTACTGTCAAAATTTGCTTCGATGGAATATGGGTATAAATGTCCCTTCGACCTGAGTTCGCCATGGTGACTTGCAAGCAACTCACTGCACTTAGGCACTGGACTACCTGAATTTCTAATTCAGTGACGGAAGGCTACTGGGTATAGTCAAGTACTTGACTTGTCAGTGCGTGTGTCAAGATGGGATTGACCACTCCAGTTTAGGAGCTGTGTACAATCGTGTTTCAATTTAGTAAAACCTTAGCTAGGGTAGTCTTTGTGAGGAGTCACAGGACTGTTTGAGTTGAGCACGATTCGGATGATCTAATCAGGGTTGACAGTTTAACCCTGAGTTGTCCTAAACACAGAGGTCAAAAGGATGAATTATACAGTAACCATATTCACGTAGGTTTTGAGTGTTGCGATTGCGATCATTCGACCTATCCAGTCATTGGGTACCATTGCTAGATGGTCACTTCGATTAGTACAAGAATTGGTTCCTGTGCTACCGGCTTAGGTTCGAACCTGTGGGGTCACACACATTAGAAGTTCCTATCTGATCTGATAGCTGGTGAAGAGTCCTTCATGTTTGGAATTTTGTGATCGAGAATCAAGATTCTCTGATCATGAATTCCATACATTTTGGATACCGGGATCAAGAGTCCCACTGGTTTAGGACTCTTCGATCAGGGTTACATATCGATGAATTTTGATGCCCGATTACCCATCGACTTTGGACTCAATATTTATGAGAGGTTTAATTAGTGATTTGATCGCTAATTAACTTAATTTGATTGAGTAATTATTTTTGGATCAAGTCCAATTGAATTGGATTCAGTTGGGTTTGACCCGATTAGGTTAAGAGTTGACCTAATCGTCGAGATGGTTTGGTCCCTGATTTGATCAAGGGTTGGGCTTAATCAATTTCTGATTTGATTAGGATTTTATTGAGCCTAATTAAGCGTAATTTAGTTGAGTTTAAATTAGTCTAATTAGGCCTAACTTATTTGATTCAATTAGGTTGGTTTAAATAATGAAACCACCTTGACCCATTCTCCCTGCGCCACCTCACTTCCACTGCGCCCATTTGAATTCACGAGAAGGAAGTTCTCATGAATTTTTCCTCATGCAAAGCCCTCCTCATGCCCTACTTTAATGCACCAAATGAGTGGAAAAGGATGATTGGTTGGCCATTCAAATTCAAAACAAAGTTTGAATTTGAATGAGCAACCAATCTTAGCGCCTTGACCTTATCCTCTTTTAACGCCCCATTTATTACATGAGAAAATGTTTCTCATGAAATCACTCACACATAAATTAAGCCACGCCTTCCTCTTCTCACACTCTTAGTGGATAGGAATAAATTGGTTTCCATTTGAATTCAAAATTTGATTTGAATTCAAATGTGCAATTACTCATCTTTATCCTCTCACGTGGATAAGATGTTTGACATTATTTTAAAAGGAGGAGAAGAGTGGGGTGTGTAAAAAAAAATTTTGGAGAGAAAATCTGGGCGTGAGGAATCCTTGTGTGCAAGGTGAAGGTCTATATCCTTTCGAGAGAAAAAGAAAGAAAAAGTATGCGCAGGGTTTCAGTGAGTTCTTCAGGGTTTCAGCCTGGAGTTCGAGAAGTGAGAAGGTGAGCTACGAGTGTCGTGAGCCCACCAAATTTTAGGGAGATCTTCAACATCCTCTCAAGCACATTTGCTGATGATCCAGAGTATCCAAAGAATCGACAGACATCGATCGAAGGAGTTCGATCAGCATCGGCCATCGAAAGGGCTCTACAACGAGCTAGCACTCGTGAGGAGTCGATCAAATCGAAAGCTTCATATGAATGATTCGCAGAGGCCAGACACACTGTGTGGCTGCATTACGATGATCAGACTCTTTCGATGGTGATCAGATTGTGATGATCTACTACCCGCACAAAGGTATTGTGTTCTGAACATATTACAGTAAAGTGTTTACTGTTCAAATTCGAATTTCAAATTTAAATGTATGCATGCTATATATCATATTTAGATCTTAGTGTAGAATAAATTTTTATTAATTAATTAGATTAATTAATAATTTTTACTGTAAAATAGTAATTTTGAAAAAGTTTTAAAATTACCATTTTACCCCTGCACTGAATTTCGCTAAAAATCTCGTCATAGTCTATACCATAACGTTGACGATATCCCTTGGTAACCAGATGGGCTTTATAGGTCATCACCTTTCCGTTTGCGCCCCTTTTCCTCTTTAAGACCCACTTACACCTTATGGGTTTTACTCTTTTGGGTGGATCAACCAATGTCCACACATCATTGACCTTCATGGACTTCATTTCGGATTTCATGGCCTCTAGCCATTTTTTAGAGTCAGATCTCTGCATTGCATCCATGTAGGTGATCGGATCAAGTTCAACAGGATCGTCGTCCCAGACCAAGAAACCATAGTATTTGTCTGGTTGACATGGTACTCTACCAGACCGTCTTAAGGGTGCAGGAACAATGGGCTCCAGATCTGATCTAACCAAATCCGGTTCAGGTTCAGCAACTTGTGTCGATTTTTTCACCTGCCGAACTTCCTCAAGTTCGCCCTTAGAGGCAACAGTCCCTTCACCAAGGAACTCCTTTTCCAAAAAGATTGCCTTAAGACTGACAAACACCTTATGCTCATCAGCTAGGTAGAAATAATATCTTTTGGTCTCTTTTGGGTACCCTATGAAATAACACTTGTCAGACCTAAGTCCAAGCTTGTCCGTAATTAAACGTTTAACATAAGCCGGACACCCCCAAACCCTAAGGTGCGAGAGTACTGGCTTACGTCCTATCCATATCTCATAAGGCGTTTTGGTTACAGACTTACTCGAAACCCTATTTAGAAGGTAACAAGCCGATTCGAGCGCATATCCCCAGAGGGAGATCGGCAGACTAGCAAACCCCATCATGGATTGAACCATGTCCAACAAGGTCCGATTCCTTCTTCCAGACACACCATTATGCTGTGATGTTTCAGGAGGAGTCCACTGAGAGAGAATCCTATTCTCCCCAAGATATGTCAGAAACTCATTGGAAAGATATTCACCTCCTCGATTAGATCGAAGAGTTTTAATACACTTCTCAGTTTGTTTTTCTACCTCATTTTGAAATAGTTTGAACATTTCAAATGACTCCGACTTATGCTTCATTAAGTAGACATACCCATACCTCGATAGGTCGTCTGTGAAGGTTATGAAGTAGAAATATCCACCTCTTACACTTGAGCTCATGGGTCCACATACATCAGAATGTACCAGACCCAAGAGTTCACTGGCTCACTCACCTTTTTCAGTAAAAGGTGACTTGGTCATCTTCCCAAGAAGACAGGACTCACAGGTTGGAAGTGATTCACAATCACCAACTTTAAGAATTCCTTCTTGAGCCAACCTGTTTATCCTGTTCTTATTGATATGACCTAGCCTACAGTGCCAAAGGTGGACTTCTGACATATTTTTTTTTCTAGGACATTTATCGAAGGTTTAAACCACATTAACAGACTATGATAGAAAGTAAATTCTATTATTTAGTTGTCCAACAAACATTGTAACACCATTCAAAATGATATTACAAATATTTTCTTTTATTAAAAATTCATAACTGTACATGACCAAAAGGCCTACAGAAATAATATTTAATAAAAAACTTGGACAATAGTAACATTCACTTAGAATTACATTACGAGAGTTGATTACAAGGTTTATGATTCCTAAAGCTAGAACTGAAACTTTGCTTCCATCTCCAACATTCAGAACCCTCTCGCCTTCATCAAATCTCTTACTGACTTGCAGACTCTGTATCGAATTACAGATATGATAAGGGCTTCCGGTATCCAATACCCAGGCAGTAGTATCACAAATAGAAAAGTTGCAAGGTATTATCATATAATTACCTTGCTTCTTCTTCGACCTGTTCAGGTCCAGAGAGGCAATGTATAGAGGATAGTTCCTCTTCCAGTGCCCCTGCTTCTTGCAAAAGAAGCACTCCGTCTGGCTCTGGTAAAGCTTGTGCTTCTTGGTCTGACCCTATGCAGACATCTCTGCATGCGGCTGCACCTTCTTATTCTTCTTCTTCTTATTCTTCTTTCCTTTCTTAAAGGGTCGATGACCAGAAGAAGACCCTCCCACAACATTCACCAACTCTTTATGGAGCTGGTGGTCCTTCTCAAAGTTCTACAGTAACTCCAACAAGCCGTGGTAGTTCACTACAGGCTTTGTCATCCAAAATGAGTAAGGAAGGGGAGGAAGGACTTGGGCAAAGAATTAAGGATCGCATCCTTACCGAGCTGCTCGTGCAAGAGAATGCCCAGTTTACTAAGGTGCTCAATCATTTCGATCATGTATAGTACATGATCAGTGACTAAGGCCCCGTCTCTCATCCGAGCATTAAAAATGGAACAACTAGTTTTGTACCTTTCAATGTCGTCAGGCATGCCAAAAGAGTCGTTCAACATTTGAAGCATCTCCTGCGGCTGGATGTTCTCGAACCTACGGCTGAACTCATCATTCATTGCCGCCAGCATTATGCACCGAACGGTGGTGCAGTAGTTGAGCCACTTCTGATAAGTGTCTCAGACCATCCCTCTAGCATTCGGGGCTGGCTCCTCAGGTGCCGGATCCATTACTACATAAAGGATCCGCTTATGCTCAAGGACGATTTTCAATTTTCGATACCAGCTATCGAAATTAGATCCCATGAGCTTGTCATTATCTAATAATGACCGGAGCGACAGGGATCCCTTATTGATCACTCACAACCTCTATACACACTCATCCACATTCAGAACACCCCATAAAAGGATCAAATAACCAAGTTAAAAAGTGAACCAAAATATGGATTCATATACATAAGGTACCATGATGATCTTAGGTTAAAAGATCACTTACACAACTTTCACTAGAGAATTATCAGCTAACATGTAAATAAGACTCCATCAGATATTCTCTTATAGGTTTGTTCAGTGAACTCATTCTCTAATGAGCACCCACATCTTTGTATTAGTATTACCACACAAGTGGTTGTGAGATCAACCAGTCTCATCATTGAGCATATATAAGATATGCCAGTATTATCGGTATCATTGATCTCTAACTCAATGAATCAATGACTAAAAATATTTTAGATCATGGCTATCAAAGATTTAGGTCTCACTGACGTGATCTCATCACGGCCCTAAAATCATTGTCCAGACGTATTGGGTTCATTATAATCTTAAAAATAATAATAAGATGCAACATATAATGAATCGAGAAGTCTATTTTATTAAATAACAATATCAATTACATGAGTTTGAAAGATAAATTATAAAAAATATCTGATCGCATCCCATATACGATTGGCTTGTAGGGTATTATTCTTTCAATCTTCCACTTGCATTAAAGCCAATCACCTCTATACTTGATGCCCATGCATCAAAGTGATGGTCAAACTACTATAATGACAAGGTCTTAGTGAACGATTTTGTTATATTGTTCTTGGTATCAACTCGATCCATGATCACATCACATCTTTTGACTATCTCTTGAAAGAGGTTGAACCGTCAGGATGTGCTTGGATTTATGATGAGATCTTGGTTCCTTGACTTGAGCAACTACCATAGTATTGTCACAATAAAGGAGCATTGATTGTTCAATCCCTGAAACCACACCCAATTCTGAGATGAACTTCTTCATCCAGACGGCCTCCTAAGCAGCCTCACTTACAGCAATGTAAGCCTCAATGATTGAGTCAGTAACAGTTTGCTATTTAAAACTCTTCTAACTCACTGCTCCACCATATAGAATGAACACATACCTAGATATGGATTTGCTATCATTCGGATCAGATTGAAAACTAAAGTTAATATAACCTTTCAGTTTTAAATCAGATCCACCGTATATGAAAAAAATATCTTTAGTCCTTCTCAAGTACTTAAGTATGTTTTTTACAACTTTTCAATGATCCTCTCTGGGATCTGTCTAAAATCTGCTTACAATGCCCAAGGCATAAGCTACATCAGGCCTGGTACACAGTATAGCATACATTATTGATCCTACAGTCGAAGCATAAGGAATAGAACTCATTCTATTACTCTCTTTAGATGTCTTAGGAGACATCTTCTTAGAGAGTTGTATGCCATGACCCATGGGCAAGTAACCTCTTTTACTTCTTTCTATATTGAACCTCTTCAATATAAGGTCTATGTACCTAGACTGGGACAAGCCAAGCATCCTCTTTAATCTATCCCTATAGATCTTTATACCATGTATATAATGCTTCACCCAAGTCTTTCATGAAAAACTTTTGTGATAGCCATGTCTTGACCGATTGCAACATAAGGATATCATTCTCAATGAGTAGTATGTCAACGACATACAAGATCAAGAAGACAACAACACTCCCATTAGTCTTCTTGTACACACAAAGTTTATCCATATTTTTGATAAAGTCAAACGATTTGACTATCTCATCAAAATGAATGTTCCAGCTTCTCGATGCTTGTTTTAATCCATAAATGGATCTATTCAGCTTGCATACTTGATTTGCTCTCCCATTAGAGACAAATCCCTCTAGCTGGGTCATATAGAATTCTTTCTCAAGGTTTTCATTGAGGAAGACAGTCTTGACATCTATTTATCAGATCTTATAGTCATGGTATGCAGCAATAGCAAGTATAATCCGAATAGATTTGAGCATGGCTACAGACAAAAAGATTTCTTCATAATGAATACCTTATTTTTGTCTGAAACCTTTTGTCACTAGCCAGACCTTATAGGTCTTTACCTGATCATCTACTTCAATCTTCTTCTTGAAAACCTATTTGCAGCCTATTGGGGTCACACCCTCAAGCGCATCAACCAAAGTCCAAATTTGATTGGTATACATGGAGTCTATTTTAGATTTCATGTCATTGAACTATTTATCAGAGTCATTACTCATAACAGCTTTCAAATAGATCGTGGGATCATTATTCTCAATGATGTGAGATGTGTTGTCATTCTCAATGACAAACCCATATCTGAATGGTACATTACGTACTCTACTTAACCTTCGAAGAGGAGGTGTGTGTAGTGGCTGTGCCTCAATAATGGGCACATCTGGTTAAGAATCAACTTATGAATTCTAGATAGGTTATAAGTTTTGAACTTTCTCAAGTTCAACAGACCTCCCACTTCCTCCTTCTTGAATGAACTCTTTCTCCAAGAAAATGGCATGCCTACCAACAAACACCTTTTGTTGAGTAAGGTGGTAGAAGTAGTATCCTATACTCTCCTTAGGATAATTCACAAATCTGTATTTCTCTGATCTAGCACTAAGCTTATGTCCATCAATATTTTTCACTTAAGCAGGACAACCCCAAATCTTAAGATGCTTAAGACTGGATCTCTTCTCTTTCCATATCTCATATGGAGTGCTAGAGACAGACTTGGATGGCACTTTGTTCAAAACATATGTTGCGGCCTCAAGAGCATATCCCTAAAAGGAGATCGAAAGATCTGTGAAACACATCATGGATCACACTATATCTAATAAGGTGCGATTCTTTCTTTCTATAATACCATTTAATTGTGGAGTGTAAGGAGGTGTCCACTGAGAGAGTATACCATTTTATTTTAAATGATCGAGGAACTCACTAGTCAAGTATTCTTCTCCTCGATTAGATTGAATTGCTTTAATACTTTTATCAGTTGGTTTTCTAACTATTTTTTGATACTATTTAAATTTGTCAAAGGCTTCGAATTTGTATTTCATTAAATATACATATTCAAACCTTAATATATCATCAGTAAATATGATGAAGTAGGAGTATCCACCTCTGCCTTAAGTCGATATTAGACCATAAACATTAGTATGTATGAGATCCAAGATGTCACTCACCTTTTCTCCATGTCCAGTAAATAGAGTCTTGGTCATTTTACCCATAAGATAAGATTCACAAGTTCCATATGATTCAAAATCATAAGGATCAAAGAATTTATCTTTGTATAACTTGTTAATTCTTGACTCATTTATATGACCAAGTCGGTAGTACCAGAGGTATGGACATTTACATCTTTTCTCTTCTTTTTCTTCATATTATCAATATAAAGTACATTATCATTAAGTGATAGAAATAGAAGATCATTATCAATAAAAATATTTTCATAAAATTTGTTAGAAAAATAGATAGAACAACCATTATTTTTTATTTTTATTTTAAAATCTTGTTCTAATAACAAGGGTACAGAAATAATATTTCTAACAACTTTAGGAATATAATAATAGGTCTTTAGTTTTAAAATTTTGTTCGAAGGCAACTTCAAAGTCTTGGTTTCTATGACTTCGGCATGAATAGACTCTCCACTAGCACTGAATAGCTCAAAGTCATCTTTATTCAGACTCCTTATTTTCTGCAGACTTTGCAACGATTTGCAAAGGTAAGAGCCACAGGTAGTATCTAATACTCAAGAATCTCAAATTGAAATACTTAACGATAAGTTAGTTTGTATCATATACAAACCTTTAGCAACACTTGCTTCTTTATGTTTCACAATTACAAGGTATTCCTTGCAATTTTTTTTTCAATGTCCATTCTTGCCACAGTGATAGTAAGTACCTTTGGTGGAGACATTCTTTGCCGTCTTCTTGGAGATGCTAACCTTAGAGTTCAACTTTTTCTTAGAACCCTTCTTATCTTTCTTCTTATTGATCTTATCAACAAGAAGAACTAGAGCCTTTTCACCTTTGAAATGGTTGTTTGCTATTTTTAACATATTCAGTAATTCAGACAGGTTGATATTCAATTTGTTCATATGGTAATTGAAGACAAACTGAGAGAAAGAATCAAAGAGTGATTACAGGATTAAATCCTGACTGAGTTCACCATCTATAGCAAAATCTAATTATCCCAGATGAGCAATCAAATCAATCATTTTAAGGACATGAGTTTGTACAGATGTGCCTTCAGTCATCCAGGTATGGAACAGCTGCTTAAATATCTCATATCTAGCAGTTTGACTTTGCTCCCCATATAACTCCTTAAGATTAAGGAGTATAGAAGGAACATCCATGTCCTCATACTGCCTTTGAAGTTCATTGTTCATCGAGGCAAGCATGATACACTTGATATGTTGGAAAATGTAGGTGATTTCAAACATGTATTTCCAAAATTTTTAAAATAAAATACAGTGAAAAGCAACTAGATTAATCATATTAATCTAACATGCATATGATCAGATCAATAAATCAACCTACTCTAGAATCTATGACATGATATGTTGTATATAAAATCTAAAAAATCAGAAAGTAAAATCTGCATGCATACATGTGAGTAGTGAAAGAATAGTATCCTACAAGCCAATCGCATAGAGATGTGATAGAGACTTGTCTGTGTTATCTTGCTACTTATTTGCATGACATTAGTTATTTTATTCATGAGGTATTGTATTTTATCATTTGCTGCATCATATTTTTATGATTATGATAAACCCCATAGATTAGAATAATGATTTTAAAGTCATGATGAGATCATACCAGTGAGACCTAAAATCTTGATAGTCTCAGTCTAAAATATTTTTAGTTGTTGGATCATCGAGTTGGAGATCGATGATACCGATAAGACTAGTACATCCTATGTATACTCGATGGAGAGGGTGGTTGATCTCATAATCACTTGTGTGATGACACTAATACAAAGATGTAGGTACTCATTAGAGAATGAGTTCACTGAGCTGATCTGCAGGAAGAACATCTGATGGAGCCCTATAACATGTTGACAGAAGGTTCTCCAATGGGAGTGATGCAGGTGATCCTTTGATCTGAGATCACCATGGTACTTTGTGAAGGGAAGCGTGGTGGGTGATGTGTATGTATTTTTAAAATTTTACAGTGGAGTATATATAAATTAAATAATTTAATCTATAATGCATGCTTAGATCAAATCTAAATCATCATATAGAATCTATGACATTAACTACTATGCATGTATGTACATCTGAAATCTAAAATTAGTATATACAGAACATATCTAAGTGTAATTAGATCATATCTAATTCATATTTAGATTATATCTAAACATTAATTGAGATTAAAATCTCATACCTGAGTGCGAGTAGCAGATCACCGCATCCAAAATCTGTGGTGGATGATTCTTTATGATGCTTGGCAGCCGCACATGCATCCGGCCTCTACGGATATCCACACGAAGTCCTCGCACTGATCGATCTCTCCAAGAGTGCTAGCTCGTGAAGACACCATCCATTAACTGATTTGAGAGTAACATGATAGAATTAAAAAATAAAAAGACCCTCTCCTTTTCTTCTTGGATTCATGCATCTGATCTCTACAATAAGATCAAGAGAAGAACCCTTTCTTCTCAATTTCTCATGTATAAGAGAGAACCTTTTTCTCTTTCTTTCACATCCTTAAGAAGAACTTTTCTTCTCTAATTTTTTATGATAAAAATTAAATCTAATTTAATTTCTCATATTAAAAATCATATAAAATCTTGAGATCTAGAAAAATCTAAAAGAAGGATCTAAGAGAAGAACCATTCTTCTTTCTTCTTCTCCCTTTTTCTTCTTGATCTAGAACTCAAGAAAGCCCCAAATGCCCAACCAATTTTTTTTGATATTTTTTCCCCAAATTCTCATGCTAAAAATCAAATCAAATCAAATCTTTATTTTAGAAAAAATTAAAAGAAAAATCTAGAAGAAAAACTCCTTCTTCAAGGCTGCGTGCATGAAAGAAGATCCATCTTCTTTCTTGATCTAAAACTGCAAGAAGCCTCAAACCCAAATCAGATTTTTTTTTCATATTTCTAATATAAATCCATATGTTAAAAGTCAGATCTAATCTGATTTTTATTTGAAAGAAAAATAAAGAAAAAAGTCTAGAAGAAGAACTTCTTCTTCTTCAAGGCTGCATGTAAGAAAGAAGACCCTTCTTCTTTCTTGATCTTTCTCTCCTTTGGAAGAACTTTTCTTCTCTAATTTTTTGCTGTATAACCAGTAGAAAAGTTTTTCTTTAATATATAAAAATTAGTAAGAAAAAGATTAGAAAATATATCAAGAAGAAGAGGAGAAATAGGATCTTGGCGTGTGGAATGTTGGGGCGTCCAACCCTTGGACGCCCCCTTCCTTCTTTCTTTTTCTTTTGGGGCAGCAACAAAGATGAGATTGGGGTGCCTCCTTTTCCACTTCATGTATGGGAGAAAAAGAGGAGAAGGGGGTGGTGGCTCAAATAGGGTGTTAGGTTTTTTCATGTTAAAAAGAGAATGGGACGCGTAGATAAATATCACATAGTGTTTGGGTTTAGACCTATTCGCAATAGGATTCAAGATTTTGGTTTAATTCCTCAATAATTCTTGGACCTAATCCTATCTAACTTAAAAATTAGTTATAAAAAACTAACTAATTGGGTCTTAACCCAATTATTAGGCTCCAATTGAATCACAATTAGTTAGATGAAAATCCTATTGATCTAGGGATTGATTTTTGAAGGATTCAGGGAAGCTATTTGATAATAGGGCTTGATCCAATCAAGTCTATTATCCAATGAGATTTGATCCAATCAAAGTCTATTATCAAATAGGGTTAGATCCAATCCAAGCCTATAAAATACATATTCATGCATCCCTAAGATCAATTAGAATAGTTCCTGTTATTTAATAGGGCTGCATCCAATTAATCCAAATCCAATCTAATGGAATCCAATTCAATTAGATCTAATCCAATCTCCATTGCTCAATCAAATTGAGCTAATTAATAATTATATTATTAATTAATTATTTTATTAACTTACTAACTATTAGTAAATAATTTATTGTAACCTTTGCATAAGATTAATCATCAATCAAAATGATAATTAAACCTTTCAACAATTTATAATTATTGATCAATCATTTGATCAGATAAGTACTTCTATGTGTGTGACCCCATAGGTTCAAACCTAAGCTGATAGTACAAGAATAATTTTTATACTAATCGATGTAACCATCTAGCAATGGGATCCGACATCCGGATAGGCCAAATGTATGCCTAGCAACACTCTAGAACCCATATGGATATAGTTACTATATAATTCATCCCTTTGACACTTGATGCTCAAGGATGACTAAGGGTAAACTGTCAATCCAGAAAGAGTGATCCATATTGTATCTCAATCTCAATAATCCTATCACTCTTCACTAAGACTACTTTGGCTAAAGTTTTACTGAATTGAAACATAATGATGCATCATCTCCAATTTTAGTTGGAGTGGTCAATTCCATCTTGATTCACACTCAGACTTCACAAGTACTTGACTGTACTCAAAAACCTTCCATTATCGAATTAAAAATTCAGATAGTCCGACACCAAAGTACAATGAGTTGCTTGCAAGTCACCGAGATAGCCTCAGGTCTAAGAGACACATATACCCATATCCCATCAGAGCAACCCTTGATAGCAGAGTGCTCTGAAAGTGGTCATGCTTAGTGAAATATACTTTTACATATCATCCGTATGCCATATCCGTATCACCACACATCTTGGTTAAGAGGACAACCAACTAATATGGCATACAATAACCTACACTCGATACAATTATTGTCTTTGTAACAATTGTATCATTTGGTCGCGAGCAGGATTTAAGAACCACATGATAAATCCTCCTTTATCATTTTGAAAGTAGTTCTAAGGACTTCATCATAACATATGAGTTATATTTTAGAAGATATATTCCTTATGATGAATCTGCCAGATAATATTTATCATTCTATAATTTATATACTTATATGGAGCATAATCATGTACAACCTAGATGATTGACTTTAGGATATATTTTCTAACATCTCTCACTTGGACTAAAGTCAATTAGATCGGTATCAAATATCTATCTTCTATTTTAGATCATCAAACTCATTAGATCCGATTGCTCTAGTCAATGGGTCGATCAAGTTCTCCTTTCAGTCTATCTTCCTAAGGTTGATTTTATTTCAATCTTATCGAACAAGTTGATTACAATGTAGAAAGTATTTGGTTCACAGATTGAACATCAATTCTTTAGCTTGAGCTATGGCTCCAGTACTGCTATCAATATAGAAAGACTGGATCATCAATGGAGGGTGCCACTCCATGCTTATTGATGAATTTTCATAACCAAACAACTTCTTTACCAGCATCAAATACTGCAAAGAACTCCGTATCATAAATAAAATTGGCTACTAACTATTGCTTGGAATCTTTCCAACATGTTGCTCATCTTTTTAAGATAAAAACATAATCTGACATAATTTTATCATTCCTATCTGAATAAAAATTAGAATCAGTATTCCACAGGTTTTAAGTTAGATTCTCTATAAACGAGCCATTGGTCCTTAGTATTTCATAAATATTTAAGGATGGTTCTCATAACTTTTCAAATCTTTATGGAGAATAGAGATGACAATCAAGCTTTTATTCTCTATAATGTAGGGATGTCATTCCCGATTAAGAGAATTTCATCCAAATAGCACAAAGAATGGTTTTACAGAACTATTAACCCATTTGTACATACAGGATTCTGCTTCATTCTTAACAAAGCCATATATTCAAAATATAAATTCTAAACCTGAGAAGCTTGATTCAATCTGAATAGACTTAAGGATTGCCATAAGAAAATCGTCTCGTCATAGTCAACACTATAACTTTAATGAAATCATTTAGCAATCAGATAGAATTAATAGTTCTCCATCTTTTCATCTGTGCCTCTCATCCATCTAAAATCCACTCACACCTTATGGGTCTTACCCCTTCAAGTGAACCAATGAATGTTCATATATTGTTTATCTTTATAGACTTTATTTCAAATTTAATAGTTCCAAGCTACTTCTCAATGTTAGATCCTTGTATTGCATCTGTATGGGAGATCAAATCTCCATCTCGAATCTAAAAACCGAAGTATCTGTTCGGCTGATACGGTACTCTACTATATCTATTCAAGGATGTCTTTACATCGGGTTTTGGATTTGATCTAATCAATTCTAGTTATGTTGGTTTGTATCAGAGTTGGTTCTCATACTTATCAAGCTTTATTAAACTTGCTCTTAAGGGCATAGTTCCTTTACCAAGAAACTTTCTTTCCAAAAGGAATATCTTAAGATCATGAACATCTCATGTCCATTAGGAGGTAGAAGAAATATCTTTAAATGAAATTTATCAAACCAAGATCCAAGCAAATCGATTAGTGAACATTTCACACAAATTCAACATTGCAAACCCTAAGGTAAGAGAGTATCGAATTACCCAAGTCCATATCTCATATGGAGTTTTGTGATCAATTTGCTCGGAACGTTCTTCAGCACATATCAAATAGTCTCTAAAATATGACCTTAGTCAGACCAGCAAACTCCATAATGAATTGAACCATGTCTAACAAGATTCAATTCTCCTTTTCGAACATCTTTTTAAATAATGATGTCTCAGGAGAGGTCCATTAAGAGAGAATCTAATTTTTTCAAAAACATATCAAAATTTACTGTAAAGATATTCACATCATTAGTCAAACCGATGAATTCTAATACTCTTTGCAATTCATTTTCTTATCTCATTATAGAATCATTTGAACATTTCAATTGATTTGAATTTATGCTTCATAAGCAAGACACACCCATACAAAGATAGGTCATCAAAGATTTTAATGAAGTAGTAAGCCCTCTTCTGGCATTAATATTCGTGAGTATAAATACATCAATATGTACCATAACTTAGAACATCGCTGGCTTATTTATCCTTTCTAATAAAAGATGAATAAGTTAACTATACCAAAAACAGACTTCGATGACATTGTCTAATCTAGGATGCTAGTCAGATGTGTACTTTACACTAACAAGCTATAGTAATGAGTTTATGTCATTTTCAATTATCTACTCATTATTGTAGTATCATTCACAATGATATTACAATAATCATATTTATTGATAACATTAATAAGATTGGATAAAAATGACAATCACCTAAAATGACATCTTTAGGGTTGAAAACAAGTTTGATGATTCCTAATGTTAAGACTGGAATATACTTCTATGTCTTATATTTAGGAGTCTCTTGCCATTTTTTAAACCTTCTACTATCCTGAAGTATTTTGCAACTATTTGCAAGCATGACTTTCACTATCGGTATCCTATACCCAGATAGTAGTATTACCAACTGAGAAACTTCAAGGAATTATCACATAACATCTTGACTAGTAATTATTTACTGATTTCTCTTTTAAGTCTGTTTGGGTTAGCCTGAGACTTCTTGATTAATTTGCTCAAAAAACTATATTCAATTTTTGATACTAGCTATCAAAGTTAGGTTTGATAACGTTGTCACTATCTAATAATAAATAGAGTGATAATTTTCTAGCCATTTCTGAAAAGAGAATAATTGACCTTTAGTATATGAATTATTGTAAGCCTAAAGACTTGGACTTTAGTCTAAAGGTTCTCCCACTATTTTATACAAATTGGTAGCCTCTATCTCCAATCTGAGAAATTATTTTAATTTTTTAGCAGGTACTAGATCCACACAGACTGCATTCAGGCTTGAGTGTGGCTCGGCCAATCCTAGTGCATCCATGGGTAGGTTCATAACCAATTATTTCTTCAAATAATTTCTAGTAATCAGATTTTACCCCAGGCATCCCTTCAGCAGGCATGTCGCACCTCCATTGAAAATTCTAATTAGGTCCAACCATTAACATGACAACATCAAGTGCATCCAACAAAACAGATATCCAGGCCCTAGTGTAGCTCGGCCAACCTGAGCATTGGTCTGAAGGTACAATAAGATGGTCATATAATGAATGATAATTCCAATACGTAATAGACACCAGGCGTGTGGCACCTCCAATACCTATTTGGGATATTAGACTCATTATCACGCACCTTAATGGGAGGCTATGATCTAGTTATCTCTATAACTAGCTCATTTTATGGATCTAATAATTTAGAAGATTTGGTTAATATATCTTAGAGGACATCAGTCGATCTACAAGTCATAATCCTCCCACTGACTTCACCAAGTCATGAGAAGGATTAATAACTAGTGGGTCCAACCGGTATGTCATAGATCCTCCCACTGACTTTATCAAGTCATGAGAAGAATTAAAGATAAGTCAGTCCAGGGCACCTAAATCAGTCATACTGATTAACCTTAACAACATGGTTCAACTCGAGTCACCTAGCGATCTAATCAGCCTAATGACTCGGGCTCAACCTTTGAGCCTGAATCAAGGTCTATTTGGTTTGATCAAAGATATGGACTCGATCAACTATAACTATTATTTTTGATCTAGAATATCCTTAATCTAATCTAAATCAACTATTGATTAGATTGGATCAACTACTCTTTTTAGTCCATTAAGTCTTTGATTTTAACCTTAGGTCTAACCCAATTAAAGGATCTAATTTGAGCTATCCCATGCCTTATGTTATATGCAACATCATTAGATCTTTAATCACAATTCTAGATCTAAAATATATTTTTTAATTTTTTATTAAGCATAGCATCAACATAGGTTAAGGTTATGAAATATTTTTTTATGTAAATTTTTTACATTAAATCACAAAATCCTTTAGATCAAATCTAAATTTTTATGATTTTTAATCAAAGCAATTTTGATTAATAAAGTTTAGATGTAACTAGTTTTTTCACAATTGGTATCACATACAACAACACCTAAGATTTCAAGATCTAGAGTTTTGTAAGAAAGTAAGATCAAATCTAAATTATATTAGATTTGATTTTATATTAGATCGTATCTAAAATTAGATCTGTTGGGTATAAAATATCCACAGCCGAAGTCCTCAGTGGAATCGACTACACGACAACTTCACCCGGACTCCTACGGGAGCCGGGCTTCATCACCAAGAACTCCAATAGCTTCAGCCGCAAGCAGACTCCGCCCGGACTCCTACGGGAGCCGGGCTCCGCTGCCGACATCGACTACACGACAACTTCACCCAGACTCCTACGGGAGCCGGGCTCCGTCACCAAGAACTCCAACAGCTTCAGCCGCAAGCAGACTCCGCCCGGACTCCTACGGGAGCCGGGCTCCGCCGCCGACATCGACTACACGACAACTTCACCCAGACTCCTACGGGAGCCGAGCTCCATCACCAAGAACTCCAACAGCTTCAGCTACAAGCAGACTCCGCCCGGACTCCTACGAGAGTCGGGCTCCGCCGCCGATATCGACTACACGACAACTTCACCCGGACTCCTACGAGAGTCGGGCTCCGTCACCAAGAACTCCAACAGCTTCAGCCGCAAGCAGACTCCGCCCGGACTCCTACGGGAGTTGGGCTCTGCCGCCGACATCGACTACACGACAACTTCACCCGGACTCCTACGGGAGCCGGGCTCCGTCACCAAGAACTCCAACAGCTTCAGCCGCAAGCAGACTCCGCCCGGACTCCTACGGGAGTCGGGCTCCGTCGCCGACATCGACTACAGGACAGCTTCGCCCAGACTCCCACGGGAGCCGGGTTCCGTCCTCAACGTTAATTGCTGGTAAGCCCCGTCCGGACTCCTATGGGAGCCGGACTTTGCTTTTAACCTTGACTGCAGGAAAACTTTGCCCGGACTCCTACGGGAGCCGGGCTCCGTCCTCGATTCCAACGACTGCGGACAGTCTTCATCCGGACCTCTACGGTGGCCGGACTATGACCACTGCCGAACTTCAGCCGACAGATCAGTATCAGCACTCCCAGGCCACGATCGCGGCCATGATTCTGCTACATTTCTTGCGGCGAATTCCGCGTAGCTCTACCACTCCCTGACAGGCTGCAGTAACGATCGCAGCACTGCTCCACTCCCCATGACGGATCCCGCGCGGCTCCATTACTACCTGACCAGCCACGATAAACGGCCACGATCCTGCTCCACCTCCTGCAATGGATACTGCACGATTCTCTCATCCACTGGCAAGTCACGACGGCAAAATGCCACCCCACTTCATGCGGCAGACTCCACGTGGCACGTCCCAGCGATAGCCACGGGTCCGTTCCACTACACTTCGCAGCAAACTCCACCTGACCCTGGGCAGTCCACTGCCAGACGGTTACAAACGTCGCCATCAATTCGTTGCTTCCTCCATCTATAAAAGGGGGACCCAGATACGCTATTCTCTAAGCTCATTTCTTATCTCAAAACTCTGCTAAATTCTCCGTTCGAGCACTCCATTCTTGTTGAGGCAGAGAACTGACTTGAGCATCGGAGGGTCTTGCTGGAGCAACCCCACCTTCGGTTTAGACTTCCTTTGCAGGTCCCAACGGCGACCGCGGCTTCCCCGACTCCAGCTTCTCCGGCGCAAGCAGATTTTTGCACCAACAGGATTGGCGCTAGAGGAAGGGGTTTGAACCTTCGCGGTACCCTTGTTCTTAAAAGAGTGTTCAACGGAGCCACCTCCGATCGTCTCTCCGACACCCACTCCTAATTTTCCCCTGTGAGAGCCACGCTCGATGCCTCCACGCAAGGCATCCACACGACGGTCCACGGCCTCCACGGCCAGATCTCAGGCTCCGGCCTCCCCTCCTGTTTCCCAGCCTCCTCCTCCTCCTCCGGCGGTGGCGGTCGGCGTGGAGCAATTTGACTTGCTGGCACAGCAGGTCAGAGGCCTCATCGAAGCTGTGCAAGCAATGCAGCAGCAGCAACCGCAGGCGTCGGCGCACCCGGAAAGGGCATCTTCGGAATGTCAGAACCCGACGGTGGGGCGGGCCACCTGGGCCAGTCGCCCCGTCCTTATCGAGAAAATAAATCCGAGGATAGAGAGCCCTCAATCAGACCACGACTCCACCCCTAGAAGATCCCTGCCCCCGCTCTGCCAGAGGACCCTCGAGACTCGAAGTCGAGAGGATTTCCTGGATCGGAGGCTCCAGGAGATGAACCGACGGATTGAAGAACTCTGCCACGCGCCCCCCGCTCATGGTGAGGATATTTGTACTGACCCTCCCTTCTCTCAAATGATCATACAGGAACCGATCCCGCCAAACTTCAAGCTTCCCCAGTTTGAAAGCTACGACGGGACTTCGGACCCGGTTGATCATCTGGAGGCCTTCCGGATGATGATGCTGCTTCACGGTGCTCCTGACGCCATCTTATGTCGGGCTTTCCCGTCTACTTTGAAGGGAGCAGCGAGGAACTGGTACTCGACTTTGAAGCTGGGTACCATCTTTTTCTTCGATCAAATGAGCCACCAATTTGTGGCCCATTTTGTAAGCAGCCGGCGCCCCCGAAAGAGTTTGGAGTCCCTCATCAACATCAAGCAGAGGGAAGGGGAGTCCATACGGGCCTACGTCAACCGCTTTAACATCGCGGTGTTGGAGGTCTGGAACTTGGACCAATCAGTTGCCATGGCCGCCCTGAAAGGTGGCCTTCAGAAGAATGATCTTTTGTTCTCCCTGAAGAAGAAGTACCCCAGGGATTTTGCCGATTTACTGGCTCGGGCTGAAGGATACGCCCGAGCGGAAGAAGCCTTCAAAATGAAGGACGAAGAGACAGCAAGGGAGCGTCAAGCGGGAGATTCGAGTAAGCCCGCAGTTGAGAAAAGGCCAAAGGAAGCCCGGCCATGTTTCTGATCTCCTCCTGGACATAAGCGCGCCCATACTCCACCCCGAGCACGCAGGCAGAGAAGCCCGGACCGCGGGGTTCGACGGGGCTCCCCACCAAGGAGATTTCTCAACTACGCCCCCCTCAACGCCTCGAAGGCCCAGGTACTAATGGAGGTCAGGGAGCAGCTCCCTAGGCCGGAGAGGATGCGCACACATCCCGGAAAGCGCAACCCCAACAAGTTCTGCCTCTACCACTGCGACCACGGCCATGACACCGAAGAATGCATCCAGCTCCAGGACGAGATCGAGGAGCTCATTCGGCGAGGTCGACTCGACAGATTCATCTGCTGCAGGCCTGAGGGTAGAGGAGACCGGCCAAGAGCCCTCCCACAGCCTGAACCGCAGAGAAGGGAGGAGCAACTCGAGGACCGGCCTCCCATCGGGACCATCGACTCCATCACCGGAGGGCCTCAAGGAGAAGCGGGAAAACTGTAAATGTATCACTTACGATTTCACCTTGAATCTACTTTCCTTTCTACCTAACGCGCCCTTCCCACCTGGCGTGGATTTATTATGACTGGATATGACCCCTCCAAAAACAAAGCCATGTCAGGAATAGGAGGAGAACCTCGTCCTGACATGAGCAAAGTTAAAGGCCCGGTTCTCTTAGACTGGATGAGGGGAGAGGCCTTATAATGCCCTAATGTGCCCCCACAGCCATGTCAGGAACAGGAGGAGAACCTCGTCCTGACATGAGCAAAGTCAAAGGCCCGGTTCTTTTAGACCGGATGGGGGGAGAGGCCTTACAACACCCTAATGCGCCCCCACAGCCATGTCAGGAACAGGAGGAGAATCTCGTCCTGACATGAGCAAAGTCAAAGGCCCGGTTCTTTTAGACCGGATGGGGGGAGAGGCCTTACAACGCCCTAATGTGCCCCCACAGCCATGTCAAAAACAGGAGGAGAACCTCATCCTGACATGAGCAAAGTCGAAGGCCCGGTTCTTTTAGATCGGATGGGGGGAGAGGCCTTACAGTGCCCTAACGCGCCCCCACAGCCAGGCTGGTAACGAGGGGAGAACCTCACACCGGCTCGAGCAAAATGGAAGGCCCGGACTCCTATGGGAGCCGGGTTCCGCCCGCAAGGAAGACTTCACCCGGACTCCTACGGGAGCCGGGTTCCGCCCGCAAGGAAGACTTCACCCGGACTCCTACAGGAGTCGGGTTCCGCCCGCGAGGAAGACTTCACCCGGACTCCTACGGGAGCCGGGTTCCGCCCGCAAAGGAAGACTTCACCCGGACTCCTACGGGAGCCAGGTTCCGCCCGCAAAGGAAGACTTCACCCGGACTCCTACGGGAGCCGGGTTCCGCCCGCAAAGGAAGACTTCTCCCGGACTCCTACGGGAGCCGGGTTCCGCCCGCAAGGAAGACTTCACCCAGACTCCTATGGGAGCTGGGTTCCGCCCGCGAGGAGGACTTCACCCGGACTCCTACGGGAGCCGGGTTCCGCCCACGAGGAAGACTTCACCCGGACTCCTACGGGAGCCGAGTTCCGCCCGCAAGGAAGACTTCACTCAGACTTTTACGGGAGCTGGGTTCCGCCCGCGAGGAGGACTTCACCCGGACTCCTACGGGAGCCGAGTTTCGCCCCCCAAGGAAGACTTCAGCCAGGCTCCTATGAGAGTCGGGCTCCATCCACGACTTCTGCAGCGGGGGCTAATGGTGGCGAAACCTGGCCGGCTAACAAGATTAGATGAAAGGAAAAAGCTCCCTCCCAACGATGTCAACATCGGGCAAGACAGATGGCAAGAAAGGTTCGACAGACAGCGATATTAGTGCAGTAAGCGGATGAGGTAACGCAAAATGCTCTTTTTATTCCATTTTCGATATACACACTACAATACCAGGAAGGCCAAGGAAAGGAGGGCAAAATGACAAAAAGGAAGTAACTACATGATAAGACAGAAAGGCAAAAAGAGCTCTAAGGAGGCCCTGCTCCCTCCGACCTAGAGTTATCTATTCCGTCCCTCAACCAGGACTGCCTCAGATTCTCTATTTCTCCTTCTAGCTCTTCCCTCTTTCACAGTGCATCCTGGAGCGCCCGACGAAGTTGCTGGCTCTCAGCCTTCGCTTCTCGACGCCTCTTCCTCAAAACTTCGGACTCTGCCTCCACGTCTGCGATGGCCCGCCGCTCAAGTGCCAGTTGGATTTTCACTTGTTGCAGCTCGGCTGACTTCTCCCAGAGGGAGACAGAAATCCCTTCAACAGTGCCTCTCAGGGCTTGGAGCTCTTCAGAATCTTGGGCGGAAGTAAGCTGCGCCCTGTTAGCTAGCTGCCTCTGGAGACTAACGACTTCGTCGGCCGCCGTCCGGAATCTCCCTTTATACTCTTCCACCTGCCGGCGCCAGCTGGCCCGCTGAACGTCATGGCTCATCTCGGCGTCCTGAAGCTGCTTCTGAAGGTCGGAGACCTTCTGCGACCACTTCTGTTCATCATCGACCCGGGCCAAGAGCCGGGATGAATTTTCTTCCAGCTGGCCGATCTTCCTCTTCGCAGCTGACAGTTCCACCTTAAGGGTGCTGATCCTGGCTTCTTGAGCCCAAATACGGTCACTGGTGCTCTTCTTGCACTCCTCGAGTTCCTTTATGAAGTTCACCTTCCTCCGGCTGTAATCCATGATCGCCTTCACATGGAGACTCCGGAAGTGGGCGGCCTCAGCGGCGGCTTCAGAATGGCCTTCTCTCGATTTGCAGAGTTCGCCTTCCGTCTTCTTCAACTTCTTCGTCAGGCGAAGGACCTCTTTTTTCAACCGCTGGATTGTCGATTTCAGCGGGACCCCCAGGGGCAAGGGGAGTGCTTCTGCAGGGCACTGCCATCGGAAGGCAAAAGCATCAGGGAACGACTCATTGCAAAGAGAAAAGTAGAAAGAAGGAGGAGGGGGAAGGAGAAGCCATCCACAACAAGAAATTCGACTTTATTGATTGAATAATTGTGAAGACAAACAGAAAGAAATATTGCGACAAAATAAGGGCACAAGATCAGAGGTCTCAGACCTCAGGGGTGGGAGGTGGAGAACCCGGCGTGGGGGGTGCGACCGGCAGTGGCGGCAGACGAGGGGCCGGCCTCGTCTTCGGACTCCTCGAGGAAGCCGAGGTCGAGCTCAGGGAATTTGCTGGCCACCTTCTCTTGGCAGAGCTCGAACCCCTTGGTGAACGCCTCCTGGCCGAACTGGACATTCAGGTCCCTCATCTCCGCGGAGGCCTTGAATTCCTCCACCGCAAGGGCCCTGGCCTCCGAGACCAGGACCGGAGTTTGCTCGACCAAATGGGCGACCTCGGCCTCCGCCTTCCTCGCCGACTCCTCCAAGACCTGCCTCTCCTCCTCCCGGGCCTGCTTCTCTCTTTCCAGGGCCTCCTGGAGGCGGCTACTTCAGCCGACTTCGCTTGGAGGCGGGCAACCTCGGCTTGGCAGCGTTCCTCTGCCTGGAGGATGTCCCTCCTCATGCGGCTCACCGCCTCGATATAGGCGAAGAGCTGGTGCCCAATCTGCAGGGCGGATAAAGAATTACGACAGAGGCCGAGTGACTGTGTAAATAAAGATCTGTTTACCTCGAGGAAGGACCCCAAAGAGTCCCAAGCCCGTTGCTCAGGATCGGCACGGTCGATCCTCCCCACGACGTCGGACAGGATGCAGCCGTCGATCAACCACCTGATCAAGTCCCTATCGTTAAAGGGATTCTCCGATCCTCCTCGGAGCAAACAGACTCGTCTACAGCAGCTCGGTGGCTACTCGCCCTGCGAGCCACCGATTTCCTCCTCCTCCCCGCGGCGGGCGCCTCCGTGGAGCGAACCCCCGGAGCGGGGGCCCAGTCGGCGGGCTCCTCAAGGAGGCCCGGGGAGCCACTGGCTCGGTATCTGAAGGAATGTCGATGGCCGGGGCCGCCTGGACGGGCGCAGCCAAGCTCGTCTCCTTCGCCCTGGCCTCTTCGCCGATCCGGAGGCCGCCTCGCCCTTTCTCTTCTGAGCTCTCATTCCCCTGGCGAGCAATCCGCGTTGCTTCGGCGTCCATTGTTAAAAAAAAAAAAAAAAAGAGAGAAAGAAAAGAAAAGAAGAAAAAAAAAAGGGAAAAAGAAGCAACACCGATCAATCAAGAGTCAAAAAAAAAAAAAAAAAAAAAGAAAAGAAAAAGAAGAAGAGGGGAAGGAAAAAGAAGTAAAGAGAAGAAGAAGAGGAAGGCAAGAAAGAAAAGATAAGATGAATACTCGCTGGATCCTGGGGCTCAGGCCGATGTTGAAAAGAAGCTGCTCCCTCAGAAGATTAGGAAGGGAAGGAGCGGGATAAGTTAGAAGCTTTGGGCGCCTGGAGGTCGTCCTCCCCAGG
>NC_026007.2:13690300-13987582 GCF_000442705.2 Elaeis guineensis | reverse complement strand
AGTCAAAGGCCCGGTTCTTTTAGACCGGATGGGGGGAGAGGCCTTACAACGCCCTAATGTGCCCCCACAGCCATGTCAAAAACAGGAGGAGAACCTCATCCTGACATGAGCAAAGTCGAAGGCCCGGTTCTTTTAGATCGGATGGGGGGAGAGGCCTTACAGTGCCCTAACGCGCCCCCACAGCCAGGCTGGTAACGAGGGGAGAACCTCACACCGGCTCGAGCAAAATGGAAGGCCCGGACTCCTATGGGAGCCGGGTTCCGCCCGCAAGGAAGACTTCACCCGGACTCCTACGGGAGCCGGGTTCCGCCCGCAAGGAAGACTTCACCCGGACTCCTACAGGAGTCGGGTTCCGCCCGCGAGGAAGACTTCACCCGGACTCCTACGGGAGCCGGGTTCCGCCCGCAAAGGAAGACTTCACCCGGACTCCTACGGGAGCCAGGTTCCGCCCGCAAAGGAAGACTTCACCCGGACTCCTACGGGAGCCGGGTTCCGCCCGCAAAGGAAGACTTCTCCCGGACTCCTACGGGAGCCGGGTTCCGCCCGCAAGGAAGACTTCACCCAGACTCCTATGGGAGCTGGGTTCCGCCCGCGAGGAGGACTTCACCCGGACTCCTACGGGAGCCGGGTTCCGCCCACGAGGAAGACTTCACCCGGACTCCTACGGGAGCCGAGTTCCGCCCGCAAGGAAGACTTCACTCAGACTTTTACGGGAGCTGGGTTCCGCCCGCGAGGAGGACTTCACCCGGACTCCTACGGGAGCCGAGTTTCGCCCCCCAAGGAAGACTTCAGCCAGGCTCCTATGAGAGTCGGGCTCCATCCACGACTTCTGCAGCGGGGGCTAATGGTGGCGAAACCTGGCCGGCTAACAAGATTAGATGAAAGGAAAAGCTCCCTCCCAACGATGTCAACATCGGGCAAGACAGATGGCAAGAAAGGTTCGACAGACAGCGATATTAGTGCAGTAAGCGGATGAGGTAACGCAAAATGCTCTTTTTATTCCATTTTCGATATACACACTACAATACCAGGAAGGCCAAGGAAAGGAGGGCAAAATGACAAAAAGGAAGTAACTACATGATAAGACAGAAAGGCAAAAAGAGCTCTAAGGAGGCCCTGCTCCCTCCGACCTAGAGTTATCTATTCCGTCCCTCAACCAGGACTGCCTCAGATTCTCTATTTCTCCTTCTAGCTCTTCCCTCTTTCACAGTGCATCCTGGAGCGCCCGACGAAGTTGCTGGCTCTCAGCCTTCGCTTCTCGACGCCTCTTCCTCAAAACTTCGGACTCTGCCTCCACGTCTGCGATGGCCCGCCGCTCAAGTGCCAGTTGGATTTTCACTTGTTGCAGCTCGGCTGACTTCTCCCAGAGGGAGACAGAAATCCCTTCAACAGTGCCTCTCAGGGCTTGGAGCTCTTCAGAATCTTGGGCGGAAGTAAGCTGCGCCCTGTTAGCTAGCTGCCTCTGGAGACTAACGACTTCGTCGGCCGCCGTCCGGAATCTCCCTTTATACTCTTCCACCTGCCGGCGCCAGCTGGCCCGCTGAACGTCATGGCTCATCTCGGCGTCCTGAAGCTGCTTCTGAAGGTCGGAGACCTTCTGCGACCACTTCTGTTCATCATCGACCCGGGCCAAGAGCCGGGATGAATTTTCTTCCAGCTGGCCGATCTTCCTCTTCGCAGCTGACAGTTCCACCTTAAGGGTGCTGATCCTGGCTTCTTGAGCCCAAATACGGTCACTGGTGCTCTTCTTGCACTCCTCGAGTTCCTTTATGAAGTTCACCTTCCTCCGGCTGTAATCCATGATCGCCTTCACATGGAGACTCCGGAAGTGGGCGGCCTCAGCGGCGGCTTCAGAATGGCCTTCTCTCGATTTGCAGAGTTCGCCTTCCGTCTTCTTCAACTTCTTCGTCAGGCGAAGGACCTCTTTTTTCAACCGCTGGATTGTCGATTTCAGCGGGACCCCCAGGGGCAAGGGGAGTGCTTCTGCAGGGCACTGCCATCGGAAGGCAAAAGCATCAGGGAACGACTCATTGCAAAGAGAAAAGTAGAAAGAAGGAGGAGGGGGAAGGAGAAGCCATCCACAACAAGAAATTCGACTTTATTGATTGAATAATTGTGAAGACAAACAGAAAAGAAATATTGCGACAAAATAAGGGCACAAGATCAGAGGTCTCAGACCTCAGGGGTGGGAGGTGGAGAACCCGGCGTGGGGGGTGCGACCGCAGTGGCGGCAGACGAGGGGCCGGCCTCGTCTTCGGACTCCTCGAGGAAGCCGAGGTCGAGCTCAGGGAATTTGCTGGCCACCTTCTCTTGGCAGAGCTCGAACCCCTTGGTGAACGCCTCCTGGCCGAACTGGACATTCAGGTCCCTCATCTCCGCGGAGGCCTTGAATTCCTCCACCGCAAGGGCCCTGGCCTCCGAGACCAGGACCGGAGTTTGCTCGACCAAATGGGCGACCTCGGCCTCCGCCTTCCTCGCCGACTCCTCCAAGACCTGCCTCTCCTCCTCCCGGGCCTGCTTCTCTCTTTCCAGGGCCTCCTGGAGGGCGGCTACTTCAGCCGACTTCGCTTGGAGGCGGGCAACCTCGGCTTGGCAGCGTTCCTCTGCCTGGAGGATGTCCCTCCTCATGCGGCTCACCGCCTCGATATAGGCGAAGAGCTGGTGCCCAATCTGCAGGGCCGGATAAAGAATTACGACAGAGGCCGAGTGACTGTGTAAATAAAGATCTGTTTACCTCGAGGAAGGACCCCAAAGAGTCCCAAGCCCGTTGCTCAGGATCGGCACGGTCGATCCTCCCCACGACGTCGGACAGGATGCAGCCGTCGATCAACCACCTGATCAAGTCCCTATCGTTAAAGGGATTCTCCGATCCCTCCTCGGAGCAAACAGACTCGTCTACAGCAGCTCGGTGGCTACTCGCCCTGCGAGCCACCGATTTCCTCCTCCTCCCCGCGGCGGGCGCCTCCGTGGAGCGAACCCCCGGAGCGGGGGCCCCAGTCGGCGGGCTCCTCAAGGAGGCCCGGGGAGCCACTGGCTCGGTATCTGAAGGAATGTCGATGGCCGGGGCCGCCTGGACGGGCGCAGCCAAGCTCGTCTCCTTCGCCCTGGCCCTCTTCGCCGATCCGGAGGCCGCCTCGCCCTTTCTCTTCTGAGCTCTCATTCCCCTGGCGAGCATCCGCGTTGCTTCGGCGTCCATTGTTAAAAAAAAAAAAAAAAAAAGAGAGAAAAGAAAAGAAAGAGAAGAAAGAAGAAAAAAGGGAAAAAGAAGCAACACCGATCAATCAAGAGTCAAAAAAAAAAAAAAAAAAAAAGAAAGAAAAAGAAGAGAGTGGGAAGGAAAAAGAAGTAAAGAGAAGAAGAAGAGGAAGGCAAGAAAAGAAAAGATAAGACGAATACTCGCTGGATCCTGGGGCTCAGGCCGATGTTGAAAAGAAGCTGCTCTCTCAGAAGATTAGGAAGGGAAGAAGCGGGATAAGTTAGAAGCTTCTGGGCGGCCTGGAGGTCGTCCTCCCCCAGGCTGGGAGCCCGGCGGACGGAATCCCTCAGAGAACCCCAAGGGGGCAGGCCCAGTTCCAAGGTCGGGCAGTGGACGAAGAGGTATTTCCCCTTCCAATTGTGAATCGAAGAAGGGGCGCCTTTCAGCAACCCCTTCTTACCAAATTGGGGGGAGAAGTACCACCAGTCCTTCGCCGAAGGATGGCGTTTGAAGGTATAAAAATACCTAAACAAGGAGAGAGACGGCTGAACCTCGACTATGTGGTAGAGGGAGAGAAACCCTATCAAAAACCTAAAGGAATTCGGGGCCATGGAAGCGAGAGAGATGTCCAAGAAGCGGAAGAAGGCAGCGACAAAGGCAGGAAGCGGAAGCCAGAGTCCGGCACGGAACGCTTCCTGATACAAACAAAAGCGATCGGGAGGAGGAGTGCTGGCCCGGTCAGAGGGGCCAGGTAGCTCCAGGTCGTACTCCGGAGGAACCCCATATTGAATCCTTATCAGAAGGAGTTCCTCCGAAGTCGAGGAACATGGAATAATGCCCGGTGCGAAAACCGAGCGAGGCCTAGCCCCGGACGCGGGTTCGTCCACAGAGACAGGGACCTGGGAGTTTGAAGCAGAAGAACTCTCGGAACTGCCGGGAGCAGAAGAGCCAGAGGACATTTTGAGTAGTTTCGAAGGGAGGATCTAAAGGACCCTAAAAAGATGGATCGAAAGGGAAATGAGAGGCCGAAGGCTAACTCGGAGGGACGCACAAAAGTAATGATGAGAGGAGAAGCCCCTAGGCGGTGAGAGGAAGGTTGGCACTAAGCTATATTACTCTGAGGGACCTGGGGGACGAAAAATGGGAGGCGCCTACGGCTCGAGAAGATGCTCACTAAAGCAGGGCTCTCGAAGAGAAGACAGACACCAGCGAAAACTCAGGAATGGAGTAGGACGCCTAAAGGACGGAGGATGGGTTTAAATAGACCCTGGGATCCGGTGCCATAATGATCGCGAATCCCCCAGGCCAGTCCGCATCCGACACGTGTCCCACTCCCCCTGGCAGACGGCTAAAAGCGGCTGACGGTTGGCAGGATCATAATTGCGCCGTACCTAGGCCAGAGTACCTGTGAGAATTTCGAAGCATCCCCTCATACCGCTCCAATTCAAAAAGACTCCAGCACGCGCACATTTAATGCCAAAATATCCGGAGGCGGCAGTGCGTAGGATTCGAAGGGACGGTTTCGGCTGTGTCCATCTCTCTCTCTGTACTTCCTTCATTTGAAATTCAAACTCGAAAGTAGGGGGACTGGTGTTGGGTATAAAATATCCACAGTCAAAGTCCTCAGTGGAATCGACTACACGACAACTTCACCCGGACTCCTACGGGAGTCGGGCTCCGTCACCAAGAACTCCAACAGCTTCAGCCGCAAGCAGACTCCGCCCGGACTCCTACGGGAGCCGGGCTCCGCCGCCGACATCGACTACACGACAACTTCACCCGGACTCCTACGGGAGCTGGGCTCCGTCACCAAGAACTCCAACAGCTTCAGCCACAAGCAGACTCCGCCCGGACTCCTACGGGAGCCGGGCTCCGCCGCCGACATCGACTACACGACAACTTCACCCGGACTCCTACGGGAGTCGGGCTCCGTCACCAAGAACTCCAACAGCTTCAGCCGCAAGCAGACTCCACCCGGACTCCTACGGGAGCCGGGCTCCGCCGCCGACATCGACTACACGACAACTTCACCCGGACTCCTATGGGAGCCAGGCTCCGTCACCAAGAACTCCAACAGCTTCAGCCGCAAGCAGACTCCGCCCAGAATCCTATGGGAGCCGGGCTCCACCACCGACATCGACTACACGACAACTTCACCCGGACTCCTACGGGAGCCGAGCTCCGTCACCAAGAACTCCAATAGCTTCAGCCGCAAGCAGACTCCGCCTGGACTCCTACGGGAGCCGGGCTCCGCCGTCGACATCGACTATAGGACAGCTTCGCCCGGACTCCCACGGGAGCTGGGTTCCATCCTCAACGTTAATTGCTGGTAAGCCCCGTCCGAACTCCTACGGGAGCCAGACTTCGCTTTTAACCTTGACTGCAGGAAAACTTCACCCGGACTCCTACGGGAGCCGGGCTCCGTCCTCGATTCCAACGGCTGCAGACAATCTTCATCCGGACCTCTACGGTGGCCGGACTATGACCACTGCCGAACTTCAGCCGACAGATCAGTATCAGCACTCCCAGGCCACGATCGCGGCCACGATTCTGCTACATTTCCTGCGGTGGATTCCGCGCAGCTCCATCACTCCCTGACAGGTCGCAGTAACGATCGCAGCACTACTCCACTCCCCATGATGGATCCCGCGTGGCTCCATTACTACCTGACCAGCCACGATAAACGGCCACGATCCTGCTCCACCTCCTGCAACGGATACTGCGCGATTCTCTCATCCACTGGAAAGTCACGACGGCAAAACGCCGCCCCACTTCATGCGGCAGACTCCACGTGGCACGCCCCAGTGATAGCCACGGGTCCGTTCCACTACGCTTCGCAGCAAACTCCGCCTGACCCTGGGCAGTCCACTGCCAGACGGTTACAAACGTCGCCATCAATTCGTTGCTTCCTCCGTCTATAAAAGGGGGACCCAGATACGCTATTCTCTAAGCTCATTTCTTATCTCAAAACTCTGCTAAATTCTCCGTTCGAGTACTCCATTCTTGTTGAGGCAGAGAACTGACTTGAGCATCGGAGGGTCTTGCCGGAGCAACCCCACCTCCGGTTTAGACTTCCTTTGCAGGTCCCGACGGCGACCGCGGCTTCCCCGACTCCAGTTTCTCCGGCGCAAGCAGATTTTTGCACCAACAAGATCATAATATATCTCATGTATTATTAAATCTAGATTTCAACTCTACATGCATATATGTTCATGTCATAACGATTTAATCTATAATGCATGTTTAGATCAATTATAAATCACCATATAGAATCTATGACATTAACTATTATGCATGTATGTACATCTGAAATCTAAAATCAACATTTACAGAACATATCTAAGTGTAATTAGATCATATCTAATTCATATTTAGATTATATCTAAATATTAATTGAGATCAAAATCTCATACCTGAGCGTGGGTAGCAGATCACCGCATCCAAAATTTGTGATGAATGATTCTTCATGATGTTTGACAGCCGCACACGCATCCGGCCTCTACGGAGATCCACACAAAGTCCTTGTGCTGATCGATCTCTCCGGGAGTGCTAGCTCATGAAGACACCATCTTTTGACTGATTTGAGAGGAATATAATGAAATTGAAGAATAAAGAGACCCTCTCTTTTTTCTTTTGGATCCATGCATCTGATATCTACAATAGAGATCAAGAGAAGAACCCTTTCTTCTCAATTTCTCATGTATAAGAGAGAACCTTTTTCTCTTTCTTTCACACTCTTAAGAAAAATAGTTTTTTTCTAATTTTTTATGATAAAAATTAGATCTAATCTAATTTTTTATATTAAAAATTAAATTAAATCTTGAGATCTAAAAAAATCTAAAAGAAGGATCCAAGAGAAGAACCATTTTTCTCTCTTCTTCTCCCTTTTTATTCTTGATCTAGAACTCAAGAAAGCCCCAAATGTCCAACCAAATTTTTTTAGTATTTCTTCTCTAAATTCTTATGTTAAAAATTAGATCTAATCTGATCTTTATTTTGGAAAAAAATAGAAGAAAAATCTAGAAGAAGAACTTCTTCTTCTTCAAGGCTGCGTGCAAGAAAGAAGATCCATCTTCTTTTATGATCTAAAACTTCAAGAAGCCTCAAACCCAAATCAATTTTTTTTTTGATATTTGTCATGTAAATCTATATATTAAAAATTAGATCTAATCTAATTTTTATTTGGAAGAAAAATAAAAAAAATCTGAAAGAAGAACTTCTTCTTCTTCAATGTTGTACGCAAGAAAGAAGATCCTTCTTCTTTCTTGATCTTTCTCTCCTTTGGAAGAACTTTTCTTCTCCAATTTTCTACTGTATAACCAGCAAAAAAGTCTCGCTTTAATATCTAAAAATTAATAAGAAAAAGATTAAAAAACATACTAAGAAGAAAAGGAGAAACAAGATCTTGGCGTGTGGAATGTTGGGGTGTCCAACCTTTGGACGCCCCCTTCCTTCTTTCTTTTTCTTTTTGGGTGGCAACAAAGAGGAGATTGGGGTGCCTCCTTTTCCACTTCATGTATGGGAGAAAAAGAGAAGAAGGGGGCAGTGGCTCATATGGGTTAAGAAGAGAATGGGGCACATTGATAAATATCACATGGGGTTTGGGTTTAGTCCTATTCCCAATAGGATTCAAGATTTTGGTTCAATTCCTAACTAATTCTTAGACTCAATCCTAACTAACTTAGGCATTAGTTATAACAAACTAACTAATTGGGTCTTAGTCTAATTATTAGGCTCCAATTGAATCACAATTAGTTAGATGAAAACCCTATTGATTCAGAGATTGATTCTTGAAGGATTCAGAGAAGCTATTTGATAATAGAGCTTGATCCAATCAAGCCTATTATCCAATGAGGTTTGATCCAATCAAAGCCTATTATCAAATAGGGTTACATCCAATCCAAGCTTATAAAATATATATTCATGCATTCCTAAGATCAATTAGAATAGGCCTTGTTATTTAATAGGCCTGCATCCAATTAATCTAAATCCAATCTAATTGAATCCAATTCAATTAGATCTAATCCAATCTTCATTGCTTAATCAAATTGAGCTAATTAATAATCATATTGTTAATTAATTATTCTTCTAATTTACTAACTATTAGTAAATAATTTATTGTAGTCTTTGTATAAGATTAATCATTAATCAAATTGATAATTAAACCTTTCAATAATTCATAATTGTTGATTAGTCATTTGATCAGACAAGTACTTCTATGTATGTGACCCCATAGGTTCGAACCTAAGCTGGTAGCACAAGAATAATTCTTGTAGTAATTGATGTAACCATCTAGCAATGGGACCCGACATCCAGATAGGCCGAATGTATGTCTAGCAACACTCTAGAATCCATTTGGATATAGTTACTGTATAATTCATCCCTTTAATACTTGATGCTTAAGGATGACTGAGGGTAAATTGTCAACCCAAAAAGAGTGGTCCACATTATGTCTCAACCTCAATAATCCTGTGACTCTTCACTAGGACTATTTTGGTCAAAATTTTACTGAATTGAAACACAATGATGCATCATCTTCAATTTTACTTGGAGCGATCAATCCCATGTTGACTCGCACTCAGACTTCATAAGTACTTGACTGTACCCAAAAATCTTCCATCATCGAATTAAAAATTCGGATAGTCCGACACCAAAGCATAGTGAGTTGTTTGCAAGTCATCGAGACAGCCTCCGATCCAAGGGACACATATACCCATATTCCATCAGAGCAACCCTTGACAGAAGAGTGCTCCAAAAGTAGTCACGCTCAGTAAAATGTACTCCTACATATCACCTGTATGCCATACCCATGTCACCATACGTCTTGGTTAAAAGGACAACCAACTAATATGGCATACAACAACCTACACTCGATACAATTATTATCTTTATAATAATTGTATCATTTGGTCATGAGTAGGATTTAAGAACCACATGATAAATCTTCTTTTATCATTTTGAAAGTAATTCTAAGGACTTCATCATAACATATGAGTTCTATTTTAGAAGATATATTCCATATGATGATCTGTCAGATAATATTTATCATTCTATAATTCATATATTTATATGGAGCGCAATCATCTACAACCTAGATGATTGGCTTTAAGACACATTTCTCAACACTTTATGTATATAGATCTTTATTTTGGTTTATTCCCTAGCACGCCACTTTGAGATGCGTGTGGGATATTCTGGATATAGTGAAGTGTACATAAAGGTTATGAGTGGTTAACAAAAAATCGATCACTCCCTGTAGGAGGAGAGAATATCCTATATGATCTCAGAGGATGATGACTCTGAGAGTCTCTAGCTAGAGCAGGGATGAACAGTAGAAAATATTTTCGTTGGTTCATCAATCGAGTCATCATCATCAGATCGAGATATATATGGATAGGTATTTGGGTTTGACGTGATTCCATACTCATGATTTTTTTAAGATGTTGTGTGATCGAAGGATTGAATTGCACAGTAACTCATCACGGAAGGATAATTTTGATATTTTCATCAAATTTTATGTCTTCTGGATAGTCATGACACGTTGCTAGATATCAACCTTATTGAAAAATATATCCTAAAGCCAATCATCTAAGTGGTAGATGATTAAAATTAGTATATAAATTATCTAATAATAATAGTTATTTGACAGATTCATCATAAAAGTTCTATCTTCCTTAAATGAACTCCTAAATTATGATGAAGTCCTTAAAATCATAATCAATCGATAAAGAAGGATTTATCAGATGGTTCTTAAATTATTCACGACCAAATGATAAGTTATTAACAAGGATGATAACTTATCAAGTGTAGGTCGCTGTATGCCATATGCATTGGTTGTCCTCATAACCAAGTGATGTGGAGACACTGGTATGACATCCAGGTAAGATGTAGGAGTACATCTGCATTGAATGTGACCAATGTAACACTCTACTGTCAAGAGTAGTTAACTAAGATCAATGGGTATAAGTGTCCCTCCGACCTAAGATCACCACGGTGACTTGCAAGCAACTCACTGTGCTTTGGTGCCGGACTGCCTGTATTTTTAATATAGCTTCAAAAGGTTTCTGGGTACAATCAAGTACTTATGAAGTTGGTGTGTGAGTCAAGATGAAATTGACCACTCCTGATTAACTTCAGGAAGAGAATATTTCGCTGTGTTTTAATTTAGCAAAACCTAGGCCTGGATAATCCTCGTAAGGAGTCACAAGATTTGCAAAATTTTGAGATACAATAAAAATGACTTATATGAGTGACTGATAGTATACTCGAAGTTATCTTGAGCATTATTGATCAAAAGGATAAATTATATGATAACCATGGGTCAAGATTCTTAGAATATTGCTTTGCATACATTCGACCTATCTGGACGTCGAAAATTATTGCTAAATGGTTACTTCGACTGGTACAGGAATTGGTTCCTATACTACCAGCTTAGGTTCGAAACTATAGGGTTACACACATAAGAGGTTGTAATCTAATCAGATGGTTAATCAATGATTGAGAATCATTCTAAGGTTAAACAATCAATGTGATTGATGTTTGACCTAATGCAAGTGTTGCAGGAGGATCATTAGCAATTGGATTGCTAATTGGCTCAATCTGATTGAGCAATTGGACTGAAATCAAGTCTAATTGAATATGATTCAATTAAAATTAGTTTGGATTTAATTAGATTAAGTCTAACTGATTTATTGGATAAGCCAATTGCAAGGGAGAACTGAAAGGAATATGCCCTACAAGCCAATCGAAATTTATATTTTGATGGATTTTCCTTGTAATCTTTCAGACTTATGTATTGACTCTTTAAATAATAAAAGGCATTTTCATCATATGTTGCATCTTACTTTAGTAATGATTATGATGAACTCCATAAATCAGGAAAATGGGTTTAGGATTATGATGAGATCATACCTATGAGACCTAAAATCCTAAAAATCCTGATTTAGAATATTCCTAATCATAGGAGCATTGAGTAGGAGATCAATGTTCTGGATAGATTAGCACTTTCTATGTATGCTCGATGGAGAGGGTGGCAAATCTCATATGCCACTTGTGTGAGACACTAATACAAGAAAGTGGGTGCTCATTAGAGAATGAGTTCACTGAATTGATCCGACTTAAGAAACATCTTATAAAATTTACTTACCTGTCAAGAGATGTTTTCTTATAGTGGGAGTTGTGCATGTAATCCTTTGACCTGAGACTACCATAGAACCTTGTATACATGAATCCATATTTTTTGGTTCATACTCATTCATGACTTAGTCATGTACGGGGTGTTCTCGATATGGTAGAATGTGTATGGAGGTTATGAGTAGGTCAACATGGAATCGATCACTCCTGGTAAGAGGAAATCGCATCCTACTTATTCTGATCGATTGATGATTCAGGAAGCCTTTGATCAAAGTAAAATAAAAAATTAGAAAGAGTTTTTAATATTTTATTAATTAAATTATCATATAAGATTGAGAGAAATATGAGTATGATATTGGATTTGACATCATTCCATATCCAGAGTCATATTCGGGATGCAGAGAGATCGTAGGATCAAATTGCACGATAACTTTTCACTGAAGGATATTTTTGGTATTTCCATCAAAAATTTCATATCTTTCAGGTAGACATGATACGTTGCTAGATGTCAATCTTATCTTATGGGTTTGATCGAATTAAAGAGTTTAATTCAATCATCAATTAGAAAGAGTTCTAATTGCTGAAATCGGGTTAGCTTGAATGGATCTAGATCGGTTAGATTAAATTCTAATCAAATCAAATTGACTTGAACTCAAACCTATTGCTGACTAGATGTAGAACCCAATAGGTCACACACAAAGGATATTGATCAGGGGTCTAATTGGATTAGATCATGTTTGCAAAATTGACATGCTAGCACATGTTGCAAAAAACTAGCTCCTTTTTCGAATCGGGTTTAAAATTGATTCCAGATTGGGCTAATTAAAGCCAAATTAATTCAAATAAATTTTGGATTTGAGTTGGCTCAGACCTTTGTTGCATTTACCAAAAATTTGGAACCAGAAAACTAATTCTCCACTAGTCAAGAATTTTTCTTGTGCGTGGGTGCAGTTTTTGTGTGCAGAAATAGTTTTCGCATCTTATGAGATGGGATGCCTCATCCTCGAGCTTATCCTATGTTCCATGATGAAATAAATTTTTGAATGATTCCTAACTTTATTTTAAGCATCAAAATTTTTTTTGAATTTAAAATTCTTTCTGGTTTAATCATGCAAATTCATTGAAGTTGGAAATCCTGTCAGCTTGATCCATGCGCCTGACCAAGAGTCCAACTTGTGAAGGACTCTAACCCATTTGTCACGCCACATTTTAATCTGAATTTTTTTCCACGACATTCTCATGTTAGCACCTTGATTTTTGGCCATTGTATGGACAAAATTATGTTGATGGGTGGTGAAAAAAAAATTATGCCATGCGAAGCTGCGCGACTCATCGGAGAATCATCGAGAAAAATATTCCGAAGAGTCCTTCTGCATGAAGCATCTCTTGAATTTTTCTCGATGATTTCCATGTGTCAAAAACTTTTAGATAGGCATGAGAATTCATCAAGAGATGTGAGATTTTTTGATGGATGCGAGATGGCGCGTGGAAGGGGCGCGAAAAATTCCCGAAGGCAACCCATCGCTAAGTATTTAAAGGGGGGTGCACCGGGGAATTGGATTTATTCAGATTTCCAATTCCTCCTTTCTTTCTAACATCCTCTCCCTATTGTCCAATTAGTCTCTTCCTTCTCTTGTTAGGACAAGTCCAAAAATAGAAAGGACAAGTCCGATTTTAGGACAAGAGTCTAGGAAGAGAATTAAGGAAGACAAGGAGAGAAGAAAGGTAGGGATAGGAAGGCTAGGAGAAGAGGAAGAGTGTCTTGAGGTCCTGGTGTTCAAGAAAATTCTCAGAGTGAGAATTTTGGAGGAGGAATCATCTCAAAGAGTTGGTGTCCTGATCATAGCTCTGTGTGGATCATCGTTGGAGGGCGAACACTTGGGCACCTGGTGGAGGTTCTGCCGAAATTTGGATTAAGCACTACAGGTATTCTTCTATAACTTAAATTTAATCTTGAATTTATGTTATATATGATTGTTAATCATCAAGGAGATACTAGTTTAAGGGTTTAGTATTTAGAATTTCTTTATTAAAATTTTGAAATCTATTATGTTTCCACTGTGCATGCCCACTCTGAAACCCTACAGTGGTATCAGAGCCGGCCTTGTTTGGTTCAATCATATATACATAATATTTATGTGATCCATAGTATGATTTATACTATAAAATAATTTATACTTTCATATGATGATATGAAATAATACATATATCATTCACCACTTCATCATCTTGACATAAGGTTGTCCTAGCATAACGGGGTTATGCTGCAAAGTTGTCCTAGGATGATGAATGTCCATATGTTACACTTGCACATGTAGAAAATTTTAATGTTGATACATAAATGGGTATTATGTAGTTAGAATGTGCATGAGACCAAATAAAAGCCCTCATTAGAAAATTATATTAAGTGGTAGTGATATGCAACTATGGGTTAACCAATTCTTGATCAATTGATCAATTGGTGTCTAGGAAAGTGCTATAGGTAATTTTTTAATTGGTTTCGTTGTCTGACCTGGCCAATTTATTGGTGTCTAAGGAAAGCAACGGGGGGACCCCCACCTTACTTACCTGGCCAATTTGATTAAGCGATCTTGATATTGAAAAATCCTAATGTTGAAAATACTATTAAGGGCCTTCCTTCATGCTAGGTTAATGTTACATCATGAACTATGGCTAGTTTGTTGTGTTAACATGAGGCTTGTCATAAGGATTTATATAACATAAGCCGGTGCATAGAAGATGCTTACGGTAATTTTGAATATACTACTTTATTGTGTTAACACAAGGGCAGTTATATTAGAATTTGACTGTATTGAAATGAAGGGTCTAACTTAACTAAAATATTATAGCTTGTTGTGTTAACATAAGGCTAATAATATTTTAGAGGCCAAGATATAATATTGAAAATTGCATGAGATGCAATTGGAAAGAGTTTCCTACCTATGAACTCATAAGGGTTTGTTGTGTTAACACAAGATCATTATGAGGAATTAGAGTCTCAATCCCACTAAGATAAATATAACATATGTCTCCTTCATCATAGTAGAGGGTTATGATGTTCGATAAAATAGTGGGAGGTACAATTAAATCTAAAGACCTTATTTAATTGTATGAGTCAATATGAGTTGTTTGCTTATGTAATATTCTTTAATTATTGTAGATTAAATTCTACAAATGGCATCTTCACTATCATTGCAAAAAATTTTAGATTCTAATAAGTTGATCGGTCCCAATTATGTGGACTGGTTGAGGAATTTAAAGATCGTACTCACTCAGGAGAAACTCTCCTATATTCTTGACATCCCTGAACCACAAGAGGTTGGGGATGATGCCACAGAAGATGAGGTATCCACATACAGGATGTGGAAGAATGATAGTTTGACTGTCAAGTGCATCATACTGGCCTCTATGAGTAATGAGTTGTAGAGGCAGCATGAGAGTATGGATACTCAATCCATACTCCTCAATCTTAAAGAGTTGTATGGAGAATAGAGTAGAACTGCTAGATATGAGATATCTAAGTAGTTATTTCGTGCTAGAATGACTGAGAGATCATCCGTACAAGACCATGTCCCGAAGGTCATTGATCTGATCACTAGATTGGGTCAACTTGATTTTGTGATGGATGGAGATTTAAGTCAGGATTTGATCCTGCAATCTCTCCCCGAGTCATTCGCTCAGTTTGTTGTGAACTATCATATGAACAAATTGAATACCTCCTTACCTGAGTTGTTAAATATGCTTAAGATAGCTGAGAGCCATATTAAGAAAGAAAAGGCTCCACTTCTTCTTGTGGGTAAAACCTTTAAGAAGAAGTCAGGTTTTAAGGGTTCAAAGAAAGCACTGAATCCTAAGGGTGGCAAGATGAAGAAGAAGGGGAAGAAAGTCTCCGGATAGGGTACCTACTTTCACTGCGGCAAGGTAGGACACTAGAAAAGAAATTGCAAATTATATCTTGCAACTATAAAGGCAGGTGCAAGCGATGCACCAAAAGGTATGTATGAGATACATATAATTTTGTCATTAAGTTCTTCCAATTCAGACTCTTGGGTATTGGATACTGCCTGCGGTTCTCATATCTGCAAGTCGTTGCAGGGGCTGCAGAACATTAGAGTGCTGAAGAAGGGTGACTTCGAGCTCTACGGTGCTGGAGGAGAGTCAATCCAAGCAGAGACTGTAGGGACATATATGTTAAAGTTACCTTCTGGAAAGATCTTAGAGCTAGAAAACTGTTATTATATGCCTAAGATCATTAGAAATATTATTTCTGTATCGTTACTATTGCAACGAGGTTATGAAATAAATGGAAAGAGCAATAGTTGCTCAATTTCTTTTTCTAATGAAATTATCTGTCATGGCATTATTAATAATGGTCTTCTAATTCTATCTAATGACAATGTTTTTCATATTAATGAAAGTAAAAAGTGAAAGAGAGAAGAGTTGAATAATACTTTACTTTGGCATTATCGACTTGGTCATATAAGTGAGACAAGGATTAACAAGTTATACAAAGAAGAGTTCTTTGATCTTTATGATTATGAATCATTAGGTACTTGTGAATCTTGTCTTATGGGAAAAATGACTAAGACTCCATTTAGTGGATATGGGAAAGGACAAGTGAGTTATTAGGACTTGTACATATTGATGTATGTGGTCCTGTGACAACAGAAGCTAGAGGAGGATACTCTTATTTTATAACATTCACTGATGATTTATCTAGGTTTGGATATGTGTATCTTATGAAACACAAGTCCGAAACTTTTGATAAATTTAAAGAGTATCAAAGTATGGTCGAGAAACAAACTGGAAAAAATATTAAAATCCTTCGATCTGATCGAGGAGGAGAATACTTATCCAATGAATTTTTAGATCATCTTAAAGAAAATAGAATTCTCTCAGAATGGACCTCTCCCTATACACCACAGCTAAATGGTGTAGCAGAAAGGAGGAATCACACTTTATTAGATATGGTGCGGTCCATGATGTGCCTTATAGATTTGCCAATTTTTTTCTGGGGATATGTCCTAGAAACTGCTGTCTATATCTTGAATAGAGTATCTTCAAAATCTGTACCAAGCACTCCATACGAGATATGGAGAGGAAAAAAGCCTAATCTTAAGTATCTTAAGATATGGGGCTGTCCAGCTTATGTTAAAAGAAATTTTGGACATAAGCTGAGTGCTAGGGCAGATAAATGCTTATTTGTAGGTTATCCTAAAGAGAGTATAGGATACCTCTTTTACCATCCTACTGAACATAAAGTGTTTGTCAGTAAATATGCCACTTTTATGGAAAAAGAGTTTATCCTAGAAACAGGCAGTGGGAAGAAAATTAAACTTGGAGAAGTTCAAGACCTACAAATGCAAGCACAAGATGATCCTCAACCAAAAATATCCATTAATGAAGTACAAATATAAAGTACACCTCCTCTTCGAAGGTCGGATAGAGTGCGGAATGCACCTATGAGATATGGATTCGTTATTGAGAATAATGAAGCCCACATCATTGAGAATGATGAACCTTTGACCTATACGGAAGCCATCATGAGAAGGGACTCAGACAAATGTCTAGAGGCTATGAAATCCGAAATGGACTCTATGTATTCCAACCAAGTGTGGACTTTGGTTGATGCACCAGAGGGTGTGACCCCTATTGGATGCATTTGGGTGTATAAGAAAAAGATTGGAGTGGATGGCCAAGTTGAAACCTATAAAGCTAGATTAGTAGCCAAAGGTTTCAGGCAAAAATAGGGTATTGATTATGATGAAATATTTTCACCTGTTGTCATACTCAAATCTATACGGATTATGCTTGCAATAGCAGCATACCATGATTATGAGATTTGGCAAATGGATGTGAAGACCGCCTTCCTTAATGGTTATCTTGAGGAAGAGGTTTACATGTCTCAGCCAGAAGGGTTTGTCTCAAAAGGGAGAGAAAATCAGGTATGCAAGCTTAAGAAATCTATTTATGGATTAAAACAAACCTCGAGGAGTTGGAACATCCGATTTGATGTTACAGTCAAAGAGTTTGGCTTTATCAAAAATATGGATAAACCTTGTGTATACAAGAAGACTAGTGGGAGTGCCATTATCTTCTTAGTTTTATATGTGGATGACATACTTCTTATTGGGAATGATATCCCAATGTTACAATTGGTCAAGACATGGCTATCAAGTAAGTTTTCCATGAAGGATTTGGGTGAAGCATCCTATATACTAGGTATAAAGATCTATAGGGATAGATCTAAGAGGATGTTAGGCTTGTCCCAATCCAGGTACATAGACTTAGTGCTAAAGAGGTTTAGCATGGATGGAAGTAAAAGAAGTTATTTACCCATGAGTCAAGGCATACATCTCTCTAAAAGGATGCCTCCTAAAATACCGGAAGAGAGAAATAGAATGAGTTCTATTCCCTATGCTTCGGTAGTAGGGTCGATCATGTATGCTATGCTATGTACTAGGCCTGATGTTGCCTATGCCTTAGGCATAGTTAGTAGATTTCAGGCTGATCCAGGAGAAGATCATTGGAAAGCAGTGAAAAATATTCTTAAGTACCTAAGAAGGACTAAAGATATTTTTCTAGTATATGGAAGATCTGATTTAAAACTAGAAAGTTATTCTGACTCTAGTTTCCAATCAAATCCTGATGATAGTAAGTCCACTTCAGGATATGTCTTTACTCTTAATGGTGGAGCTGTTAGTTGGAAAAGTTTCAAGCAGCAGACTGTAGCTGACTCAACCATTGAGGCAGAATATATAGCTGCAAGTGAAGCCGCCAAAGAAGCTGTCTAGATGAAGAAGTTCATACTGAGTTGGGTGTCGTTCTTGAGATTAAGAATCCAGTACCACTTTACTGTGATAATACTGGAGCAGTTTCTCAAGCAAAGGAACCAAGGTCTCATCATAAATCCAAGCACATTCTAAGATGCTTCCATCTCGTTCGTGAAATAATCGAAAGACAAGATGTTGTCATTGAACGAGTAGAAACAAAGAATAACATAGCAGACCCATTCACTAAGGCTCTACCACAGTAGCAGTTCGATCGCCATCTCGATTGTATGGGGTTAAAATATAAGGGCGATTGGCTTTAGTGCAAGTGGGAGATTGAAAGGAATATGCCCTACAAGCCAATCGAAATTTGTATTTTGATGGGTTTTCCTTGTAATCTTTCACACTTATGTATTGACTCTTTAAATAATAAAAGGCATTTTCATCATATGTTGCATCTTACTTTAGTAATGATTATGATGAACTCCATAAATCAGGAAAATGGGTTTAGGGTTATGATGAGATCATACCTATGAGACCTAAAATCCTAAAAATTCTGATTTAGAATATTCCTAGTCATAGGAGCATTGAGTAGGAGATCAATGTTCCGGATAGATTAGCACTTTCTATGTATGCTCGATGGAGAGGATGGCAGATCACATATGCCACTTGTGTGAGACACTAATACAAGAAAGTGGGTGCTCATTAGAGAATGAGTTCACTGAATTGATCCGACTTAAGAAACATCTTATGGAATTTACTTACCTGTCAAGAGATGTTTTCTTATAGTGGGAGTTGTGCATGTAATCCTTTGATCTGAGACTACCATAGAACCTTATATACATGAATCCATATTTTTTGGTTCATACTCATTCATGACTTAGTCATGTACGGGGTGTTCTAGATATGGTAGAATATGTATGGAGGTTGTGAGTAGGTCAATATGGAATCGATCACTCCTGGTAAGAGAAAATCGCATCCTACTTGTTCTGATCAATTGATGATTCAGGAAGCCTTTGATCAAAGCAGAATAAAAAATTAGAAAGAGTTTTTAATATTTTATTAATTGAATCATCATATAAGATTGAGAGAAATATGAGTATGATATTGGATTTGACATCATTCCATATCCAGAGTCATATTCGGGGTGCAGAGAGATCGTAGGATCAAATTGCACGATAACTTTCCACTGAAGGATATTTTTGGTATTTCTATCAAAAATTTTATATCTTTCAGGTAGATATGATATGTTGCTAGACGTCAATCTTGTCTTATGGGTTTGATCAAATTAAAGAGTTTAATTCAATCACCAATTAGAAAGAGTTCTAATTGCTGAAATCAGGTTAGCTCGATTGGATCTAGATCAGTTAGATTAAATTCTAATCAAATCAAATTGACTTGAACTCAGACCTATTGCTGGCTAGATGTAGAACCCAGTGGGTCACACACAAAGGGTATTAATCAGGGGTCTAATTGGATTAGATCATGTTTGCAAAATTGACATGCTAGCACATGTTGCAAAAAACTAGCTCCTTTTTCAAATCAGGTTTAAAATTGATTCCAGATTGGGCTAATTAAAGCTAAATTAATTTAAATTAATTTTGGATTTGAGTTGGTTCAGCCCTTTGCTGCATGTACCAAAAATTTGGAGCCAAGAAACTAATTCTCCATGAGTCAAGAATTTTTCTTGTGCGTGGGTGCAGTTTTTGTGTGCAGAAACAGTTTTCGCATCCTATGAGATGGGATGCCTCATCCTCGAGCTTATCCTATGTTCTATAATGAAATAAATTTTTGGATGATTCTAACTTTATTTTGAGCATCAAGAATTTTTTTGAAGTTAAAATTCCTTTTGGTTTAATCTTGGAAATTCGTTGAAGTTGGAAATCCTGTCAGCCTGATCCATGCGCCTGACCAAGAGTCCAACTTGTGAAGGACTCTAACCCATTTGTCATGCCACATTTTAATATAAAGTTTTTTCTACGACATTATCATGTTAGAACCTTGATTTTTGGCCATTGAATGGACAAAATTATGTTGGGTGGTGAAAAAAAAATTATGCCATGCGAAGCTTCACGACTCATCGGAGAATCATCGAGAAAAATGTTTCGAAGAGTCCTTCTGCATGAAGCGTCTCTTGAATTTTTTCCTGATGATTGCCATGTGTCACAAACTTTCAGATAGGCATGAGAATTCATCAAGAGATGTGAGATTTTTTGATGGATGCGAGATGGCGCGTGGAAGGGGCGCGAAAAATTCCCGAAGGCAACCCATCGCTAAGTATTTAAAGGGGGGTGCACCGGGGAATTGGATTTATTCAGATTTCCAATTCCTCCTTTCTTTCTAACATCCTCTTCCTATTGTCCAATTAGTCTCTTCCTTCTCTTGTTAGGACAAGTCCAAAAATAGAAAGGACAAGTCTGATTTTAGGACAAGAGTCTAGGAAGAGAATTAAGGAAGACAAGGAGAGAAGAAAGGTAGGGATAGGAAGGCTAGGAGAAGAGGAAGAGTGTCTTGAGGTCCTGATGTTCAAGAAAATTCTCAGAGTGAGAATTTTGGAGGAGGAATCATCTCAAAGAGTTGGTGTCCTGATCATAGCCCTGTGTGGATAACCGTTGGAGGGCGAACACTTGGGCACCTGGTGGAGGTTCTGTCGAAATTTGGATTAAGCGCTGCAGGTATTCTTCTATAACATAAATTTAATCTTGAATTTATGTTATATATGATTGTTAATTATCAAGGAGATACTGGTTTAAGGGTTTAATATTTAAGATTTTTTTATTAAAATTTTGAAATCCATTATGTTTCCACTGTGCATGCCCACTCTGAAACCCTACAAGAACAAGTCCCTGTTTGACTAGGACTTGTATGCACCTAATTCCTAATTAAGTTAGGATTTAAATTAAATATGATTTAATCTGATTTAATTAGACTCCTAGTTGGACTAGGATCACCATTAATTAGGTTGTAATTAATTTAAATTAGATTTAAAATATTTGACCTAATCTAAATAAGAATTCTAGTTAGACTAGGATTCCATCTTCTCTTGCGCTACCTAAGAAAATCAAAGCCCACACCCACTAATTAATTCCAGATAATTTTTTATAATTTTTACATCTAAAGAAAGTAATATTACACCATTTATTCTAAAGATTTGAATCAGATTTGATCTGGTTCAATATAAAAATTAATTTAGTTCATTGTGGAAAGTGGTTTAGCCTACTTCTCTTTTTGAAAGAGTCCCTCTTCACAAGGACTCTTCCGTCCCTCTCTTGCACCAACTTTCCCCATGTTTATCCTCTTTTTTGTTGCCCCTTTTGTGGTTATTTTCGTGGTATCCATGAAATAAATGAGATAGGGGGCCTCCAAGAGTTGGACGCCCCAAGGACTCCTTGTTAGACTAGGTCTTATGACCTAGTCTGCCATATAAAAGGAGGCCGCCCCATATGCCATGATATAGGAGTCAAAAATTTATGAAAAATTGAGAGAAATACTAGAGGATAATGAGGAAGACCTGGGAGGTTTGAGGAATCAAAATCCTTGGAGGAAAGTCTTCAATCAAGAGATCAAAGGTTGATGTCTTGTAGAAAGAAAGGTAAGAGAGAAGATTGTCTTCTCTTATTGTTATTTCCTTTCATATAAATATCTCTTTGTTTTATGTCTTTTTATATGATAAAAAATTTGAAAGAGAAAGAGGGATGGCATGGTGAATTCATGCTTCAAAGAGTTGGAGCATGGTGATCTTATTTTGGACATGATATGATCATGTTCTGATGGAAGAAGAAGAAGAAAAGAAGATTTTTTCTTAAGATTTCTTTTAGATCCCTTCTTCTCCATAAATCATGAGATTTTTTTATGAGAAAAATCAGATATCATAAGATCTAAAAACTAGAAAAATATCAAGAAAAGAAGGTCTTCTCATATCCTAGCACAAAGATATTTTCAGGATATCAATTGTTGATGTACTGAAGGAGAAGATCTATCTTCTCTTAGGACCCTTTTCTATTAAATATTAATTTTAATTTAAGAGAGGTCAAAAAGTTTGACTTCTCTCTTATTTCTCATATTCTTCATCTCTTAGAATGTCCAAGAGATTCAAAGAATATTTTTTAGATTAACCATCCAGAGGGATCTGCAAGAAGGTAGCACTTCGAGTGGATCTTCATTCGACGAACCTTCGATTTTGTTGCAGCCTCGTGTGGATCACCTGTAGAGGCCGGATGCATGTGCGAATCCAAAGGCAACAAAAAAAATCAATCATGGAGTTCTCGACCCACATGAAGGTAAGAGATCTGATCTTTTCTTTTATCTAGATATGATCTAGGTTTTAGATCTGAAACTGTTTCAGATCTAGGGTATTGATTTGATCAATATCAAATCTTCTATTTTCTAATTTACTAATACAATATGATATGTTATAGGTCCTAATTGTAGGGTTTAGTAATTTGATTCCATGTATTTGTAGATTAAATTGTTTAATTTACATGTTCTGCTGCGTTATATTTCAAAAAAGTTTTAAAATTCATGCATGAAACCCTGCACCTTTCACAACAGTGGTATCAGAGCATCTAGGTTCTTTTATAATATATTCATAATTATATTAAAATAAATTTAAAAAATAAAATAATGATCGCACGGACTGTAGGTTGTCCTGCTGTAAGGTTTACCCCTTACAGTGCAAAGGTTGTCCTGGTACATTGCGATCTAAAAAATTTAAAAGAGTTTAAATAAATCTTGTCATGAATGTTTTAGATTAAGTCTATTTTATTTCATGAATTTTTATGTAATGTACGTATATTAAAATCAGCCTAGAACAGGATCTTGCGAAGGTTCTATTTGCTGATCGGACCGGCTCGACCAGCAAGCCAGCTCGACCAGCATGCCAGCTCGACTGAAAAGTTGGCTAAATTATATTTCTGACTGATTTTAATTGTTAGTATTTGTTAGTGAAATAAGCCGACTCATTTTTGAAATGAGTCGACCTATTTAGTGAAACAACACTAGATTGTATTAAACCTTTCAAAAGTTAAAAATATTTTTCAAAATGCCAAACCCCAACCCTCAGCCATGAACTTAATTAAAAGAATTAAGTGATTATTTAGGATCTAGGTTTGTGATTTAAAGATCCTAAGACAATTTCATATAATATGGGTTAAAGGGTAATGGGTTAGCTTTGATCAGATCATTAACTGGGTTAGACCTAGGGTTAGATTAAATATAGACTAAGTTAAGAAATTGATCAAACCTAATTAAAAGTTAATTAGGATTAAGTCATTTCTATAGATCACTTCAATAGTTGTAGTTGATCAAAGTCCATATATCTAACAAATGGACACTGATCGTGGCTCAACGGCTGAGCCCGAGTCTTTAGGCAGACCAAATCAAAACTGATAAACTAGTTGGTGTCTTAGGTAAACTGATCGGTAATTTTTAATTAGGAGCATGCTTACCTAGCCATTTCTTATGGTGTCTAAGGCAAGCATTGACAGACCCTCCCATCGATCATACTTACCTGGCCAATATGGTTAATCAGGTCTTGATTAGGTTGCTCATTGATTCATGCTAACCCATGTCACATAGGAAATCAGAGAGTCTGATTTCATTCAGTGAGACTGATCAAGGTGTCCATGGACCAAATTTGATCCTAGTCCTTGTTAATGACTTGAGAAGTCAGTGGGAGGACTTGACTTGATGAAGTCAGTGGGAGCGAATTGGTCCATGTCTTTTCTATCCTTAAATCACTGATAATTTTAAATCCTCTAAAATTATTAGGTCCTTAAAATGATAAAATTATGGAGATAACTGAGTCATAGCCTCCCATTAAGGTGTTGGATAATGAGTCTATTAACTCAATAATCATTGCAGACCCAAAGGCCTGGTGCTTGTTGACTAATGGAATTATCATTTATCATATGACGACTTGAATGTGTCTCTCTAATGGTGGTTAGGTTAGCCAACCAAAGTTGGGCTTAATCATTTATTGGTTAGATGCATCAAGTATGGTCATGTTAATGGTTGGACCTAATCGGATCCTTACAATGGAGGCCAAAGACTACTGATTAGGTTTCTGGAGCAAAATTAAATTACTAGAAGTTGTTTGGAGAAATAATTGGTTAATGAATCTATCTGTAGATGCACATGGGTTGGCCGACCAAAGTCGGGCTTGTGTGTAGTCTATGTGGATTCTAGTACCTACTAAAAAATTAAAGTAATTTTTTGAATTGGAGGTAGAGGCTACCAATTTGAATAAAATAGTGGGAGAACCTTGAGACTAAAGTTCAAGTCTCTAGGCTTAAAATAATTCATATACATTAGGTCATTGTTCTCTTTTCTCAAAATAAGGCTAAATCTTAATTACTCCAATCGCTGTTAGACAGTGATGACTTATGGGACCCAACTTCGTTAATTAGTATCAAAAGTTGAATTTGGTTCAGCAGTACGAATGGGTTCATATTAGGGCTTCTTAGTCCAGTCGAAATAATTAGTCCAAAATTAATCCAAATCAGGCAAAAGCACAGGGTCATAGGAAAAAGAATTGTCTTGCTTCCCTTGACCATAATAGGCTGAACAAGAGAAAGAAGCAAGGGTTGCTCGTCAAGGATGTTATATGATAACACCTTAAAGTTTTTCTATGTAATTCCACTCCCTAGGTATTAGATATCGATGGTTTTATGCAATTTATTGCTAGGACTACAAGTAAGTGAAATATTTGAAAATGGTGAGAAATTCTTGAATGTTAGGGATGGAAGTCTTATTCCAATCCTAACTTTAGGAATTGTAGAGCTTATTTTCAAATACTGTCATTTAAAGTAATTGTTACTATTGTCCATTGTTTATAATCTTTGTTGGCCTTTTGGCTAAAGATGATCATCATTCATAAAGGAAGATTATTGTTGGTGCAAAAATCCGCCTGCACCGGAGAAGCTAGAGTTGTGGGGGTCGCGGCCGCCTTCGGGACCTGCAAAAGAAGTCTAAACCGGAGGTGGGGTTGCTTCGGCAAGACCCTCCGACGCTCAAGTCAGTTCTCTGCCTCAACAAGAATGGAGTGCTCGAACGAAAATTTTAGCAGAGTTTTGGGATAGAAAATAGAGCTTAGAGAATAACGTATCTGGGGTCTCCCTTTTATAGGCGGGGGGGCAACAAACTGATAGCGATGTCTGTAACCATCTGGCAGTGGGCCGCCCAGAGTCAGAAGGAGTTTGTTGCGGAGAGTAGTGGAGTGGACCCGCGGCTATCACCGGGGCGTGCCACGTGGAGTCTGCCACGGGGAGCGGAGCGGCGTCCGTTATCACGACTTGCCAGATAATGGAAGAATCATGCAGTATCCGTCACAAGAAGTGGAGCAGGATCATGGCCATTATTATGGCCTGCCAAAGAGTGATGGAGCTGCGTGGAATCCGTCGCAGGAGGTGAAGCAGAGTCGTGGCTGTTGCTGCGGCCTGCCAGGGGGTCCAGGCCTATCGGTCGGAGTTTGGCTGGGGTGTCTGGCGGAGAGAGGTGGCCAGCCAACCATCTAAGAAGAGCTTGGAGTTCGGCTCTCGTAGGAGTCCGGATGGAGTCTTCCTTCAGTTGAAGTCAGAGACGAGGTTCGGCTCCCACAGGAGTCCGGACGGAGTCTTCCCACAGCTGGAGCTGGAGACGAGGTCGGCTCCCGTAGGAGCTCGGGCGAAGTCTGCCTGCAATCAAAGTCAGGGATGAAGTCCGGCTCCAATAGGAGTCCGGACGAAGTTTACCAGCGATCAGGGTCGAGGACGGAGCCCGTCTCCCGTAGGAGTCCGGGCGAAGCCCTTCTGCAGTCGAGGTCGGGGACGAGATCCGACTCCCGTAGGAGTCCCGGCTGAGTCTACCTGCAATCAAAGTCAGGGATGAGGTCTGGCTCCCTTAGGAGTCCGGACGAAGTTTACCAGCAATCGGGGTCGAGGATGGAGCCCGACTCCCGTAGGAGTCTGGGCGAAGCCTTTCCGTAGTCGAGGTCGGGGATGAGATCCGGCTCCCGTAGGAGTCTGGGCTGAGTCTACCTGCAATCAAAGTCAGGGATGAAGTCTGGCTCCCTTAGGAGTCCGGATGAAGTTTACCAGCAATCGTGGTCGAGGACGGAGCCCGGCTCCCGTAGGAGTCCGGGCGAAGCCTTTCCGTAGCCGAGGTCGGGGATGAGATCCGGCTTCCGTAGGAGTCCGGGCTGAGTCTACCTGCAATCAAAGTCAGGGATGAAGTCCGGCTCCCTTAGGAGTCCGGACAAAGTTTACCAGCAATCGGGGTCGAGGACAGAGCCCGGCTCCCGTAGGAGTCCGGACGAAGCCTTTTCGCAGTCGAGGTCGGAGACGAGATCCAGCTCCCGTAGGAGTCCAGGCTGAGTCCACCTGCAATCAAAGTCAGGGACGAAGACCGGCTCCCTTAGGAGTCCGGACGAAGTTTACCTATAAGCGAAGTCGTGGGGGGAGCCCGGCTCACGTAGGAGTCTGGGCAAGTCCTTGTGCAGCCAGAATTGGGAACGAGGCCCGACTCCCGTAGGAGTCTGGGCGGAGCCTTCCCGCAGCTGGAGCTGGAGACGAGATCTGGCTCCTGTAGGAGCCCGGGCGAAGTCTACCTGCAATCAAAGTTAGGGGCGAAGTCTGGCTCCCATAGGAGTCCGGACGAAGTTTACCAGCAATCGGAGTCGAGGACAGAGCCCGACTCCCATAGGAGTCTGGGCGAAGCCTTTCCGCAGTCGTGGTCGGGGACGAGATCCAGCTCCCATAGGAGTCCGAGCTGAGTCTACCTGCAATCAAAGTCAGGGATGAAGTCTTGCTCCCTTAGGAGTCCGGACGAAGTTTACCAGCAATCGGGGTCGAGGACGGAGCCCGGTTCCCATAGGAGTCTGGGCGAAGCCTTTCCACAGTCGAGGTCGGGGATGAGATCCGGCTCCCATAGGAGTCCAGGCTGAGTCTATCTGCAATCAAAGTCAGGGATGAAGTCCGGCTTCCTTAGGAGTTCGGATGAAGTTTACTAGCAATCAGGGTCGAGGATGGAGCCCGACTCCCATAGGAGTCCGGGCGAAGCCTTTCCGCAATTGAGGTCGGAGATGAGATCCGACTCCCGTAGGAGTCCGGGCTGAGTCCACCGGCAATCAAAGTCAGGGATGAAGTCCGACTTCCTTAGGAGTCCGGACGAAGTTTACCTGTAAGCGAAGTCGTGGGTGGAGCCTGGCTCCCGTAGGAGTCCAGGCGAAGTCCTTGTGCAGTCAGAATTAGGAACGAGGCCCGGCTCCCGTAGGAGTACGGGCGGAGCCTTCCCGCAGCTGGAGCTGGAGATGAGATCTAGCTCCCGTAGGAGCCCTGGCGAAGTCTACCTGCAATCAAAGTCAGGGGCGAAGTTCGGCTCCCATAGGAGTCTGAATGAAGTTTACCAGCAATCGGGGTCGAGGACGGAGCCCGACTACCATAGGAGTCTGGGCGAAGCCTTTCCGCAGTCAAGGTCGTGGATGAGATCCGGCTTCCGTAGGAGTCCGGGCTGAAATCTGGTAGTTGTAGGAATCTACTGTTGGAGAAGTTCAGCCGTTGGCGGAGTCTGGGGTAGTTCGGATTGGAGTTGAACCTGGCTGGAAGAAGTCTAGAAGGGATTCGGGGAGCAGCTGATAGTCATAGAAAGTCGGCTGGCGGCGGAGCTTAGTGAGCACTTAAGGCGGTTTAATAGATAACTGGGGGAACTCATGTTGAAGGAGCTCGGGTGGTGTAGTGGGAGTTCGTCCGTCGGGGGAATTCAGTCAGCACTGTGGGAATCTAGCTGTTGGAAAAGTTCGGGGAGGTACCATTTGCGGTCGAAAGTCGGAGGAGTCTTGGGAGGGTCAATCCTGTTAAGAACTTCGGCTGAGGGTATTTTATACCCAACACCAGTCCCCCTACATCCGAGTTTGAATTTTGAATGAAGGAAGTACACAAAGATTGTCACAGCCAAAGTTGCTCCCTCGATGTCCGCGTGCGATCGTCCTCAGATATTTTGGCATTTAATGCACGTGTGCCGGAGTCTTTTCAAATCGAGGTGATCCGAAGAGGCTTTTTTGGAACCTGCAGCAGAACGGTGCTTAAGACGTGGCACAATAAAGGCACTGTCAGCCGTCTGTCACTTTTTTACCGCCTGCTGTGGTGAGTGGGACACGCGGCGAAAAAAGACCGGCTAGAGGGGATTCACAATCGTCATTATGTCGGATCTCAGGGCCTATTTAAACCCGCCCTCCTCCTCCAAGAGTCCCGCTCTATCCGACGGTCTCGTTCTGGCATCCTTCTTCTTCCTGAGAACTTCGATTTTTCTCAGCACCCTTCCCAGCCTTAGGCGTTCCTCGAGCCGCCCCCCTTTCCGCACCTTCGTACTTCTTCGAATCGCCTAGGTTAGTCTCAAAACTCCTTCCTCTTTTTGTTCTTCCTTTTGGTGTTCGATCTTTCTTCCTCTTGCTCTGCACATCAGTCCCCCGAGACCTTGTCCGTGATTTTCCCCAATTTTTAGGGATTTTGCCTCTGTAAGTGGTCTTCGTGTGATTCTAGATGTCTTCCAGGGGTTCTTCTTCTAGTGGCTCTAAGAGTTCATCTGTCTCGGTCTCCCAGAGTCCTCAGGCGGTAGGTGAACCGGTAGGTAGAGCTGAACCTCGTCCGATTTTTGCACTGGATGCCATTCCTTGTTCTCTGACTCCGGACGAACTCCAACTGATAAGAGTTCAGTATGGGGTTCCTCCGAAGTACGAACTGGAACTTCCTGGCCCGTCCGACCGGGCTAGTGCCCCTCCCCCTGGCTGCTTCTGCCTGTACCAGGAGGCCTTTCTTGCCGAACTCCGGCTTCCTCTGCCACCTTTTATCATTGCTCTTTTCTGGTTTCTAGACATTTCTCTGGCTTCGGTTGCACCGAACTCCTTTAGGTTTTTGATAGGATTCCTCTCTCTTTGTCATGTAGTCGAAGTCCAGCCCACCCTTTTTTTGTTTAGATACTTCTACACCTTCAAGCGTCATCCCACGGCGAAGGATTGGTGGTACTTCTCCCCTCAGTTTGGTTGGAAGGGGTTACTGAAGGGTGCCCCTTCTTCTATCCATAACTGGAAGGGAAAGTTTCTTTATGTTCGATGCCCGACCTTGAGGCTAGAGTTGCACCCTTGGGGCTTTCTGAGGGACTCCGTCCGTCAGGCGCCCAGCCTGGAGGGAGACGACCATCAAGCCTCCCAGAAACTCCTTAAATATCCAACTCTTTCTCTCCCCAACCTCCTGAAGGAGCAGTTTCTGTTCAACATCGGCCTGAGCCCCCTGGATCCCGCCAGTATTTCATCTCTCTTTTTTTTTTTCTTTCCTCTCTTTCTCCCACTTCTCTTCTTTTCTTCTTTTTCACGCCCTCCTTTTCTTTTCTCTTTCTCTCTCCTTTTCTTTTTTTTTTTTTTTAGGCATGGATGCCGAAGAAGCATAGATGCTTGCCAGGGGCCTGAAGGCTCTCAAAAGAAAGGGCACCGCGGCCTTCGGGCCGGTGAAGAGGGCCAGAGCGGAGGGGATGAGTTCGGCCGTGCCTACCCAAGCGACCTCAGCCACCGATGTCCTTCCAGACACTGAGTGTCCCACCACCCGGGCTTCCTCGAGGGGTTTGAGTTCTCCTACCGAGGTCCCCGCTTCAGAGACCCATCCTAAGGAGGTACCAGGGGGTGAGAGGAGGAAGAGGAGGAAGACCTTGGCCCGCAGGGTCGGCAGTCATCGGGCTGCCACTGAAGAGTCCCGTGGCTTTGAAGAGGAGCAGGGGGATGATCCCTTTAGTGACAAGGATCTAATAAAAAAGCTGGTAGACGGGTGCTCACTGCCCGAAGTCATCCAGAGGATCGTCCGCGTCGATCCTACACAACGAGTCTGGGACTCGCTGGGGGCCTTCCTCGAGGTAAGTAGATTCATCCTCCTTTTTCCTTTCGCTTCTTCATTTAATTAACTTCCCAGCTCCCATTATGACTCTCCGATCGCCCTTGTAGCTCGGGCACCAACTCCTCGCCAACATCGAGATGACAAACAAGGCGGTGGAAGGTCAGTAGGCCGAGGCTGCCCGTCTTAAAAAAATGGCCCTCGAGGTGGCCGGTCTCTGAGAGGTGCTTGAGAGAGAGAGACAGACCTCGACGGAACAGAAAGCCGACCTGGAGGAGATGGTGAGGAGGGCGGAGGCTGAGGTTGCCAACATGGCGGAACAGATCCCGACCCTGGTCTCGAAGGCCAGGAGTCAAGCGGTGGAGGAGTTCAAGACTTCCACTGAAATGAAGAAGTTGAAGGTTAAGTTCTGTCAAGCCGCATTCAATAGAGGGTTCGAGCTCTGCCAAGAGAAGATGGTCATGAAATTCTCCGAGCTCGACCTCGGCTTCTTGGATGAGATGTCCGAGGATGAAGCCGGACCCTCCACTGCCGTTGCAGCCACCGCGGTCCACCCCCCAGAGGTGCCGAGTCCCCCCGTTGATCCAGAGGTCCAAGACCTCTAACTTTGTATTCTTCCTTTATTGCCATTTTTCTTCTTTCTTTTGTCTTCAAGAAACGTTCAGTCAATAAAATTGGTCTCCTCCTTTTGGGAGACTTTTCTTCTCTTCTTTTTCTTTCTTTCTTTCTTCTTCTTTGTAATGAGCTACGTTTTAACGTGTTGACCTCCCGATGGTAGCGCCCCGCCGAAGCGCTTCCCTTGCCTCAGGGGATTCCGCTGAAATCTACAATCCAGCGGCTAAAAAAGGAAGTCCACCATTTAACAAAAAGGTCGAAGAAGACGGAAGGCGAGCTTCGCAGGTTGAGGGAGAGTCATTCTGAAGCCACCGCGGAGGCCACCTACTTTTGAAATCTCCACATGAAGGGGATCATGGAGTACAGCTGGAGGAAGGCAAACTTTGAGAAGGAGCTTGAGGAACACAAGAAGCATGCCAGCGATCAAATTTGGGCTCAAGCTACCAAAATCAGTTCCCTCAGGGTGGAGCTGTCGGCTACCCGGGAGAGGATTGGCCAGTTGGAGGAAAGTTCATCCCAGCCTCTGACTCGGGCCGACAGTGACTGGGAGTAGTCGAAGAAGGTCTCCGACCTCCAGCAGCAGCTCCAGGATGCCGAGGCGAGCTACGATGCATACAGGGCTGGTTGGCGCAAGCAGGTGGATGAATACAAGGGGAGACTCAGGGTGGCGACCGACGAAGTTGCCCGTCTTCAAGGGCAGCTGGCTGGCAGGGCTCAGCTCGCTTTCTCTCAGGATTCCAGCGAACTCCAATCCCTGAGAAGAACTGCAGAAGAGCTTTCTATCGCCCTTGGCATAGCTGCAGCAATTGAAGATCCAGCTGGCATGCGAGCAGCAGGCCATCAAGGATGCGGAGGTGGAATCTGAGGTTCTGAGAAAGAGGCGTCGAGAGGTGGAGAACGAAAGCCAGCAACTCCATCGGGTGTCCAAGGATATGCTGCTGAAAAAGAGAGAGCTAGAAGAAGAAGTTGAAAATTTGAGGCAGTCCTTGATGAGGAACGAAGCAGATAATTCGAGGTCGGAAGGAGCAGAGCTTCCCTAGGGCTCTTTTTGGCCTTCCGTCTTTCCATGCATATATTTTCTCTTTTGTTGTCTTGTTTGGTTCTTGTGGTTTTGCTTTTCTTCCTTTAGCCTTTTGGGCTTTGTGGTGTATATTTCACAAATGAAATGAAAAGGAGATTTTGTGTTACCTCGTCCATGTATTGTATTAAATTATCGTCCGTCGAACTTCTTTTGTCTTTTGACTTGTCCGACGTCGATGTCATTTGGAGGTGCTTAGTCATCGCCACGCTGATTTGCTTTTCTTATCGTCCATGGCCGTAGGCTCGAGCTTGATGGTTCGAACTCTGCATTACCTCGAAGGGATCGTTATTTTCTTGACCTGTGTCGAGAGTCTTCTTAGAGGCCGGGGATGTTTGGTAGGAACTCCCATCTTTGTTGAGATGAAGTTTCCTATATTTTTGGTGTAGTTTATTTTTCATCTGTTGCCGATATAGTTCGTCACTTTTCCTTTTTAATTTTCCTTCTCTTTTCTAAGCGAGGGTCCTCCCCTTGCTTTTTGTGAGGTCGCGTATAGGTGTGGAGGTGCTATTGAGGGAACTTTTCCCTTTATCCGATCATGTTGGGTGACCAGATTTTTATCGTCGTCAGGATGAGGTTTTCCTTCTATCCTTGACGTAGTCGATCTCAGCTCAGGTTAGGATGAGGTTCTCCTTCTGTTCCCAACAGAGCTGTGGGGGCACATAAAGATCGTTGCAAGGGCCTCTCTCCCCATCCGATCTAGAAGAACCGGGTCTTCGACTTTGCTCATGTCAGGATGAGGTTTCCTCCTGTTCCTAACATGGCTATGGGGGCACATTAGGGTATTGTAGGGCCTCTCCCCCCATCCGGTCTAAAAGAACCGAGCCTTTGACTTTGCTAATGTTAGGGTGAGGTCCTCCTCCTGTCCCTAACAAGGCTGTGGGGGCACATTAGGGCATTGTAGGGCCTCTCCCCCCATCCGATCTAAAAGAACCGGGCCTTTGACTTTGCTCATATTAGGGCGAGGTCCTCCTATCCCTAACAAGGCTGTGGGGGCGCATTAGGACGTTGTAGGGCCTCTCCCCCCATCTGATCTAAAAGAACTGGGCCTTTGACTTTGCTCATGTTAGGGCGAGGTTCTCCTCCTGTCCCTAACATGGCTGTGGGGGCACGTTAGGGCGTTGTAGGGCCTCTCCCCCCATCCGGTCTAAAAGAACCGGGCCTTTGACTTTGCTCATGTTAGGGCGAGGTTCTCCTCCTGTCCCTAACATGGCTGTGGGGGCGCGTAAGGGCGTTGTAGGGCCTCTCCCTCCGTCCGATCTAAAAGAACCGGGCCTTTGACTTTGCCTATGTTAGGGCGAGGTTCTCTTCCCATCCCCAACATGGCCCAGGGGGCATCCAAGGGCCGTTATATGGGCCTCTCCCCCGATCCGATCTTAAAATAATCGGACTTTCATTTTACTCATGCTAGGATGAGATTCTCCTCCTGTTCCTAACATGACCATGGGGGCACTCAAAGATCGTTATATGGGCCTCTCCCCCGATCCGATCTTAAAATAATCGGACTTTCATTTTGCTCATGCTAGGATGAGGTTCTCCTCCTATTCCTAACATGACCTTGTTTTAATTGTTTGAAGGGGTTATCCCTAATCGTAACAAATCCATGCCAAAAGGGAAAGACATGCAAAGTCGAAAGAAATTTTGATTCAAAGCAAAGTCGTGAGTAGTACATTTACAGGTTTCTCGAGTTCCATGGTCGTGGAAGGTCTGCTCCTCCTTGAGGCCCTCCGGTGATGGAGTCGATGGTCCCGATTGGAGGCCGATCTCCAGGCTGCTCCTCCCTCCTTGGCAGTTCAGGTTGCGGTAGGGCCCTTGGTCGATCTTCTCTACCCTCAGGCCGACGTCGAATGAACCTATTGAGTCGACCTTGCCGGATGAGCTCCTTGATCTCGTCTCAGAGCTGGATGCATTCCTCCGTGTCATGGCTGTGGTCGCGATGGTAGAGACAGAACTTGTTGGGGTTGCGCTTCTCGGGGTGTGTGCGCATCCTCTCTGGCCTAGGGAGCTGCTGCCTGACCTCCATCAGTACCTGGGTCTTCGAGGCATTGAGGGGGGCATAGTTGCAGAATTTTCCCGGTGGAGAACCCCGCCGAACTCCAAGGTCCAGACTTCTCTGCCTACATACCCGGGTAGGAGTATGGACACGCTTGTGCCCGAGAGGAGTTTGAGAACGTGGCCGAGCTTCTCTCGGCCCTTTTTCGACTGCGGGCTTTCTCGAGTCTCCCGCCTGCCGCTCTCTCGCAGTCACCTCATCCTTCATTTTGAAGGCTTCTTTCGCTCGGGCGTACCCTTCAGCCCGAGCCAACAGATCAGCAAAATTCCTGGGGTACTTTTTCTCCAGGGAGAACAAAAGGTCATTCTTCTGAAGGCCGCCCTTCAGAGCAGCCATTGCTACCGATTGATCCAAATTTCGGACCTCCAGCGCTGCGACATTGAAACGGTTGATGTAGGCCCGAATGGACTCCCCCTCCCTCTGCTTGATATTGATGAGGGACTCTGAACCCTTTTGGGGGCACCGGCTGCTGACAAAATGGGCCACAAATTGGTGGCTCATCTGATCGAAGGAAAAGATGGTACCCGGCTTCAGTGTTGAGTACCAGTTTCTCACCTCTCCCTTCAAGGTGGATGGGAAGGCTCGGCATAGAATGGTGTCGGGTGTGCCATGAAGCAGCATCATCATCCGAAAGGCCTCCAGATGATCAACCGGGTCTGAAGTCCCATCGTAGCTTTCGAACTGGGGGAGTTTGAAGTTTGGCGGGATCGGTTCCTGCATGATCATTTGAGAAAAGGGAGGGTCAGTGCAAATATCCTCATCATAAGCGGGGGGAGTGTGGCGGAGTTCTTCGATCCGTCGGTTCATCTCCTAGAGCCTCTGGTCCAGGAAATCCTCTCGACTTCGGGTCTCGAGGGTCCTCTGGCAGAATGGGGGTAGAGATCTTCCAAGGGTGGAGTCGTGATCTGACTGAGGGCTCTCCATGCTCGGGTTCATCTTCCCAGGAAAGACAGGGCGGCTGGCCCAAGTGGCCCGCCCTATCGTCGGATTCTGGTGTTCCGATGACACTCTTTCCGGGCGCACTGATGCCTGCGGCTGCTGCTGCTGCTGCATGGCCTGCACAGCTTCAGTGAGGCCTCTGACCTGCTGCGCCAGTAGATCAAATTGCTCCGCGCCAACCACCATTGCTGAAGGAGGAGGAGGCTGGGAAACTGGAGGTGAGGTCGGACCCTAAGATCTGGCTGTGGAGGCCGTGGATCGTCACGTGGATGCCTTGCGGGGAGGCATTGGGCAAAGACCAAGTGGGGGAAGGAGAAGTGGATGTCGGAGAAGATGACCAAAGGCGGTCCCATTGAGCACTCCTTTAAGAACAATGGTACTGTGAAGACACACGCCCTCCTTCTAGCGCCAATCCTGTTGGTGCAAAAATCTGCCTGCATCGGAGAAGCTGGAGTTGTGGGGGTCGCGGTCGCGGTCGTCGTCGGGACCTGCAAAAGAAGTCTAAACCGGAGGTGGAGTTGCTCCGGCAAGACCCTCCAACGCTCAAGTCAGTTCTCTGCCTCAACAAAAATGGAGTGCTCGAATGGAAATTTTAGGAGAGTTTTGGGATAGAAAATAGAGCTTAGAGAATAACGTATCTGGGGTCCCCCTTTTATAGGCGGGGAGGCAACAAACTGATAGAGATGTCTGTAACCGTCTGGCAGTGAGCCACCCAGAGTTAGGAGGAGTTTGTTGCGGAGAGTAGTGGAGTGGACCCGTGGCTATCACTGGGGTGTGCCACGTGGAGTCTGCCACGGGGAGCGGAGCGACGTCCGTTGTCGCGACTTGCTAGAGAATGAAAGAATCGCGCGGTATCCATCGCAGGAAGTGGAGTAGGATCGTGGCCATTATTATGGCCTACCAGGGACTGATGGAGCCGTGTGGAATCTGTCGCAGGAGGTGGAGCAGAGTCGTGGCTGTTGCTGCGGCCTACTAGGGGGTCCAGGCCTATCGGTCGGAGTTCGGCTGGGGTGTCTGGCGGAGAGAGGTGGCTAGCCACCCGTCTGAGAGGAGCTTGGAGTCCGGCTCTCGCAGGAGTCCGGATGGAGTCTTCCTTCAGTTAAAGTCAGAGACGAGATCCGGCTCCCACAGGAGTCCGGACGGAGTCTTCCCGCAGCTGGAGCTGGAGATGAGGTCTGGCTCCTGTAGGAGCTCAGGCGAAGCCTACCCGCAATCAAAGTCAGGGATGAAGTCCGTCTCCCATAGGAGTCCGGGCGAAGCCTTTTCGCAGTCAAGGTCGGGGATGAGATCCGACTCCTGTAGGAGTCTGGGCTGAGTCTACCTGCAATCAAAGTCAGGGATGAAGTCCGGCTCCCTTAGGAGTCCGGACGAAGTTTACCAGCAATCGGGGTCGAGGATGGAGCCCGGCTCTCGTAGGAGTCCGGGCGAAGCCTTTCCGCAGTCGAGGTTGGGGATGAGATCCGACTCCTGTAGGAGTCCGGGCTGAGACTACCTGCAATCAAAGTCAGGGATGAAGTCTGGCTCCCTTAGGAGTCCGGATGAAGTTTACAAGCAATCGGGGTCGAGGACAGAGCCCAGCTCCCGTAGGAGTCCGGGCGAAGCCTTTCCGCAGTCGAGGTCGGGGATGAGATCCAGCTCCCGTAGGAGCCCGGGCTGAGTCCACCTGCAATCAAAGTCAGGGATAAAGTCTGGCTCCCTTAAGAGTCTGGACGAAGTTTACCTGTAAGCGAAGTCGTGGGTGGAGCTCGGCTCCCTTAGGAGTCCGGGCGAAGTCCTTGTAAAGTCGAAATTGGGAACGAGGACCGGCTCCCAGAGGAGTCCGGGCGGAGCCTTCCCACAGCTGGAGCTGGAGACGAGCTCTGGCTTCCGTAGGAGCCCGGGCGAAGTCTACCTGCAATCAAAGTCAGGGGCAAAGTCCGGCTCCCATAGGAGTCCGGATGAAGTTTACCAGCAATTGGGGTCGAGGACGGAGCCCGGCTCCCGTAGGAGTCTGGGTGAAGCCTTTCCGCAATCGAGGTCGGGGATGAGATCCGGCTCCCGTAGGAGTCCAGGCTTAGTCTTCCTGCAATCAAAGTCAGGGATGAAGTCTGGCTCCCTTAGGAGTCTGGATGAAGTTTACCAGCAATCGGGGTCGAGGACGGAGCCCGGCTCCCATAGGAGTCCGGGCGAAGCCTTTCCGCAGTCGAGGTCAGGGATGAGATCCGACTCCCATAGGAGTTTGGGCTGAGTGTACCTGCAATCAAAGTCAAGGATGAAGTCCGGCTCCCTTAGGAGTCCGGACGAAGTTTACCAGCAATCGGGGTCGAGGATGGAGCCCGACTCCCGTAAGAGTCCAGGCGAAGCCTTTCCGCAGTCGAGGTCGGGGATGAGATCTGGCTCTCGTAGGAGTCCGGGCTGAGTCCACCTGCAATCAAAGTCAGGGATGAAGTCTGGCTCCTTTAGGAGTCCGGACGAAGTTTACCTGTAAGCAAAGTCGTGGGTGGAGCCCGGCTCCCGTAGGAGTCCGGGCGAAGTCCTTGTGCAGCTAGAATTGGGAACGAGGCTCGGCTCCCATAGGAGTCCGGGTGGAGCCTTCCCGCAGCTGGAGCTGGAGACGAGATCTGGCTCCCGTAGGAGCCCGGGCGAAGTCTACCTGCAATCAAAGTCAGGGGCGAAGTTCGGCTCCCATAGGAGTCCGGACAAAGTTTACCAGCAATCGGGGTCGAGGATGGAGCCCGACTCCCGTAGGAGTCTGGGCGAAGCCTTTCTGCAGTCGAGGTCGGGGACGAGATTTGGCTCCCGTAGGAGTCCGGGCTGAAATCTGGTAGTTGTAGGAATCTACTGTTGGAGAAGTTCAGCCGTTGGCGGAGTCCGGGGTAGTTCGGATTGGAGTTGAACCTGGCTGGAAGAAGTCTGGAAGGGATTCGGAGAGCAGCTGATAGTCGTAGAAAGTCGGCTGGCGGTGGAGCTTAGTGAGCGCTTAAGGCGGTTTAATAGATAACTGGGGGAACTCATGTTGAAGGAGCTCGGGTGGTGTAGTGGGAGTTCATCCGTCGGGGGAATTCAGTCAGCACTGTGGGAATCCGACTGTTGGAGAAGTCCGGGGAGGTACCATCTGCGGTCGAAAGCTGGAGGAGTCTTGGGAGGGTCAATCCTGTTAAGAACTTCAGCTGAGGATATTTTACACCCAACAATTATTATGGTATTATTATGAATAATGTTATAATAATACATGGACAATAAGAAAATGATATTTACACAGTCTGTTAAGTGTAATGTACACATCCAAGTTAGATAATGTCATGAATGTCTATCTTTGGCATTATAGGCGTAGTCATCTTGACAAGAACAGGATAAATGGGTTAGCTTGAGAGGAAAACCTCGACATCAATGATTGTGAATCATTGATAGCTTGTGAATCTTATCTTCTTGGAAAGATGACAAAGTCACCTTTTAATGGAAAAGGTGAAGGAGCTGATAAAGTTCTAAGTCTCATACATAGTGATGTATGTAGACTTGTGAAGTTAAGTGCCAGAGAAAGATATTAATATTTCATTACAGACGACCTATCTAGGCATGGGTGCATCTGACCAAATCATTTGAAATGTTCAAATGATTCAAACGATGAAAACGATGACATATCTAGGAGAGAATTGGATTCTCTCTTAGTGGATTCTTTTTTAGAACATAGTGTATCTGAAAGGAGAAGTTAAACTTTGTTAGACATGATTCAATCCATGATAGGGTTCACTAATATGTCTGTTTCAGGATTGTGCTCTTGTGTGATTACTTGTTTTACTCTGAAAATATACTGAGTAAGTCTATTGTGCAGATTCCATATAAGATATAGATCGGGCATAGACCTAGACTCTCTCACCTTTGCATTTGGAGTTGATCAGCCTATGTCAAAGGTTTGCATACAAATAAACTTGGTTCATGGTCCAATAGGTGTTTAAGGGTTACTAATTCTATCATGCTGAAGAACATAAGATGCTTATCAGCAGTAGGGCATTCCTCTTGGAAAGAAGTTCCTTAGAGAAGGAACTGATGCCTATCAAGTTGAACTTGAAAGTTTGACCGGTAGAAAATGAACCGACATAATCTAGTAAACCTACAGAACCAGATTTGATTAGATCAAACTCGGAGCCCATTAAAGTAAATGCAATGAAGTGGTCTAACTTTGAGAAGTGGCTTGAAACCATTAAATCCAAATTGAAATCCATGGAAATCAATAATGTATAGACACTAGATGATTCACCTGAAGGGATAAAACCCATTAGGTGTGAATGGATTTTCAAAAGGATCAGAGTAGCGCAGACGGGAAGGTGGAGACCTATAAAGCCCATTTTTGCTATTATCCCAGAGTTAGAACATACATTTTGAACATATGTCTTTGTTATGAACAAAGAGGAACCCTACATTTATAAGTGGGCAAAATATTCTATAGTGTTATTCCTTGTGTTGTTTGTGGATGAAATTCTCTTAATCAGAAATGACATTCCAGCATTGCAAAGAATAAAGGCTTGGGTGTCATCTAATTTCTCAATGTACAAGACCAGATATGATATACTCACTAATTATAGTGGATACCAGTCTGATCTAAGTAAGAACCACTAGAAGATTGTATTGACAATCCTTAAGTATTTAGAAAATACTAAGATCCAATGACTCAAATATGGAAATACTGACTTTAAACATATGGATGTTTCAATTTTAGTCAGATCAAGATGACAACAAAAAAGTATCAGATCATACCCTAATTGTAGGAGCAATCTGCTGGAAAGGTTCCAAACAGGATACTTTAGCATACTAAGTTAGTGATATAGAGTACATCGTATCATATGATGCTGCCATGTAAGCTGTGTAGTTGCTGAGCTTCATTAGCAGGTTGGGAGTGGCACCTTCCACTGATGGTCCAGTCCTATTGTAGCACTGGAGCCATAAATTTGGCTAAAGAACTGAAGGACCAGCATACTCTGTATTGCTATCACTTTTAATTTTAGATCAGGGTGACATCGATTTTTGAAAGATCGATGAAAAAAGAGAACTTGACTGACCCATTTGCTGAGGCCTCAGAACTAAGAAATTCTACGAACTCAGGTGGAAGATAGGATATTTGATATCATTCTGATCGACTTTAGTACAAGTGGGAGTTGTTGGAAAATATGTCCTAAAGCCAATCATCTAAGTGGTAGATGATTGGAATTAGTATATGAATTATCTAATAATAATAGTTATTTGGCAAATTCATCATAAAAGTTCTATCTTCCTTAAATGAACTCCTAAATTATGATGAAGTCCTTAGAACCACTATCAATTGATAAAGGAGGATTTATTAGATGGTTCTTAAATTATTTACGATCAAATGATAAGTTATTAACAAGGACGATAACTTATCAAGTGTAGGTCACTATATGCCATATGCATTGGTTGTCCTCATAACCAAGTGGTGTGGAAACACTGGTATGGCATCCAGGTGAGATGTAGGAGTACATCTGCATTGAATGTGACCAATGTAACACTCTACTATCAAGAGTAGTTAACTAAGACCAATGGGTATAAGTGTCCCTCCGACCTGAGATTACCATGATGACTTGCAAGCAACTCACTGTGCTTTGGTGCCGAATTGCCTGTATTTTTAATATAGGTTTGAAAAATTTTTGGGTACAGTCAAGTACTTGTAAAGTTGGTGTGTGAGTCAAGATGGGATTGACCACTCCTGATTAACTTCAGTAAGAGAATGTCTCGCTGTGTTTCAATTTAGCAAAACCTAGGCTTGGGTAATCCTCGTGAGGAGTCATGGGATTTGCAAAATTTTGAGACACAATAGAGATGACTTATATGAGTGATTGACAGTATACTCAAAGTTGTCTTAGGTATTATTGGTTAAAAGGATGAATTATATGGTAACCATGGGTTAGGGTTCTTAGAATGTTGCTTTGCATACATTCGACCTACGTAGACATCGAGAATCATTGCTAGATGGTAACTTCGACTGGTACAAGAATTAATTTTTATACTACCAGTTTAGGTTTAAACCTATAGGGTCATACACATAAGAAGTTGTAATCTAATCAGATGGTTAATCGATGATTGAGAATCGTTCTAAGGTTAAACAATCAATGTGATTGATGTTTTACCTAATGCAAGTGTTGCAGAAGGATCATTAGTAATTGGATTGCTAATTGGCTCAATCTGATTGAGCAATTAGGCTGAGATCAAGTTTAATTAAATATGATTCAATTAGAATTAGTTCAAATTTAATTGGATTAAGTCTAACTGGTTTATTGGATGAGCCAGTTGCAAGGGAGAACAAGTCCCTATTTGACTAGGACTTGTATGCACCTAATTCCTAATTAAATTAGGATTTAAATTAACTATGATTTAATCTGATTTAATTAGATTTCTAGTTAGACTAGGATCACTATTAATTAGGTTGTAATTAATTTAAATTAGGTTTAAATTATTTGACCTAATCTAAATAAGAATCCTAGTTAGACTAGGATTCCATCTTCTCTTGCGCCACCTAAGAAAATCAAAGCCCACACCCACTAATTAATTTTAGATAATTTTTTTATGATTTTTATATCTAAGAGAAGTAATCTCACACCACTTATTATAAAGATTTAAATCAGATTTGATCTGGTTCAATATGAAAATTAATTTGGTTCATTGTGGAAAGTGGTTTAGCCTATTTCTCTTTTTGAAAGAGTCCCTCTTCACAAGGACTCTTCCCTTCCTCTCTTGCGCTAACTTCTCCCATATTTATCCTCCTTTTCATTGCCTCTTTTGTAGTTATTTTCATGCTATCCATGAAATAAATGAGATAGGGGGCATCTAAGAGTTGGACGTCTCAAGGACTCCTTGTTAGACTAGGTCTTATGACCTAGTCTGCCATATAAAAGGAGGCCGCCCCATATGCCATGATATAGGAGTCAAAAATTTATGGAAAATTGAGAGAAATACCAGAGGAGAACGAGGAAGACTTGAGAGGTTTGAGACACCAAAATCCTTGGAGGAAAGTCTTCAATCAAGAGATCAAAGGTTGATGTCTTGTAGAGAGAAAGGTAAGAGAGAAGACTGTCTTCTCTTATTATTTTTTCCTTTCATATAAATATCTCTTTGTTTTATATCTTTTTATATGATAAAAAATCTGAAAGAGAAAGAGGGATGGCATTGTGAATTCATGCTCCTAAGAGTTGGAGCATGGTGATCTTATTTTGGACATGATATGATCATGTTCTGATGGAAGAAGAAGAAGAAAAGAAGGTCATTTCTTAAGGTTTCTTTTAGAACCCTTCTTCTCCATAAATTATGAGATTTTTCAATAAAAAAAATCAGATATTATAAGATCTGAAAACTAAAAAAATATCAAGAGAAGAAGGTCTTCTTATGTCCTAGCATAGAGATATTTTTAGGATATCAATTGTTGATGTACTGAAGGAGAAGATCTGTCTTCTCTTAGGATCCTTTTCTATTAAATATTAATTTTGATTTTAGGGAGGTCAAAAGGTTTGACTTCTTTCTTATTTCTCCTTATATTCTTCATCTCTTGGAATGTCCAAGAGATCCGAAGAATATTTTTTAGATTAACCATCCAAAGGGATCTGCAAGAAGCTAGCACTTCGAGCGGATCTTCGTTCGACAAACCTCCGATTTTGTTGCAGTATCGTGTGGATCACCTGTAGAGGCTGGACGCATGTGCGGCTCCAAAGATAACAAAGAAAATCAACCATGGAGTTCTCAACCTGTATGACGGTAAGAGATCTGATCTCTTCTTTTATCTAGATATGATCTAGGTTTTAGGTCTGAAACTGTTTCAGATCTAGGATATTGATTTGATCAATACGAAATCTTTTATTTTTTGATTTATAAATACAATATGACATGTTATAGATCCTAATTGTAGGGTTTAGTAATTTGATTACATGCATTTATAGATTAAATTATTTAATTTACATGTTCCGTTGCGTTATATTTCAAAAAAATTTTGAAATTCATGCATGAAACCCTGCACCTTTTACAATAAATTTTGACTTGTGGACTTGCATGAATTAAAAGAGTTTAATTCAAAAATTAATTAGAAGGTGTTCTGATTAATTGATACTGTTGGTGCAAAAATCTGCTTGCGCCAGAGAAGCTGGAGTCGGGGAAGCCGCGGTCGCCGTCGGGACCTGCAAAGGAAGTCTAAACCGGAGGTGGGGTTGCTCCGGCAAGACCCTCCGACGCTCAAGTCAGTTCTCTGCCTCAACAAGAATGGAGTGCTCGAACGGAGAATTTAGCAGAGTTTTGAGATAAGAAATGAGCATAGAGAACAATGTATTTGGGTCCCCCTTTTATAGGCGGAGGAGGCAACGGATTGATGGCGACATTTGTAACCGTCTGGTAGTGGGCCGCCCATGGTCAGGGGAATTTATTGCGAAGGGTAGTGGAGTAGACCCATGGCTATTGTCATGGTCTGCCACGTAGAGCCTATTGCAGGTAGTGGAGCGGCGTCCGTTGCCGCTAGTTGTCAGAGAGTAGTGGAGTCGCGTAGCACCTGCCGCAGGGAGCGGAGCAGAATCATGGCCGTTGACACAGCCTGTCAGAGAGTAATGGGTCCGCCGAAGGGGGTGATGGAGCCACACGGAATCCGCTACAGGAAGTGGAACAGGATCACGGTTGTTATTGTGACCTGCCAGGGGGCGCGGATCTGTTGATTGAGGCTCGACAGCGGTCGGAGTCCGGCCTCTGTAGAAGTCCGGGAGGGGTCCTCCTTGCGGTTGGGGTCGTGGGTGGAGTCCGGCTCCCGTAGGAGTCCGAACGAAACTTACCAGTAGTTGATACTGAGAGCGGAGCTCGGCTCCCGTAGGAGTCCGGGCGGAGTCCTCTTGAGGTCGAAGTTATCGGCGGAGTCCGGCTCCCGTAGGAGTCCGGACGGAGCTTACCAGCAGTTGATACTGAGAGCGGAGCCCGGCTCCCGTAGGAGTCTGGGCGGAGTCCTCTGCAATCAAAGTTGAAGGTGATGTCCGGCTCCCGTAGGAGTCCGGACGGAGCTTACCAGCAGTTGATACCGAGAGCGGAGCCCGGCTCCCGTAGGAGTCCGGGCGGAGTCCTCTGCAATCAAAGTTAAAGGTGAAGTCCGACTCCCGTAGGAGTCCGGACGGAGCTTACCAGCAGTTGATACTGAGAGCGGAGCTCGGCTCCCGTAGGAGTCCGGGCGGAGTCCTCTTGAGGTCAAAGTTGTCGGTGGAGTCCGGCTCCCGTAGGAGTCCGGACGGAGCTTACCAGCAGTTGATACTGAGAGCGGAGCTCGGCTCCCGTAGGAGTCCGGGCGGAGTCCTCTGCAATCAAAGTTGAAGGTGAAGTCCGGCTCCCGTAGGAGTCCGGACGGAGCTTACCAGCAGTTGATACCGAGAGCGGAGCCCGGCTCCCGTAGGAGTCCGGGCGGAGTCCTCTTGAGGTCGAAGTTGTCGGCGGAGTCCGGCTCCCGTAGGAGTCCGGACGGAGCTTACCAGCAGTTGATACTGAGAGCGGAGCCCGACTCCCGTAGGAGTCCGGGCGGAGTCCTCTTGAGGTCGAAGTTGTCGGCGGAGTCCGGCTCCCGTAGGAGTCCGGATGAAGTCTGTCTGCAGTCGTTGGAGTCATCAGCGGGGCCCGGCTCCTGTAGGAGTTCGGGCGGAGCTATCTTGTAGCTGAAGTTGTTGGTCGTCGAGGATGAAGTCCGGCTCCCGTGGGAGCCCGGGCGGAGATTTCTTTTGAGGTTGGCCTTGTTGGCGGAGCCGTTGATTCTGTGGAGGACTTCGGTTGGGGGTATTTTATACCCAACACCAGTCCCCCTACTTCCGAGTTTAAATTTCAAACGAAGGAAGTACAGAGAGATGGACACAGCCGAAGTCGCCCCTTCGAATCCTGCGTACCGCCGCCCCTAGATATTTTGGCATTTAATGTGTGTACGTCAGAGCCCGCTTTTCGGTGAAGGTGACCTGAAGAGTCTTTTCGGAACCCCCGTCGGAACGCGATCCCAAGCACCGTGCCACGGGAATTTGTGAACGGTCAACCCTCGATAGCGATGAAGGGGATAAGCACGACACGTGGCACGCACCAGTTGGCCCAGGAATACCCGCCGCCATAACTGCGCTAGGATCCGTCGGCTATTTAAACCCCCTAGTCCTTTCATGGCTTCATCCTGGCGCCTTTCTTTCGCCTGAGAACCTTGCTTCCCTCGCACCAGTCCTTGCCTTCTTCAGCCCCCCAATTCTTCTCTGAGGGTTTCTACGCCATGTCCTCTACCCCGGAGGCCATTTTTGAGGGGATCTCTAGGGCTTGGAGGAAGGTGAGGAGGAGAACGGCGGTCGGTGAGAATCTCCGTCGTTTTAAAGGGGGCTCAAGGAAGAATTCCTTCAACAACAGGGGTTTAATAACGGGGGCTGTCGGTGAAGTTATTCTGCCCGCGAATTTCGAAGTAGCAAGGCGGGGTGATACCGGTCAAGAGGGCAAAGCTGTCGTCATAAGCTATGGCGGGATCCTTGATGCCGTCGGGGCCGAGGGACCAGAGGCGGTCGGCGTCGATGGTGGGGCAGTGGAACTTGTTGCGGGGACGGTGGAAGTAGCGCATGCCGACCTTGTCGGAGCATTTTGGGTGGCGGCTGTCGTGGAGCATTCAAAGATGAGGCACATCTCTGGCATCGCTACCGCTTCCAAGGTGACTCCGGTTCTTCTTGAAATAGGTCTTCGCTACTGTCGCCGTTGCCCTTACTGCCTCCGGAGATCTATCCCACCCTTTTCTCGCTAGGGTTGGGACTTCGGAGACAGAATGAGGCGAGATGAGGCGAGAGCTGTTACACGCACTGGAGAACGCGGCTGAGAAGGACAGAGATGGGAAGAGGAGTTTGCAGCTCGGAGCGGCCTCCGGTTCATCCTTCCCGAACCGTGTTTGCGAGGCTTGCGATGACGTATATCTTCTTCTTCTTTTTTTCCTGACCCACCGGGTCCTGTAATGCATACTCTTGTTAAATGAAAAAGAGATTTTGTTACCTCGTCTGCATCTCGCATTAAATAGCTGTCTGTCGAACTTCTTCATTTTCCTTTCTTCTTTCTTCCTTCTCTTCTTCTTTTCTTTTTCACGTCGTCCCAAGGTCATCGACGACCTCTTCTGTTCATGTGGGGTTGTCATTTGTCGAGCTACTTTTCGGCTCTTACGCTGTTCGAAGATACCCAATTGTCATTCCTTCGATGGTTGCAGGTTCGCTTGGGGCCCTTCGGGCCCGAGGTCCCTCCTAGGGCTTGAATTCGGGGATTCGAGCTTCCGTTGCCTTCGGGCACTGTTTGCTTTCCTTTTTTGCTTGGGTTTTTTCTCTGCTGAAGTCGGAGCTAAGTTCGACTCCCTTGGGAGTCCGAACAGAGAAGCCCTCCTAAAGTTGGAGTAGCCTGGCTCTCGTAGGGGTCAGGGCGAAGTCTTCCTGCAATCAAAGTCATAGGCAAAGTCTGGGTCCCGTAGGAGTCTGGACAAGGCCTATCGGCAGTTGCTGTTGTCAGTGGAGCCCGGCTCCCATAGGAGTCCGGGCGGGGTTGTCCTGTAGCTAATGTCGGCGATGGAGCCCGACTCCCGTAGGAGTCCGGGTGAAGTTTTCTTTGGCGTCGTGGACGGGACCCGACTCCCGTAGGAGTCCGGGTGAAGCCTTCCTTGGCGTCGGAATCCGGCTCCCGTAGGAGTCCGGATGAAATCTTCTTTGGCGTCGTGGATGGAACCCGGCTCCCGTAGGAGTCCGGGTGAAGTCTTCCTTGGCATCGGAACCCGGCTCCCGTAGGAGTCCGGGTGAAGTCTTCCTTGGCGTTGGAACCCGGCTCCAGTAGGAGTCCAGATGAAATCTTCTTTGGCGTCGTGGATGGGACCCGGCTCCCGTAGGAGTCCGGGTGAAGCCTTCCTTGGCGTAGGAACCCGGCTCCCGTAGGAGTCCGGGTGAAGTCTTCCTTGGCGTTGGAACCCGGCTCCCGTAGGAGTCCGGATGAAATCTTCTTTGGTGTCGTGGACGGGACCCGGCTCCCGTAGGAGTCCGGGTGAAGCCTTCCTTGGCGTCGGAACCCGGCTCCCGTAGGAGTCCGGGTGAAGTCTTCTTTGTCGTTGGAACCCGACTCCCGTAGGAGTCCGAAACTTCCATTTTGCTCGAGCCGACGTGAGGTTCTCCTCTCGTTACCAGCCTGGCTTGTGGGGGCGCGTTAGGGCGCTGTAAGGCCTCTCCCCCATCCGATCTAAAATAACCGAGCCTTCGACTTTGCTCATGTCAGGACGAGGTTCTCCTCCTGTTCCTGACATGGCTGTGGGGGCACATTAGGGCGTTGTAAGGCCTCTCCCCCCATCCGATCTAAAAGAACCGGGCCTTCGACTTTACTCATGTCAGGACGAGGTTCTCCTCCTGTTCCTGACATGGCTGTGGGGGCACATTAGGGCGTTGTAAGGCCTCTCCCCCCATCCGGTCTAAAAGAACCGGGCCTTTGACTTTGCTCAAGTTAGGGCGAGGTTCTCCTCCTGTCCCTAACAGGGCTGTGGGGGCACATATGGGCATTGTAGGGCCTCTCCCCCCATCCGATCTAAAAGAATCGGGCCTTCGACTTTGCTCAAGTTAGGGCGAGGTTCTCCTCCTGTCCCTAACAGGGCTGTGGGGGCACATATGGGCGTTGTAGGGCCTCTCCCCCCATCCGGTCTAAAAGGAACCGGGCCTTCGACTTTATGAGATTGCCCTTTTGTTTTTGACACAGTTTGCTTGAATTGTCTAAAGACACATGGGTATGCGATTTTCGACTAAAACGAAGTCACTGGTAGTACATCCGTAAGTTTTCTAAGCTCCACAGTCGTGGGAGGTCGGCTCCTCCGAGCTCCTTGAGATAATAAGTTCCAGGCCGAACTACTTCTTTGACCTCATAAGGTCCCTCCTAGTTCGGGGCGAGCTTCCCCCGGTCCTGAGGTTGCGAGACAGCAGCTCGTCGAAGCACCAGATCTCCTGCTTTAAAGGCTTTGCTCTTGACCTGGGCGTTGTAATATCGGGCAACTTTCTATCTGTAGGCTTCCATTCGAACCTGAGCAATCTCTCATCTTTCTTCCAGCAGGTCGAGGTTGGTTCTGAGACTTTGTACATTTTGGGGCTCGTCGAATGCCACGACTCGTGCCGACGGGAGTTTAAGCTCGATCGGGATGACGGCTTCCGTACCAAAGGCTAAAGCAAAGGGAGTCTCCCCTGTAGGTAACCTCTGGGTAGTTCGATACACCCATAGCACGTGATAAAGCTCGTCCGCCCAGGTTCCTTTTGCTTTTTCAAGCCTTGTCTTAATTCCCTGCAAAAGGGTTCTGTTAGTTACCTCAGCTTCGCCGTTCGCCTGAGGGTGGGCTACTGATGTGAAGTTATGGGAGATGTTTAGATCTTCATAGAATTCGACGAATCTTGCTCCCGCAAATTGCCGTCCGTTATCAGTGATCAGGGTTCTAGGTAGACCGAACCTGCACACAATTGACTTCCAAATGAAATCTTGTACTTTTGCTTCTGTGATTTTCGCTAGTGGTTCGGCTTCAACCCATTTGGTGAAGTAGTCGATCGCTACCAGGAGGAACTTCCTTTGCCCAGACGCCATGGGAAAGGGGCCAAGGATGTCCATCCCCCACTGTGCAAAAGGCCATAGGGCACTCAGGGGTGTGAGCTCAGTGACGGGCTGTCTCTGGATGTTGGCGTATCTCTGGCAACGATCGCACTTTTTGACGTATTCGGTCGAATCATAATGCATCGTTGGCCAGTAATACCCTTGGCGGAGTAGCTTGTGGGATAAAGATCTGGCACCCAAATGGTTTCCGCAAGCTCCCTCGTGCACTTCCCATAAAGCGTAGTCAGCTTCTGAGGGCCGGAGACACCTTAAGAGGGGCAAGGAGTATGATCTTTTGTACAATTTGCCCTCATAAAGGATGTATCGGGAGGCTTGATTTCGGAGCTTCCGGGCCTCTTTCGCGTCCTGGGGGAGAACTCCATATCTAAGATAGGTTATCAGTGGGTCGACCCAGCTGGGCTCGTGGTCGATCTCCATTACGGGCCGCGGTTCTTCTGTACTCGGATGTTTCAGAACTTCAAAGAGGACGCCTTTGGGCAATTCGGCCGGAGCCGATGTCGCCAGCTTGGAGAGAAGATCGGCTCTGGTATTCTCCGACCTTGAAGTCCACCTGATGTCGAAACTGCTAAAGGCGGGGGTAAGCTCCTTCACTTTTTCAAGGTACCTGGCCATACTGTCTTCCCGCGCTTCATAATTCCTGCTGACTTGTCCCACCACAAGTTGGGAATCGCTGTGCACCCAGAGTTGATCTATTCCCAGCTCTTTGGCGATCCTTAATCCTGCAATCAGAGCCTCATATTCCGCTCCATTGTTTGTTGCGGGAAACTCAAAACGCAGAGCGTACTCCGCGACGACTCCCTCCGGGCTGACCAAGATCAGGCCTGCACCCGCACCTGCCATGTTGGAAGATCCGTCCACATAGAGGGTCCAAAAGCAATCGGAGGGACTGGCTTCTTCGTTGGGGGAGTTCGGTTGAGACTTCAGGCTGTCAACTCTGCTTGGCTCAGGTTCGGCCTCCTCTGGGATGGTGCACTCTACAATGAAATCTGCCAATATTTGGGCTTTTACTGCCGGTCTAGGTCTGTAGTTGATATCAAATTCCGTGAGCTCGATTGCCCACTTTGCCATCCTTCCGGAGGTATCAACTCGGTGCAAGACCGCCTTGATCGATTGATCGGTGAGTAGCGTCACCGTGTGCCCTTGAAAGTAAGGTCGGAGTCTCCGAGCTGCAATCAACAAGGCGTAGGTCAGTTTTTCTAATTTAGTATACCTGGTCTCGGCGTCCCTCAGCGCGCGGCTGATGTAGTAGACCGGTCGCTGAACCTTCGTTTCTTCTTTGACAATGACAGCTGCAAGGGCCGTGGGAGAGACTGCCAGGTACAAAAATAGTTCCTCTCTAGGTTCGGGCTTCGCCAGCAGCGGGGGTGAGCTAAGGTAGCCTTTTAATTCTTCGAATGCCTGTTGGCATTCAGAGGTCCAACAGAAGTTCTTCGGCTGCTTGAGGGTTTGAAAGAAGGGCAAACATCGTTCGGCCGACCTCGCGACAAAGCGATTAAGAGCCGCTATCCTTCCCGTGAGGCACTGAACCTCCTTGATCGACCTTGGGGCGGTCATCTCTTGGATGGCGCGAATTTTCTCTGGATTGGCCTCAATCCCGCGCCTCGATACTATGAAGCCCAGGAACTTTTCTGAAGTTACCCCAAAAGCACATTTGGTCGGGTTCAGCTTCATCCTATACTTTCGAAGAGCGCCAAAGGTTTCCTCGAGGTCGGCGACATGATTTCTGGAAGACCTGCTTTTTACAAGCATATCGTCCACGTAAACCTCCATATTTCGGCCGATCTGCTCTTTGAAGATTTTATTCACCAGTCGTTGATAGGTTGCGCCCGCGTTCTTGAGGCCGAATGGCATGACCCTGTAGCAGTAAAGGCCGCGATTAGTGATGAAAGCTGTCTTTTCTTCATCTTTCGATGCCATTCTAATCTGGTTATAGTCGGAGAATGCATCCATAAAAGTGAGGAGCTCATGGCCTGAGGTAGCGTCCACCAGTTGGTCGATCCTGGGAAGGGGGTAGCTGTCCTTTGGACAAGCCTTATTCAGCTTTTTGAAGTCGATACACATCCTCCACTTGCTGTTTGCTTTCTTGACCAGAACAACATTGGAGATCCACTCAGGATAATTGACTTCCTTAATAAATCTGGCCTTGAGAAGCTTGTCCACTTCCTCGGCTATCGCCTTCTGCCTCTCCGGGATATGACTCCGAATTTTTTCTTTTGTCGGTCGATGTTTCGGGTCGACTGCCAAATGATGTTCCATGACTTCTGTGTCGATCCCCGGCATATCCGCCGGGACCCATGCGAAAACGTCTGCATTCCTTCGGAGGAAATCCACAAGACGCGTCCGCACCTCCTCCCCCAGGTTGGAACCAATTAACACCACATGCTCCGCATTCCCATCATTCAAAGGGATTGGTATTAGGTCTTCGATTGGATCGCCCCTCTCTTCAGTGAGGTCATCGCGAGCATCCAATCCATCGACCGGACAGAGGTCCGCTTGATCGCTTCTTTGCAAGGCGATGTTGTAGCAATATCTGGCCAGGGCTTGGTCTCCCCGGACCTCTCCGATCCTCTGGTTGGTGGGGAACTTCAATTTCAAATGGTAGGTTGAAACAACAGCTCTGAGGACATTGAGGCCGGGTCGGCCAAGAATTGCATTGTAGGCAGATGGCGCCTTTACCACCAAAAAATTCATCAGAGCTCTGGACTGCTTTGGATACTGACCCACGGTCACAGTCAGAGCTATCATTCCTTCCGTCGAAACGGCGTCACCGGTAAACCCTATCAAGGGGGAGCAAATCGGTCTCAGATGACCGCCAAGAGTGGTCATTCTTAAAAGGGCGTTGTAGAACAAGATGTCGGCCGAACTCCCATTGTCGACGAGAATGCGACGGATGTCGTAATTTGCTATGTTCAAGGAAACTATGACCGCGTCGTTATGAGGGAATTGGACTCCCTGGGTGTCCACTTCAGTGAAGGTTATGGGTTCTTCAACTTTTTGTCGCTTAGGGGATGCAGCTGGTACGCTGATTGCCTCCCGCCGGGATTCCCTCGAGATGACGTTGACGGAATCCGGTAGAGGCTGGTCATCCGACCACCCCTTATCGGCGACCATAGCCGGAGGTAGTTGTGCAGAGACCTCGTGAGAGGGCATCAGATGAGGGAAGGAGGATTGGGCACCGGAAAAGATGGCCGGAAGCGGATCCGTTGAGCGCTCCTTTAAGAGCAAGGGTACTGTGAAGGTTCACCCCCTTCCTCTAGCGCCAATCCTGTTGGTGCAAAAATCTGCTTGCGTCGGAGAAGCTGGAGTTGGGGAAGCCGCGGTCGCCGCCGGGACCTGCAAAGGAAGTCTAAATCGAAGGTGGGGTTGCTCCGGCAAGACCCTCCGATGCTCAAGTTATTTCTCTGCCTCAACAAGAATGGAGTGCTCGAACGGAGAATTTAGCAGAGTTTTGAGATAAGAAATGAGCTTAGAGAACAACGTATCTGGGTCCCCCTTTTATAGGCAGAGGAGGCAACGGATTGATGGCGACATTTGTAACCGTCTGGTAGTGGGCCGCTCATAGTCAGGGAAATTTATTGCGAAGGGTAGTGGAGTAGACCCGTGGCTATTGTCATGGTCTACCACGTAGAGCCTGTTGCAGGTAGTGGAGCGACGTCCGTTGCCGCTAGTTGTCAGAGAGTAGTGGAGTCGCGCAGCACCTGCCGCAGGGAGCAGAGCAGAATCGTGGCCGTTGACACAGCCTGTCAGAGAGTAATGGGTCCACCGAAGGGGGTGATGGAGCCACACAGAATCTGCTACAGGAAGTGGAACAGGATCACGGTTGTTATTGTGACCTGCCAGGGGGCGCGGATCTGTTGATTGAGGCTCGGCAGCGGTCGGAGTCCGGCCTTTGTAGAAGTCCGGGAGGGGTCCTCCTTGCGGTTGGGGTCGTGGGTGGAGTCCGGCTCCCGTTGGAGTCCGAACGGAACTTACCAGCAGTTGATACTGAGAGCGAAGCTCGGCTCCCGTAGGAGTCCGGGCGGAGTCCTCTTGAGGTCGAAGTTGTCGGTGGAGTCCAGCTCCCATAGGAGTCTGGATGGAGCTTACCAGCAGTTGATACTGAGAGCGGAGCCCGGCTCCCATAGGAGTCCGGGCGAAGTCCTCTGCAATCAATGTTGAAGGTGAAGTTCGGCTCCCGTAGGAGTCCGGACGGAGCTTACCAGCAGTTGATACCGAGAGCGGAGCCCGGCTCCCGTAGGAGTCCGGGCGGAGTCCTCTGCAATCAAAGTTAAAGGTGAAGTCCGGCTCCCGTAGGAGTCCGGACGGAGCTTACCAGCAGTTGATACTGAGAGCAGAGCTTGGCTCCCGTAGGAGTCCGGGTGGAGTTCTCTTGAGGTCGAAGTTGTCGGTGGAGTCCGGCTCCCGTAGGAGTCCGGACGGAGCTTACCAGCAGTTGATACTGAGAGCGGAGCCCGACTCCCGTAGGAGTTCGGGCGGAGTCCTCTGCAATCAAAGTTGAAGGTGAAGTCTGGCTCCCGTAGGAGTCCGGACGGAGCTTACCAGCAGTTGATACCGAGAGTGGAGCCCGGCTCCCGTAGGAGTCCGGGCGGAGTCCTCTTGAGGTCGAAGTTGTCGGCAGAGTCTGGCTCCCATAGGAGTCCGGACGGAGCTTACTAGCAGTTGATACTGAGAGCGGAGCCCGGCTCCCGTAGGAGTCCGGGCGGAGTCCTCTTGAGGTCGAAGTTGTCGGCGGAGTCCGGCTCCCATAGGAGTCCGGACGAAGTCTGTCTGCAGTCGTTGGAGTCGTCGGCGGGGCCCGGCTCCCGTAGGAGTCCGGGCGGAGCTATCTTGTAGCTGAAGTTGTTGGTCGTCGAGGATGAAGTCCGGCTCCCGTGGGAGCCCGGGCGGAGATTTCTTTTGAGGTTGGCCTTGTTGGCGGAGCCGTTGATTCTGTGGAGGACTTCGACTGGGGGTATTTTATACCCAACAGATACCTTTGCGCTGACCTAATTGGATTAGATCATGAGTTTAAATCCACTGCTCGCTAGATATGAAACCCAATGGGTCACACACAATAGGAATTTAGTTTTGGTCTAATGTATTTGGATTTATTGTAAATTCAATAGGTTAATTGAATTGCTAGCACATGAATTGATCCAAGTTCCTAATTGGGTTCAGTGCAAAGGTGTTTGTGCTAACCCTTGACTTGTTGCCTTGACCTAATGTGATTAGGTTTAAACCATCTAATTGTTAGGTGGCTAATCTAATTTTTATGAAAGAATTTCATAAGAAATCAACCTCTTCCATACCAATATCACATGCACAAAATTATGTGTCGCCCATTTAATTTTTGGTGTTAAGAAGGAAGAGTCCTTCTTAACAAAGTCTCTTAATTTTCTTACCATATTCCACACGTCCCATTAATTTGTTCGCCATCAGATGGCACCTTGGGATATGTGGGTGTGGAAGAAGAGGAGTCCTTTGAGAAGGAACTCCATGCCAAAATTTATTTGGACACCATATTATTTTGGGCGATAAAATGGAAGAGTCCATTTCATATTGGACTCTTAATTCCTCCCTTTTATTTCCACACATTCTCTTTACTCCACACGCCATCTGATAGCATCTAGAGATTTGTTGGCACAGAAGTGGAAGAGTCCTTTTGCTTGAAGGTTCTTCCATACCTATTACTTTCTATATAAAAGAATTTAATCTTTGTGGGAAACTATGGGACGTCGCATGGGATGTATTTGTGCCAAACGAATTTCTTCTCCCAAAACTCTTAATTCTAACACGCCATAATTTATGGGATTAGAGAAAGAAGTGTCCTTCTACTCCTAAACTTCCCCACGCCATTTATTTTTGTGGTGATTTAATTCACCGCATGAAGAAGTTGGGATGCCAAATGTTGGCATCCCTTGGAGGTGATTTAGCACCCCTTCTTTCTTTTTTAAAGGGGAGCGCTACATCAGCTTGGATGTCCTATTTTGAGGCTGAGTTTAGGTATGAGAATGAGAGAAAAAAGAAAGAAAAAAGTCTAGAAAAAGATAAGAAAAAAGGGAGAGAAAAAAAAATAGAAAGGAAGGGATGAAAGAAAAAGGAAAGCATGAGATGCTTGTCCTAATATCAGATTGTTCAAGTGTTGAACATCTGATCTGATCATTTGAGAAATGGTTCCTAGAATGATTCTAGTGGAGGTAATGAAGGCATACAAGCTATGGTGCAACTTGTTCTTGCGAAGGACGATCGGTAGCAAACTTGTGAAGAAAGCTACAGCACCATATCGAATTAGGAAGGATCCTGATCTGTCCCGTGTGGATCACCATTAGAGGGCTTCTACTTTAGAGTCTTGTAAAGATCTCAAAATTATCAGATCATCATCTTCATGTTGGTATATGGCTTCTGATCTCTTCTTGTTATACATGCTTTTGTGGTTTGATTGTAATCATCAAGGGATTTCTAGGATATTGTGTTTCAGTAGTCTAGTTTAATTGTTAAACTTTATTTTTAGTTGTTGAATATATATAAAAATTTTTGAAATTTATATTTCACTGCATCATCAGAATCCAACAAGTAGTAGATCAAATCTACATCTATTTGAGTTCAGAACTCAATACCTAAGTATGAGTTGACGATTGTCACTGTTGAGAGATATGATACAGATAATTCTCGTTGGTTACTCACAGCCGCACAGATGTCCGACCTCTATAGAAAGTCTACTCAAAGCTTTGATCTGATCGGTCTCCTTGGGAGTGCTAGCTCGCACGAAGACAATCTTACTGGCTGATCTGGATCCTTTCTTCAAATCTCTCAAACCTTTCTAGAGGTTGAAGATGGATATCTAGAGGAGATGAGGATGTGAAAAAAGTATAGAGAGGAGACACTCTTCTCTCTTATTTTTCTCTCTTCCCAAATGCTTAGGACCAAACCCTAAAAATCTAGGTTTTGTGCTCACCCAAAGAAGAAGGACTCTCCTCTTCTTTTCGTCATGAACCCATGCCCCAAAGCCTCCTCACATGAAGGCCTCTTTTTCTGGTCCCTTACACACACAAAATAAATAACAAACCCCTTTTATTTGGACGTCAAAGCGTTTAGGGTTGGAAGAGTCCATAAGAAGTAGGACTCTTCAAGAATTGTCGCCCCCTCTCACCAATTCATGCTAAAGGAAACATGGGATGCCCCAACAAAAAAATTTTCATGTTAAATCAGATCCTTATCTGATTTTCCATGGTGAGAAACTTCCCTTTTGTCGCACACAAGAAAAGAATAAAAGGAAGTGGGCAGCAAGGTCTTATAGATAAGGTCAAACATTATCCATATGGTAACCAATTCAAATCATATTTGAACCTACCATAAAGATTAGATTATATCCAATTTTGGATGTGAGAAGGGGAGGGTAGAGGGCCTTTTGGCATGGATAAATCTCATGCAGAAAACTTTTAGGCATGATGAAATATGGCATCAAGAACTTTGGTGGTGCATGGGAGGAGTCTGATACTTCATGGACCCGTAGTATTCTTATTTGACTCCAAACCAAATTACATTTGGTTAAATCCAAATAAATAGATAAAATCTAATCTAATTAAGTTCATAATTTTTTAATAAAATTTCAATTAAATTAAAAATTAATTGAACCAAAATTCTGATCAATCAAGGATAATTCTTGCTTAGCGATTAAGTCATCTCATAACCTAATCGGATCAAACCTAATTGAATCTAATTTAATTAGATTTTATTTAATCTTCTTTGCTCCATCAAATTGAACTAATCAGTAATCTAATTGCTAATTAATACTTCATTAATTCATTAATACTTAGTGAATAAATTCATTTCAATTTTTGCATAAGGTTAACCATCAATCGAATTGATGATTAAATTCTTGAACGATTCTCAATCATTGATTAGTCACGTGATCAATTAGAAACTTCTTTCGAGTGTGACCCTATAGGTTCGAACCTAAGTTGGTAGTGTAGAAATAAATTTTTGAACCAATCGATGTAACCATCTAGCAATGAGACCCGATGTCCGGATAGGTCGAATGATGGCGAAGCAATATTTAAGAACCTACTGACGTATGGTTACCGCATAATTTATCCCTTTGACTCTAATGCTTAAGGATGACCTAGGGTTTAACTGTCAATGTAAGATAAGTTATCCACATTGTATTTCAATTTTTTAAATCCATCACATAGATTATTCGAGCCCAAATTTTGCTAAATTAAAATACATTAATACATAACTCCTACTAATTTGAAGGAGTCAATCATATCTTGACTCACACACCAACTTGATAAATACTTGACTGCACCTAGAAACCTTCCATCATTGAATTAGAAGTTCAGTCAGTTCGATATCAAAGTACAGTGAGTTGCTTGTAAGTCACCGTAGTGATCTCAGATCAGAGGGATATTTATACCCATACCCTTCACGAACTGCTCTTGACAGCAGAGTGCTTCGCAGTTGGTCATGTTTAGTGACGATGTCTCCTACATCTCACTTAAATGCCATATCAATCAGTATCTCCAAACTATTTGGTTATAAGGACAACCAATGTATATGGCACACAACGACCTATACTTGATATTGCTATCATTTTAGTAATAGCGTATCATTTGATCACGAATCAATTTTACGACTATGCGATAAATTTTTTTTTATCGATTAAAGTAATCCTAAGGACTTTAGTACATCATAGGAGTTCATTAGAAGATGTAACCTTATGATGAAAAAGACCAAATAACTTTTATTATTGATTAATTTATATATATTTATAATTAGTACAATCATCAAATGATTGACTTTAGGACATATTTTCCAACAACTCTCACTTGGACTAAAGCTAATTAGTGTAGTATCATATACCCATCTTTGATTTATCATCTCAGAATTCTTAGATATCGAGGCTTTAGTAAATAGGTTGATCAAGTTCTCCTTTCCGTTGATCTTCTAATATTCGACGTTATCTGGACAGATTTTTTGAATAAGGTGGTAGTGATATAAAATGCTTAGTAAGCTAATGGAACTTCAGTTCCTTAGCATGAGCTATGGCTCTGGTGCTATATAATACAGTAGGACCATCATTGAAAGGTGCCACTCCTAGCTTACTAGTGAATCTGTACAATCACATAGCTTTCTTACAAGCATCGGATGCTGCAATGTATTCTGTCTCGCAATTTGAATTGGCTATATTATTTTGCTTGAAATTTTTCTAATAGATTGTCCATTATCTAGGGTAAAGATATATTCTGACATATTCTTGCTATTATTATGTCCAACTAAAAATTGGAGTCAAATTCTACAAGTTTTAAGTTAGATTTTCTGTAACCAAATCACCGATCCTTAGTATTTCTCAAATACTTAAAGATGACCTTCCAGTAATTCTCATCCAGATCTTGCAGGTATCCACTCACTACTCTATTGAGTATACCATATCCTATCTCATACATGGTGTATATGATAGAATAAATTCTACTCATAAATACTCTATGTATGTACACTGTGATAACCTAAGCAAGCTCTTAGATCTATCTCTATAAATCTTCATCTCTAGGATCAGGGATACTTTTTCCAAGTCCTTTATGGAGAATAATGATAACAGTGAAACCTTTATTCTCTGTAATAGTAAGAAATATCATTCTCGATTAAGAAAATTTTATTCACATATAAAATAAGAAATACACTCACAGAACTATTAATCTATTTGTATATACAGGGTTCATCTTCATTCTCAACAAAGCCATACGTTTTAATCACCTATCAAAATGCATGTTCCAACTCCAAAATATTTAGTATTATCATATAGAAAATGTTTGTTATGGTCAATACCATAACGTTGACAATATCCTTAGGCAACTAGATGGGCATTGTAGGTCTCCATCTTCTCGTCGTGCCCTCTGATCCAATTGAAGTCTATTTACATCCTATGAATTTTATCCCTTCAAGTGGATCAACGAGTGTCCATACACCATTGATCGTTATGGACTTTATTTCGAACTTTATGGCTCCAAGCCACTAATTAGAGTCGAACCTCTGTATGGCATCCATATAGGTGATCAGATCCTTGTTATTCTCATCGAGTTCAATAGGATCACATTCCAAAATTAGAAACCAAAGTATCTATCCGACGGATGAGGTACTTTATCAGATCTCTTTAATGATGCCTTTACAATGGATGTCGGATTTGATCTAATCAAATTTGGTTCTATGGGTTCACTAGATTGTATCGATTTTTCTATCTGTCAAACTTCATAAGTTTCTCATTAAAGGCATCAATTTCTTCACCAAGGTACTCCTTTTCTAAAAAAAATACTGAACAACTCTTGTTCTTTAGCAAGATAAAAGTTATATCTCCCAGATTCTTTGAGGTATCTTAACAAATAATATTTATAAGACTGGGATCTAAGCTAATTGGTTTGTAAATGCTTGACTAAAATAAACACTTTCAAACCCTGAGGTAAGTGAGTATCGGCTTACGTCTAGTCCATATCTCATATGGAATCTTTACGACTGATTAATTTAAAATCTAGTTGAGAACATGACAAATAGTCTCAAGAGCATAATCCAAAAAATAGACTGACGGACTTGTAAATCCCATCATGGATCAAACTATATCTAACAAAATCAATTTCAATAAGAGAGAATCCTATTATCTTCTAGATATATCAAAAATTTACTGGAAAGGTATTCTCCTCTTTGATCTGATCGAAGAGTTTCGATACTCTTCTCAGTTTGTTTCTCTATCTTATTAAAAAAATATTTAAATATTTTAAATAATCTAAATTTATGGTAAACATGTTCGTAGATCCAATATATCAATATGTATCAGACTTAGAACATCATTGGCTTGTTCATCTTTTTCAGCAAAAGATGACTTGGTCATCTTACTAAGGAAATAGGATTGACAGATTGATAATGATTCACAATCATTGACTTTAAGAATTATCTCCTGTAGATCCTATTCTTGTTTATATGACTGAGCCTAAATTACCAAAGATAGGCTTTCATGATATTATCTACTTTAAGGAGTTTATTTATTATGTACAGTACACTAACAAGCTATGACTATTCATAAATACCATTTCTTTAGTTATCCACCATGATTTTGACATCATCTATAATGATATCACAAAAGTTATTTTATGTTGATAATGTAAATCTATCCTTGGCCAGAAGGCCTACAAAAATTAGATTCGTCAAAATGGATAATGGTGACAATCACCGAAAAATGACATTATTAGAATCAAAAACTTGCTTGAGAATTCCTAAAGCCAGAATTGAAACATGACTTTCAGGTTCAACATTTAGAATCTTTTGTTGTTTTTAATCTTTCTACTAACCTGAAGTCATCGTAATAATTTGCATGAACTTTTGATATCCAATACCCAGGTAGTAGTATCACAGATAGAGAAATCATAAGGTGTTATCATATAAGTATCTTTTTCAGCAATCCTTTATCAATTTCTCTTCCTTGGCCTGTTTGGGTCAAAGGACTCTGCCAGACTAGGTTGTTACTTAGACTCTTTTGTCAGTTCGGGCTCCTCAGCTCAAGCATGACTCTTTTGCACCTTCTTTTTCTTTTTATTTTCAAAGGACTGTTGCCCTACTGAAGACATATCTTTAGAGGTGCAAAAAATACTTCTTTAATATTTGATGGATTTTCTTTCACTGAACATCATCGAATTTACAACTAAATTCATGTCCTTTACTGCTCTAAAAAATACCATATAGTGATACGATCATCAGGCCACTTCTGATAAGTATCTTTGATCGCATAATATGTGTTGGTCATAGAAACATCAGGTGTTGGATCCATAATCATGTATAAGATCCATTCGTGATCTAAAACTATTTGTAACTTTCGATACCATCTATCAAAGTTAGGTCCTATAAATAAGTTACTGTAAAATAGTGAACGGAACAACGTACATCTAGCCATAACTGAAAGAAAAATACAAGACCTCTATATTTATGAATTGATTAAGCCTAAAGACTTGAACTTTTAGTCTAAAGATTCTTCTACTATTTTAGTTGAATTGGTAGCCTTTATCTTCAATCTGAGGAATTACTCTAATTCCTTAGTGGATACTAGAATCCACACAGACTGCACACGAGCCCAACTTTGGTCGGCTCACCCATGTACATGTATGAGTAGGTTCTTAATCAATTATTTCAGTAAATAATTTTTAGTAATTAATTTAGCCTCAGATAACTTTTCAGTTAACTTTGGTCTTCTCTGCAAGTCCTAGTTAGGTCCAACTATTAACATGATTGTACTCAAAAATCTAACTACCAAATAATCAGGCCGAACTTTGATCGGCTAACCTAATCACTTGCTAGAGAGACTCGACTGAGTCATCATATTATGAGTGATAATTCTAACAGTAGATGAGCACCAGGCCTTTGGGTCTCCAATGATCATCATACTAATGGACCCATTATCACCCAACTTAATGGGAGGCTATGATTTAGTTATCACCATAACTATCTTAATTTAGGAACCTAATAATTTAAAAAAATTAATTTATAAATTAAGAGAAGAGAATTGACTAGCTATTCTTAATTCTCCTACTAATTTCACCAAGTCAGATCAAAGAAGATTAAGCTTAATCCGATCCACCCAACTAGTTATAAATTCTCCCACTGACTTTACCAAGTCATGAAGAAGGCTCAAGACTAGTTGGTTAATCTAGAAGCACCTAAATCACTCACACTGATTTATCTATGCAACATGGATTAGCACGAATAAATGAGCAACCTAATCAAAAGCTGATTAACCATATCGACCAAGTAAGTGAGATCGATGGGAGGGTATGCTAAGCCTACCTTAAACACCATCAAAATGGTCAGGTAAGTCACTCTCAATTAAAAATCATCCAAAATGTTAAACTTATCTTAGATATCAATTGGTTCATCAATTTCAATTATGTTTGCCTTAAGACTCGGGCTCGATGACTGAGCTACGATCAAGGTCCATTTGGTCTCATCAAAGATATAGACTTGACCATATATAGCTATTATATTGGTTCTCAAGAAACTCTGATTTAATCTAATTCAATATTTGGTTAGATTTAATCAATTTCTCTACTTAGTCCATTAACTCTTTGATTCTAACCATAGGTCTAACCCAATTAAGATGATCTGATCAAGCTAACCCATAAATCCATCAATCCATATTTTATGCGAATGATATTAGATCTTTAATTCATAATTCTAGATCTAATTAGTTCAACTTAATTCTGAATTAAATGTAGGTTCAACATGGGTTTAGACTTAGGTTTGAACCAATTTTAATTTTTTATTTTGTAAAAATTTACAATAAATTTTATGCAAAGATTTTCTATTCTAAAATTGGGTCGACTCAATCAACATTGAGCTAGCTATACAAGGAGATTGGGTCAACTCAGTTCAAAACTAGGTTGGCTTAGTAATTGTGCGAGCATGATTCAAAGTGTTTCAGATATGAAAAATCTTGCATAATAAAATCAATCATAAATACTCTTTTAGATTATATCTAAATTTTTTGTGATTTTAGATTTTATTTTTTGATGATTAAAATAATTTTAATCATATAGATTAGATATTTTATATTTCATTCAACTTTGTATCACATACAACAAACCAAAGATTTCAAGATCTAAGATTTTGCAGAAAAATAAGTTCTTCCTTTCGCATTCTTCTTCATAGGATTTAATCACATGACACCCCTATATGCCATAAGAGCACCCTATCGAATAGGAAGATAGGACCTTTAAACCCTTCTTGCTCCTATAACCGGACGGCCTGGTGATCAACCCAATCTAAGTACTTATTGTTGGAGCAGTTTTTTCAAATTGTGAACATCAGGAAACAGCAAGAATCAGGTCGTGGAGGTCTTTGAAGGCTAGCAACCAAGCAAAACAAAAACAACCTTCAGGATTTCAGCAACCTTATAAATCCTATCAGTAGGACTTTTTTTTGTGATTTGAACCCCTTCTCTATCAGATCTGAAATTCATCTTTTGAGATCTGAAAGTACTCTTAATGGAGCCTCTAAAAAATAAAAATATGGGATCTGAAACTCTTCTTGGGTGGCCTGAAAGAATAGTACCATATAAGTCAATCGCATGGGGATGCGATGGGATATTTCTTTATTATCTTTCTGCTCATTAGCATGACATTATTTATTTTATTTATATGAGGTATTATATTTTATCATTTATTGTATTATTTTTATATGATTATGATAAATTTCATAGATTAGGGCAATGATTTTAGGGTCATGATGAGATCATGCCAGTGAGATCTAAAATCTTGATAGTCTCAATCTAAAATGTCTCCAGTTATTGGATCATCAAGTTGGGGATCGATGACTCTGGTTAGACTGGTACATCCTATGTATGCTCAATGGAGAGGGTGGTTGATCTCACAACTACTTGTGTGGTGATACTAATACAAGGATATAGGTGCTCATTAGAGAATGAGTTCACTGAACAAACCCATAAAAGAATATTTGATGGAGCCTTACAGCTTGTTGACAGATGGTTCTTCAGAGGGAGTGGTGAATGTGATCTTTTGACCTGAGATCACCATGGTACCTTGTGTGCATGAACCCTTATTTTGGTTTATTCTCTAGCACACCACTTTAAGTTATATGTGGGATATTCTGGGTATGACAAAATATGCATGGAGATTATGAGTGGTCAACAAGAAATCGGTCACTCCTTGTAAGAGGAGAGAACATCGTATGTGATCTCATGGGATGGTGACTTTGAAAGTCTCTGGCCAGAGCAGGGATGAACAGTAGAAATGATTTCTACTCGTTTATTGACCGAGTCATCATCATTTGATCAAGATACATATAGTTAGGTATTTGTGAAAGAAGAGTGCCCTATAAGTCAATTGCAAGTATGTTGCGATGGAATTTTTCTTTATAATTTTCCAACTCATGTAATAATATTTATTATTTAAGGTATTGATTCATCATATTAGTTGCATCTTATTATGTCTAAGATTATGATGAACCCCAAAAATTAGGACAATAATTTTAGGAGACATGAATGGGTCATGCTAGTGAGACCTAAAATCCTAAAATCTTAATCTTAAATATTTTTGATCATAGAAACATTGAGTCGGAGATCAATGTTCTGGATAGACTGGCACATCTTATGTTTGCTCGATAGAGAGGGTGGCAGATCTCACTAGCCACTTATGTAGGACACTAATATAAGGATGTGAGTTCTCATTTGAAAAATGAGTCCACTGAATTGACTCGATGAAAGAGAACATCTTATGGAAGCCTTACTTACATGTCAAAGATGGTTCTCTAAGTAGGAGTTGTGCAAGTGATCCTTAGACTTGAGACCACTATAGAATCTTATGCACATAAATCCATATTTTGGTTCATATCCAGGCATGGTATTAAGATATGTATGGGGTGTTCTAGATATGGTGGAGTGTATATGAAGGTTGTGAGTAGGTCAATGTAGAATTGATCGCTCCTAGTAAGAGGAGATCGCATCCTGTGTATTCTCATTCGTAGATGACTCAGAAAAATTTTTTTAGCCAAAAGTAGGAAGGAGATTAGAAAGAGTTTCTAATGCTTTTTCATTGAAGTCATCATTGGTTAATTAAAAATCGATATGAATATATGTTTGAGTTTGACATGATTCCATACTCATGAACATATTCAGGGTACTGGGATGATCGAAGGATTGTATTGCACGGTAACTTGCCACTGAAGGACATATTTAGTATTTTCATCAAATTTTTATATCTTCTGGGTAGTCATGATACGTTGCTAGATATCAATCTTGACTTGTAAGTTTTTGATTGAATTAAAGAGTTTAATTTGAACACCAATTAGAAAGAGTTCTAATTACTGAAATTGGGTTAGCTCGATTAGATCTAAATTGATTAGATTAAATTATAATTAAATTAAATCAACTTGTATCTGGATTTACTGTCAGTTAGATGTGGAACCTAATGGGTCACACACATATAAAAATTGACCAAGGACTCTTTTGAAAAAGATTGATTGAAATTTTGGATTCAATCAGGGTTCCGATAAGCATGCTAGCACGTGTAGAATCCCTAGCTCTTTTAGAGATCAATTTGATCTCATGCCTTGCTCATTTGCTAGCCCAACTTGGTGAGCATTTGGGTCAGGTCAAGCCACCTGGAAGAAGCTAAAAAGAGGCACCATATCTGGTGTACACGCCAAATAACTAAGAGTCCAACTTAAGAAGGACTCTTGGCGCTAATATGCAGAATGCATGTGCACTTTATTTGTGGCATGGAGAAGGACTAAGAATCCTTTTGTTTTGGGCCTTTATTTTTTATGAAAAGTATATCAAATGATGAGTCACCTATCACACCTTTTAAAGTATGAAAAATATATTAGATTGTATGTGAAAAAATTGCTTGAACCTTTGCTGCGCATGTGATAGTTTTTTCTGGATGTGCGAAGGGACGTGAAGACTCCTTCTATTTAGGGAGCCTTAAGTAACTTTCTATCTGATAATTTTTGTGATAAGAATTAATTTTAAGTGCTGATCACATGGTAAAAATTTAAAAAATTATCATATTAAGAAAGGTTGCTTTTCACACCCTTTTCTGGGCATGCGCGCATGCAACAGGAGAAGGTGCTCGCACATCTCTTCGGTGAAGAGTCCTTCTCACATATTAACTCTTATCCAAATTATGTGTCATTTGGTGATAGCCTTTCTATTTGGACAAAGGTTTATGTAGCAAAACTTCATGCTAATCTGATATGTGAAGTGATGCAAAAAATATCTCGTTCTAGGCATGCACGCATGAGAAGGCAGGAATCGACGTATCACCTCCTAAAGAGTCCTTCTGTTTAAGGACACTCAGATATGATACGAGGACTTGATATACCTTTCCAGATGAGGCATGCCTTTTCTATTAGCACCCTATCTAGTGCTATAAATAGGGGTCAGCAGATGGGGTGATCATTCAATTCTTACATCCCTTATCCACTCCCTCTCTTACAACTCTAGGTTTTAGGACAAGACTTGTTCTTTTAAGACAAGCCTAATCTTAATAGCTCTAAGGGTTTAAGAGGTCTAGAAAAAGATGGTCAAGTCTAGTGGATGGTTCAGACTCAGGTCTGGAGGAAGATCTGATCGATTGGTGGCTGGTTGAGTTCTAGGAGCTAGAACTCTTGAAGCAAGGTGAAGAAGGAGCACTGTCCTTGATTTAATTTTTATGTGGATCACTATTGGAGGGCGGACACTTGAACACCTCATAGAAATTGGATTAGCATTATAGGTATTCTTCTTATCCAAATTTATTTTATTGTACTTTGATTGATATAGTCAAGAGTTTCTGGGCATTAGGGTTTTCAGTGCACCGGGTATTTGTAATGAAAATTTTAAATACCTAATCCTTCCACTGTGCCATCGAAACCCAATAATGGTATCAAAGCCTATCTTGATCTATATAATCAAAGATTAAAATGTTGTCTTGATGGTGATCAAACATGGAATTTTGGTTTGGTTCAAGTCGGCTCAAGGGTTGAACCCGATTGAGATATGTTTTAAATATAAAGTGTATGATGTATGTATAGAATTTTTTTAGTAGTTTAGTACTCTAATTGAGATTCATCACCAGGCCATTCGATCATAAGAGCAAGTAAGATTCAGAGATCCTCTCTTCCTATTCAATAGGATACTCTTATGGCACGTAGGGGTGCCATTGTGATGTCCTAAGAAGAAGAATCATGAAAAGAATATTTTGTATTCATGTATGTTATTAGAACTTCATGCATATGTGATATGCTTGAGATGCTTAGTTATAATCATATTGAATGATTATGATTTTATATCTTAGGGATATGAATAGATACCATGATTAATTGTTATGATTATTAAGATATAACTATAATAATGCATCATTGTGATTGAATTAGGATGTACTTAAGACCATTAAAGCCCTCATAAAAATTATATTAAGTCATAGTGTTATAAATCAGTAGCTAACCTATTTTCTTGAATCGATTAATTAATTGATATCTAAAGAGTGTTTCAAGTATGGTGGTTATTTAATTGGTTTCGTTGCTGGCCTGGCCAATTTTATTGGTGCCTAAGAAAAGCAACGGGGGGACCCCCACCAATCTTAATACTTTCCTGACCAATTGGATTAGTTCAAATCTTGAACGAAGGTAGCTCAGTATTTAGAACACTACATATTCCTTCCTTCATACCTAGTCAATATTCTGTCAAAAATCATAGTAGGTTTGTTGTAATATCCACAAGGCTTGCTATGGAGATTGATGTGGATTTATCTTGGTGCATATTATATGCTTTATGGCATATTTGGATATGTTGCTTTGTTGTGATATCCACAAAGACATCATTTTTCAGATATGGCTATTTGAAAATAAAGGGTCTGACTTAACTAAAAAATACTATAGTTTGTTGTGATATCCATAAAGTTATGTGTATTTTTAGAGACAAGTTATGTTGAGAGTTGCATGAGATGCAATTGGATAGATTTTCTTATTTTTGAACTTATTGAGGTTTGTTGTGATATCCACAAGACTTCAATAAGGGATTAGGATCTCAACCCCATTAAGAAATCAGATTAGGATTTCTTGTTTGCCATAGGAGAGGGCTATGGTATCTGATAAAATAATGAGAGATATAACTAGTTTTTAAAAGTCCTCAACTAATTATGCATGTCAAACATGAGTGGTTTGCTTATACTATTATTCTTTATTTATGCAGATTTAAGTCTGCATTATGGCTTCTTTATTTTTACAGCATAACACTATAGATAAAAATATGTTGACCAATCCTAACTATGTGAATGGGTTGAGGAACTTGCAAGTTAGGTTCATATCGGAGAAGAACTCTAATATTTTGGATATTTCTGACCTTGGGATGGTCAGTAATAATGAGAAGGCAAAAGATGTCCATATGAATATTAGCTATTTATTTTATAGCAAGTTTGGACATTAGGAGTATAATTGCAAGAATAATCTTGCAAGTTTGAAGCAGGGTGCAAGTATAGCACCAAAAAGTATGTATATGTTACTAATCTATTTTTCATTGAGTGGCTCAAACTCTGATACTTAGATATTAGATACCATCTGTGGATCATATATTTATAATTTATTACAACGACTATAAAATATCAAAGGTCTAAAAAGAGGTGACCTCGAGCTTCATAGCGCAAGTAGAGAGTCCATTAGCTCAAAGGCTGTGGGAACCTGTATACTTGATTTACCTTTAGGCAAAATTTTAGTATTGAAAGACTGTTATTATATGCTAAAGGTAATTAGAAATATTATTTCTATACCTTTGTCATTAAAACAAGGTTATGAAATAAGGCTAATGGGAAATGGATACTCCATTTTCCTTTCTAATGAATTTTATGGTAGTGGTTATATTGATAACAATCTTTTAATTCTTGCACACAATGAAAATATTTTTCATATTAAAAAAAATATGAAAAGAAAGAGAGAAGATGTGAATATCATATATCTTTAGCATTGCCGTCTTGGTCATATTAGTGAGTTAAGGATAAACAAGTTATACAAAGAGAAATTCTTTGACCTGTATAATTATGAATCATTCGAAACTTGTGAATCTTATCTCATGGATAAGATGACCAAGACTTCATTTTCTAGATATGGAGAGAGGGCAAGTGAGTTGTTAGCTCTAGTACATACGGATGTATGTGGACCAATGACAACTCAGGTTAGAGGTGGATACTCCTATTTTATTATCTTTATGGATGATTTATCAAGGTTCAGGTATGTGTATCTTATGAAACATAAATCCGAAGCCTTTGATAAGTTCAAAGAGTATCAATGTATGGTTGAGAAACAAACTAAAAAAAGTATCAAGGTTCTTCGATCTAATCGAGGAGAAAAATACTTATCCAATGAATTTTTTGATCATCTTAAAAATAAAAGTATTCTTTCTGAATGAACCCCTCCTTATACACCTCAGTTAAATAGTATAGCAGAAAGGAGGAATCATACTTTAATGGATATAGTGCGGTCCATGATGTACTTCACTAATCTCCCAATATCTTTTCGGGGATATGCCCTAGAGACTACTGCATACATATTAAACAGAGTACCTTCAAAGTCTGTTGCAGGCACACCATATGAGATATGAAAGGGAAGGAAACCTAATCTTAAACATCTTAAGATTTGGAGCTGTCTAGCTTATGTTAAGAATATTTTTGGACACAAGTTTAGTACTACATCAGACAAGTGTAGATTTGTAGAGTATCCTAAAGAAACTAATGGATACTATTTCTACCACCCTACTGATCAAAAAGTATTTGTTAGTAGGAACGCCACTTTCTTGGAGAATGAATTCATCCAAGAAGGAGGTAGTAGAAAGAATATTGAACTTACTGAAGTTTATAATCTACAAACCGATCCAGAAATACCAGTAGTTGAACCACAAGAAGATCCTCAATCAAAAGTACCTAAAGATGAGGTACATTCATAATACACATCTTCTCTCTGAAGATCAGATAGAGTGCGTCAAGCACCTCTGAGATATGGTTTTATCATTGAGAATGATAATTTGATCAATATCATTCAAGATGATGATCCACTGACCTATTCGGAAGCTGTCATGAGTAGAGACTCAGATAGATGGCTGGAAGCTATGAAATCTGAGATGGACTCGATGTACACCAACCAAGTGTGGATCTTGATTGATGCACCTGAGGGTGTGACCCCAATAGGATGCAAGTGGGTCTTTAAAAAGAAGATCGGAGCAGATGGCTAAGTAGAAACCTACAAAGTTAGGTTGGAGGTGAAAGATTTTAGACAAAAGCAAAGAATTGACTATGATGAAACTTTCTCACCAGTGGCTATGCTCAAGTCCATCAGGATTTCGCTTGCTATAGCAGCATACTACGATTATGAGATCTGGCAGATGGATGTCAAGACTGCATTCCTCAATGATCATCTAGAGGAAGAAGTCTATATGACTCAGTCAAAGGAATTTGTCTCAAGTGGGAGGGCAAATAAGTATGTAAGCTAAAGAGATCCCTCTGTGGATTAAAGCAGGCTTCAAGGATCTGGAACATCCGATTTGATATGATAGTCAAAGAGTTTGGCTTTATCAAAAATAAGGATGAACCATGTATGTATAAGAAGACAAGTGGGAGTACTGTTTTTTTTTTGATTTTGTATGTCGATGACATACTGCTCATTAGGAATGATATCCTAATAATGCAATCGGTCAAGACTTGGCTATCGAATAAATTTTTCATGAAAGAGTTGGGTGAAGCATCCTATATACTGGGTATAAAGATTTAAAGAGATAGATTTAAAAGGATGTTAGGCTTATCCCAGTCATGAAACATAGATCTCATATTAAAGAGGTTTAATATAGAGGCTAGTAAGAGAGGGGTTACTTGTCTGCAAGTCATGGTATATGTCTCTCTAAGAAAATGTGTCCTAAGACACCAGAAGAAAGAAAGAGAATGAGTGAAATTCCTTATGCTTCGACTGTGAGATCAATTATGTATGCCATGCTATGTGTCCCTTAGATCTGAGATCGCCTCAGTGACTTGCAAGCAACTCACTGTGCTTTGGTACTGGATTAACTGAATTTTTAATTCAGTGACGGAAGGCTTTTAAGCACAGTCAAGTACTTGCGAAGTCAAAGTATGATCGAGATGGGATTGACCACTCCAAGAGTTGGAGAAGAATGAGTCACTGTATTTTAATTCAGCAAAACTTTGGCCAGGATAATCCATTAGATGGATTTGATATTTTGAAATACAATGTGGACAACCTGATCAGAGTTGACAATTGAACTCTGAGGTATCCTATGAGAATTTTGGTCAAGGGGATGAATTATATGGAAACTATATCTGCATGGGTTCTAAAAATGTTGTTCTACACATTCGACCTATCCGGTCGTCGGGTACCATTGCTAGATGGTCACTTCAATTGATATAGAAATTTATTTCTGTGCTACCGGCTTAGGTTTGGATCTATGATGTCACACACATTAGAGTTCATGATCCGATCAGATGGTTGATCAATGATTAAGAATCGTTCTAGGGTTAAACGATCAATACGATTGATATTTAACTTAATGCATTGAAGGAACCAGATCTAGGGTTTCAGGGTTAGATCTTGAAACTTTTTCAAGATCAGGCAGTGAAAGACTAAAATAAATCAAAATTTATCTTGTAAAACTAGAGAATCTCTAGATCTAAGATTCTATTACATGATTATTACATGGCATTAAATCAAAAATTAAAATATAAAGAGCAAGAACTACATGTTGATCATATCAACATGTTTCCATACTACATCTAATGTACGTAAAATATAATAAATCAGATCTATTACCTTACAAGTTAGATATTCTAACTTTGTTGATCCAGGCTTGAGGATGATGTTGTGAGCTGCACACATGTCCAGCCTCTAAGAGTCATCCACATGAGCCCACGAATCACGATAAAAAATCCTGGTCCAGGAAATCAGCACAGTATGCTAGTACTGCGCTGACCCTTCTTCGATGGTCGATCAGATACCTCCTTCTTCTTTATTTGGACTCTTCTAAAGATGAGAAGTAAGAAGAGTTTTAGATGAGACACTCTCAGAAAACTTACAGATGGAGGAAAGGAAGAGATGAACCCAGCAACTCTAGAAGAAGACCCTCTTCTTCTTCTCTTTGCTCTAACCCAGACATCTAGTTTTGTATCCATTAGATCTCCATGCCCCAAGACTCTTTCTCTTTGATTTTTGGATACTCCAAAGGTATCTCAATTCTCTATGTTCCATGAAAAGTTCATAAAGAAATTTATTTTAAATAGAGAGATATGAAGAGTCCTTGTCTAGGTCAAATACCTAGTCAAGGATTATCCAAACAAGGCAAGACAAGGGGCGCCCAACTCTTGGGCGTCCCCTCCTTTTTCTATCATAGACCACCAACAAAGGGAGCATATTATGTGCCATAAAATCTATGAAAATTCTAAAAAAAATCTAGATAAAATCAGTGCCATAAGGAAAGAGTTTTAGTTTCCTAAAACTCTATCTCATAGAATTTGAAATCCAAACTAATTTCTACTTTGACTTGATCCACAACCACATTCCATGTAAGAGAGAAAGAGAGAAAAGTTTTGGGCATGTGTGAAGACCTGAGAGAGAGGGTTTTGTCACACAAAATAAGAGGGAGTGGGTGTGGGATAAGAGAGAGTGGGCGTGGGGGGCTAAGGTGGTGCAAGGTAGAATCCTAGTCTTACTAGGATTCAATCTATGCCTTGTTCAAATTTGTTTTCTCAAATCAAATCAAACCAAAATCAAATCAACTTAATTAAAATAGGTCTTAACCTAACTAAAAACTTAATTTAATCAGATTAAATTAAATTTAAATTCAATTTAATTTTTTAATCGAATTAGAAATTAGGTTGACCCAAGTCCTAATTGAACTAGGACTAGTTTTTTCTTGCACTTGGCTTATCCAATAAACTAATTGGACTTGATCCAATCAAACCCAAATTAAATCTAATTAAATTATATTTAATTAGACTTAATCTCAACCCTTTGGATTAATCAAATTAAGCCAATTAGCAATCGAATTGCTAATCGATCCTCCTGCAACACTTGCACTAGGTTAGATATCAATCATATTGATCATTTAACCCTAGAACGATTCTTAATTATTGATCAACCATCCGATCAGATTGTGAACTCTAATGTGTGTGACCTCATAGGTTCGAACCTAAGTTGATAGTATAAAAATAATTTTTTGTATCAATCAAAGTGACCATCAAGTAATGGTACCCGACGGTCGGATAGGTCGAATGTGTAGAATAACATCTTTAGAACCCATGCAAATATAGTTTCCATATAATTCATCCCCTTGATCAAAATGATCATAAGACACCTCAGAGTTCAACTATCAACTCTGATCAGGTTGTCCACATTGTATTGCAAAATATCAAATTCATCTAATGGATTACCTTGGTCAAGGTTTTGCTAAATTGAAATACAGCGATTCATTCTTCTCCAACTCTTGGAGTGGTCAATCCCATCTCGATCATACTTTGACTTCGTAAGTACTTGACTATGCCCAAAAGCCTTCCATCACTGAATTAGAAATTCAGTTAGTCCAGTACCAAAGCACAGTGAGTTGCTTGCAAGTCACTGAGGCGATCCCAGATCTAAGGGACACTTATACCTATATCCCATCAGAGACATTCTCGACAGCAGAATGCTCTGGAGTTGGTCACGTTCAATGATGATGTACCCTTATATCTCACCTGTATGCCATATCAGTGTCTCCACACTCTTGGTTAAGAGAACAACCAACCCATATGGCCTACAGCGACCTATGCTCGATAAAAGCTGTCATCTTTATTAACAGCCTATCATTTGATTGTGAACAGTTTTAAGGACTAATTGATAAATCCTCTCTTTATCGAACCTAACTAGTCCTAAGGACTTCATCACAACAACAGAGTTCATTAGAAGATGAAAACTTGTGATAAAAATATCAAAAATATATTTTATTTATTAATAAATCAATTACAATATAAGGTTGCTCAACCGTCAACAGGTTGACGATTGGTTTTTGGGACATATTTTCCAACAACTCTCACTTGTCCTAAAGTCACTCGGCACAGTATCTAATACCCATCTTCGACTTGTAGTTGTCGAACTCTTTTATCGTCAGGGCTTTAGTGAAGGGGTCGGCCAGGTTCTCCTTTTTGTCGATCTTCTGAAGATCGACATCACCTCGATCCATGATTTCTCAGACCAGATGGAAGTGACATAAAATGTGCTTCATCCACTGGTGTGCTTTGGGTTCCTTTGCCTGAGCTATGGCACCAGTGCTGTCGTAGTAGAGCAGGACCGGACCATTGAGGGAGGGTGCTACTCCAAGCTCGATGATGAATTTCTTCAGCCACACAGCTTCCTTCGTGGCATCCGATGCTACGATGTACTCCGCCTCACAAAAAGAGTCTGCCACAATATGCTGCTTGGAATTCTTCCAGTAGATGGCTTCACCATTCAGAGTAAAGATATAACACGATACGCTTCTACTATCATCATGGTCAGATTAAAAGCTGGAGTCTGTGAAGCCCACAAGTTTTAGATCTAACTCGCCATAAACCAACCATTGATCCTTAGTATTTCTCAAATATTTAAGGATGGCTTTAACCACTTTCTAGTGATTTTCTCCAGGATCAGATTGGTATCTACTCACTACTCCTAGTGAGTATGCCACATCTGACTTTGTACATATCATAGCGTACATGATAGATCCCACGGCCGAAGCATATGGGACTCTACTCATACGCTTTCTCTCTTCAGGAGTTGTCGGACAATCCTTCTTAGAGAGAGAAATTTTATGGCCTATCGGTAGATAGCCCTTCTTAGAATTCTCCATGCTGAACCTCTTCAGCACAGTGTTTATATACATGGACTGGGATAATCCAAGCATCCTTTTAGATCTATCCCTATAGATTTTCATCCCTAAGATGTAGGATGCTTCACCCAAGTAATTCATGGAGAACTGTGATGACAACCAAATTTTTATTTTCTGTAGTGCGGGGATGTCGTTCCCGATTAAGAGAATGTTATCTACATACAAGACAAGGAATACCACAACTAGATCATTTGCCCATTTATAGATGCAGGGCTCTTCTCTATTTTTAACGAAGCCATACGTTTTGATCACCTTATCAAAATGCATGTTATAACTTTGAGAAGCTTGCTTCAATCCATTAATGAATCTCTGAAGCTTACACACTTTGGACTCATCTGTGGATGTAAACCCCTCAGATTGTGTTATATACACCTCTTCAGTCAGCTCTCCATTCAGAAAAACTGTCTTTACATCCATCTGCCAGATCTCATAATCCAGATGGGCAGCTATTGCAAGCATTATCCGAATGAATTTGAGCATTGCCACAGGAGAGAACGTCTCGTCATAGTCAATACCATAACATTGATGATACCCCTTGGCAACCAGACGGGCTTTATAGGTCTCCACCTTTCCGTCTGTGCCCCTCTTCCTTTTGAAGACCCATTTACACCCAATGGGTTTAACCCTTTCAGGTGGGTTAACCAATGTCCATACATCGTTGACCTTCATGGACTCCATTTTGGATTACATGGCTTCAAGCCATTTCTCAAAATCAGATCTCTACATTGCATCCATATAGGTGATCGGAGCTTCATCGTTCTCATCGAGTTCGATGGGATCATCATCCCAGACCAAGAAATCGTAGTATCTGTCCGACTGATGCGATACTCTACCGGATCACCTTAATGGTGTCGGTACATTAGGCTCCGGATCTGATCTAATCAAATCCGACTCAGGTTCAACTATTGGTGTTGGTCCTTCTACCTGTTGAACTTCATCAAGTTCAATTTTAGAGGCAACGGTTCCTTCACCAAGGAACTTCTTTTCTAAAAAGGTTGCCTTAAGGCTAATGAACACCTTTTGTTCATCAGCATGGTAGAAAAAATATCTTTTGATCTCTTTGGGGTACCCTATGAATGTGTATTTGTCAGACCTAGGTCCAAGTTTATCTGTGACTAACCATTTGACATAGGTCGGGCACCCCCAGACCCTAAGGTGTGAAAGTGCTAGCTTATGCCCTGTCCATATCTCATATGGAGTCTTAATTACAAACTTTCTTGGAACCCTATTTAACAGATAACAGATCGATTCGAGTGCATATCCCCAGAAGAATATCGACAAGCTGGCAAAACCCATCATGGATCGGACCATGTCTAACAGAGTCTGATTTCTTCTTTCAAACACACTATTATGCTATGGTGTTCCTGGAGGAGTCCATTGGGAGAAAATCTCATTCTCTCCTAGATATGTGAGAAACTCACCAGAAAGGTATTCTCCTCCTCGGTCAGATTGAAGAGTTTTAATACTCTTTCCAATTTATTTTTCTACTTCATTTTGGAATCGTTTGAACATTTCAAATGAATCTGACTTATATTTCATCAGATAGACATATCCATATCTAGATAGATCATCCGTGAAAGTGATAAAGTAGAAATATCCACCTCTAGCACTTATGTTTATGGGCCCACATACATCAGTATGTACTAGGTCCAAGAGCTCAGTGGCTCTTTCACCTTTTTCAGTAAAAGGTGACTTAGTCATTTTACTAAGAAAATAGGATTCACAGGTTGGAAATGATTCACAATCACTAACTTCGAAGATTTCCTCTTGAGTCAACCTATTTATCCTGTTCTTGTTTATATGACCTAGCCTACAGTGCCATAAGTAGATATCTGATACACTATCTAATCTAGGATGCTTGCCAGTGGAATAGACTACGTTAACAGGTTGTGATAATATATACACACTATTGTTCAAATATCCATAAAAAATAGTAACACCATTCATAATAATATTACAAACTTGTTTCTTTATTTAAATTTCATGATCATTTTTTGCCAGAAGGCCTACAGAAATGACATTTAAAAAGAAACTGGGACAGAAATGACAATCATTAAGAACAATGGTATGGGACTCAAATACAAATTTCATGATTCCTAATGCTAGAACTGGAACTGGTCTTCCATCTCCAACATTTAGGAACCTCTCATCTTACTAGAATCTCCTACTGACCTGCAATCCCTTGCCCAGTAATAGCTTGCTTCTTTCTCTGTCTGTTCGGATCCAAGAAGGTAATGTACTGAGGATAGTTCCTCTTCCAGTGCCTCCACTTCTTGTAAAAGAAGCATTCAGGTTGACTCTTATCGGGCTTGATCTTTCTGGTCTGGTCCTGCACTGATGTCCCAGCCTGAACTTGCACCTTCTTCACTTTCTTCTTCTTGTTCTTCTTTCCTTTCTTAAAAAGTCAAGAACCAGAAGACGAACCTCCCACTAAGTTCACCGACTCCTTGTGGAGTTAGTGATCCTTCTCAAAGTTCTGAAGCAACCTCAGTAACCCGTGGTAGTTTACTTCAGGCTTTGTCATTCTATAATGAGTGAGGAATGGGAGATAAGACTTGGACAACAAGTTCAGTATTGCATCTTTCCCAAGCTGCTCATGCAAGGGAAAGCTGAGCTTGCTCAAACGCTCCATCAGCTCGATCATGTACAATACATGATCAGTGACAGAGGTACCATCCCACATTTTGGCGTTGAAGATGGCACAACTAGTCTTATGCCTCTTCACATCATCGGGTGTGCCAAAGGCATCCTCCAACACTTGAAGCATGTCCTTTGGCTGAGTCATCTCAAATCTGTGACTGAACTCATCATTCATGGCAGCCAGCATGATGCAGTGCACCGTGGTCCAGTCACTTAGCCACTTCTGGTAAGTGTCTCTGACTATTCCACATGCATTGGCAGCTGGCTCCTCAGGTGCAGCTGGCTCCAAGACTATCTTCAACTTTCGGTACCAACTACCAAAATTGGGTCCCACCAACTTATCATTGTCCAACAATAATAAGAGTGATAGGGAAGTGGCCATATCTGCACAAAAGAAAATTATAAACTAATTAGTAATTGATTCATTAAACCTAAAGATTTAGACTTTAATCAAAATATTTCTCCCACTATTTTATTCAAATTGGTAGCCTCTACCTTCAATTCGAAGAATTATCCTAATTCCTTAGTGGGTACTAGAATCCACTTAGACTGCACACAAGCCCAACTTTGGTTGGCCAACCCATGTACATCTAAGGATAGGTTCATAATCAATTATTTTTTTAAATAATTTTTAGTAATTTTAATTTTGCCCCAGTCCCTAATCAGTATGCGTTCGAGGTAAGTAATGTTTCATTTTTTCTAAATTTATCGATAAATTATAATATATTTTTATGACATGATTTGTGAAACGATGCATGAATTGGATGAATGGTATTTTGTTATGAAAATATCTTATTTGAAATATTATGATGAAGCATGATTGAACATATTGATTTCATGATGCATTATATTGATTGATTTCGATACTACATGTTTATATGTTTTATTATCGAAATTAGAATATGAAATATGATTTATAAAGAATTATGATATAAGAAACATGATGAATTGACAATCTGACTATGTAAAGGACCCTGCCAATGGGGGCATATACGTTGGCAATTGATTGTCCTGAGGGTTTATGTCGCCAGCGAGACCAGCGACATGTCGCTAGAGAGACCAGCGACAAACTGTCAGAGAGACCAGCGGTTCTGAAGGACTTTGCTGCCAGATAATTCTCAGCCTACCACAAGCAGATACGCAGTATTATGATCCTACCACAGAAAAAATATGGTCATAGCTCATGGTTGACGAAAAGAATTGAAGAACAAAAGAAATTAAAATCTCAAAAGAAACTTGAATTTTTGAAAAAAAAATAAATTTGGTATGAATTATATTGCATAATTGAAATTGATTTTGAATTAATGAACTATATATGCTTATTTTCTATAAATGATTATTTACTTAAATGCCTGATGAAATCTGTTGAAAAGTGATCATTGCTTACTGGGCTGTCTAGCTCATTACCTCTTATTTTACTATTTTTACAGATGTTGAAGAATTAAGATGATACAAGATATGAATGGAAGAGTGATCAGAAGTAGAATCTTCATACTTTTATTTTAGGTTGAAAGGCTTATTGAATTTGATGTAAGGACTATGAATCATTGTTGAATTTATTGAGATATTAAAAAAAATTTAGGTCGTTATGTTTTGGATTTAAATTATTGACTAATTATTCCACTGTTAGTTTAAGATAACATGATAAGATGCCTTGCATGCTTATAGGAAGAGTTTTCTATGAGTATGCGGTGATTGCCATGACCCTCGATTCACAATCTCGAGTCGGGGGCGTGACAAATAGTGCAACCCATTCTTGCGAAGGACGATCGGCAGCAAGCTTGCGAAGAAGACTGCAGCACCATGACGAGTTGGGAAGGGCCCTAATCAATCCTGTGTGGATCTCCATTGGAGGGCTTCTACTTTGGAGTCTCGTGAAGATCTCAAAATCATCAGTTCATGGTCTTCATGGTGGTATATGACTTTTGGTCTTCTCCTCATTTGCTTGATTTTGTGATTTGATTGTAATCGTCAAGGGGTTCCTAAGATTTTGAGTTTCGATGGTTGTGTTTAATTGTTAAACCTTATTTTCATTATTGTATGCATATTAAGAAAATTTTGAAATCTATATTCTGCTGCATCATCAGAACTCAACATGGCCAAGAGGGGGTGCTCAAAACAGGGGCGTGCACAAAGGGGGGGCGCTGGTTTCTAGCGCCTCCTTTCTTTTCTTTTTGGAGTGGCAGCCAAGAAACCTTAGGTTTCTTGGTTCTTGGACATGGAGAAGACCAAAGAGAGAGAGGAAGGAAGAGAGACAAAGTTATGAAGAAAATAATTTTGTATTCCTTTCAATCCATCGAGTCCAAATACATGTATGTTTATATATAGGGTCAATGTGACCCAATCCAAAAACTCCCTTAGCTAACTCAATACAAGATTGTGCTCACCCAAGCTCATGTACATCCATGACTTGACCCAATCTCATAATCTTAGACTCAATCCTAGCCCAAATATAAGTTAGCCCCTCAAGGCCCAAAATTTTTGAACCTCAAAACCCGAAAGGCTGACAGCCTTTTGTCCTAAGGCCCAAACTAGCCCTAGAAAACTCATGACCACGTCATAGGCTTTGGACCTTGACCTTAGCCTTGATCCTTTGAGCTTTGGGAGCACCATGTAAGGCCCAACAATCTCTACCTTGGTGCCCCAAGGCCTCAACCAACTCCATCCTGTTCATCAAGTACATCAGTGTCACACATTTTCGAAAGCTGTCCCATGAAAGTACCTTCATCAGTGCATCCACTGGATTCTCCTTGGTGTGGACCTTCAGCAGCTCCATCTCTCCTTCTTCCACAAGCTCTCTGATTCAATGATACCTGATATCAATGTGCTTCATCCTAACATGGTAGATAGAGTTTTGTGTAAGTAACAGTGTACTCTGACTGTCACAGTGCACCTTGATGGCCTCCTGTGTGAGGCCCATCTCCAATGCCAAACCCTTTAGCCATAGGGCTTCCTTTGTTGCCTCCATAACACCAATGTACTCCACCTCAGTTGTAGATAAGGCCGTGATGGGCTGCAAATATGATCTCCACAAAATGGGACCTCTAAACAGGCTAAATACAAAACCTGTTATTGATTGTTGAGTGTCCACATCTCCACCTAAATCCGCATTCACGAACCCTCCTATCAGCCCTCGTGCCTCCTTGGATGTATTGGAGAGTTCCTCAAAACCTCCTCGCTATCTATAGTAGATGCCGACTCCAATAGTACCCATCAAGTACTTGAAGATCTCCTTCAGTACTCGTCAGTGCTCCCTACCAAGCTGCGCCATGAACCTGCTGACCTGGCTCACTATGTGGGTGATATCCGACCTACAACACATCATGGCATACATAAAGCTTCTCATGCCAGAGGCATATGGTACTCTCTCTATCTTCTGAGCCTCTACCTCAATCTATGACGACATCATCTTCGAGAGTCTAAAGTGCCCGACGAGTAGTAGCTCCATCGATTTCACTTCCTTCATCTCAAACCTCTCCAAGACCTTCTTGATGTAATCTCTCTAAGATAAATACATCACCCTCTTGGCTCGATCTCTGAAGATTTTTATGCCTAAGATCTTTCTCACAGGCCCCAAATCCTTTATCTCAAACTCTCGAGACAAAACTGCCTTCAGTTCCTGCACAATCTTTCTACTCTTGCATGCTATAAGCATGTCATCCACATACAAGAGTAGAAACACTCTAGACCCATTCTCCAAAGATTTAATATAAACACAAGAGTCATACAAGTACCTAAAAAGCTCAATGCTCCTCACATAAGAATCAAACTGCTTGTACCATTACCTCGGTGACTACTTCAGTCCGTACAGCAATTTCTGTAATAAACAAACCTTCCCTTCTGCTCCTGGCTCTTGGAACCCGAGTGGCTGCTCTATGTATATGCTCTCCTCCAGATGCCTATGGAGGAATGCCATCTTGACATCCATCTGCTCCAGCTCCAAGTCTTAAGCTGCAACAATGCTTAGTAGCACCCTGATGGAAGTATGCCTGACGATGGGAGAGAAAATCTCGTTGAAGTCGATGCCTTCCTTCTGGGAGTATCCCTTAGCCACTAGCCTCACCTTGTACCTGATACCTCCCTGCTCTGAAAGCCCCCCCTTACGTTGGTAAACCCACTTGCAACCAATGGGTTTCTTCCCTCGTGGCAACTACACCAATTGCCACGTCTCATTCTTATAAAGAGACTGCATCTCCTCGGACATTGCTTGGATCCACCTCTCTTTGTCCTGACTCTCCATAGCCTCTTCATAGGTGTAGGGGTCCCCATTTGCTATTACCAGGGCATATGACACCATCTCTTCAAAGCCATACCATTTGGATGCCTAATATTCTTTTTGGGCTTATGCAGTGCAACCCCGATATCCGTCCTAAGTCTAGCTTACTCCTGCCAGACCTTCTAGCTTTTTTCATCCATCTAAGCTCTCTCCACCTATGGAGACACCTTTGGGAAGTGCTCCACCCAAATACTAAGTCCTCCTGATACACCTGCAAGTGGCAAAATAGAATAGGATATTAGTTGTCCAGTACTACCCTGCTGGACCTCCTACTGCTCCTCTATGCCATCTCGCCTTTGGAGAACTGAATTTTTATCAAAAGTGACACCCTACTAATGACAATCTTCTTCTCTAAGAGATCTTATAGCCGGTATCCCTTAACTCCTCGTGGATATCCCAAGAAAATCATCTTCCGTGACCTGACGTCCAATTTGCTATGCTCACCAGCACCAATGTGCACAAATGCCGTACACCCAAACACCCTTAGATGGCTTAGCCCAATCTTCCTTTCAGACCATTTCTCCTCTGAATTACTACCATCTAACTTAGTGTGAGATGATCGATTCACCAAATAATAGGCTGCATCCACTGTATCAATCCAGAACACCTTAGGAAACCCTGCCTGCAGCCTCATGCACCATGCCTTTTTCATAAGGGTTCTGTTCATCCTCTCAGCCATCCTATTTTACTGAGGAGTCCCTTTCACCGAGAAGTACCTTTTGATGCCACACTCTTCATAAAAAATTTGAAACTCCTTACTGGTGTACTCCCCACCTTTGTCGGACTGCAGACACTTCAAGCTCCAACCTATCTCCTTCTCCATCTCAGCTTTTCATATCTTGAATTTGGTGAAGACTTCTGATTTCTTCTTCATGAAGTAGACTCATGCCTTCCTTAAGAAATCATCTATAATGATCAAGAAGTATCTTACCCCATTTCTGGCTAAAATCGGGGTCCGTCCCCATACATTGTGTGAATTAGTTCTAGTGGGGTTGCACTGCAGGCTGAACTACTGGCAAACTACACTCTTCTCTACTTTTTCATCTGGCATGGCTTACATACCTCTGAAATACCTCCATTCAGATCTGAAATTAGATCATGCTTGCTCAGCTCCTTCATCCCACGATCTCCCATGTTGCCTAAGCGGTAGTGCCACAACCAGTGAGTCTCCTGCTGATCCTACGCTACTGCTGCATCAGATTCTTCAATTATCATAGATTCTTCCATCCTGTAGAGGTTGTTCTCCATCCTCCTACCTCTCATCACTATCATGGATCCATTTGAGATGTTTAACACCCCACTCCTGGCACGACTGCTAAAGCTGTAGCCGCTCCGCTCTAGGTTGTAGGGTTTCAGGGTGGGCAAGCACAGCAAAAGCATAATGAATTTTAAAATTTAAACTAAGTAATCTTAAATATAAAACCCTTAAATTTGCATCTCTTTGATTATTAACAATCATATATAACATAAATTCAAAATTAAATTCAAGCTATAGAAGAATACCTGCAGTGCTTAATCCAAATTCCAATAGAACCTCCACCAGGCACCCAATTGTTCGCCCTCCAATGGTGATCCACATAGGGCTATGATCAGGACACTAATTCTTTAAGATGATTCCTCCTTTAAAATTTTTACTCTGAGAATTTTTTTGGACACCAGGACCTCAAGACCCTCTTTCTCTTCTCCTAGCCTTCCTATCTCTACCTTTCTTCTCTCCTTGTCTTCCTTAATTTTCTTCCTAGACTCTTGTCCTAAAATTAGATTTATCCTTACTATTTTAAACTTGTCCTAATAAGAGAAGAAAAAGACTAAATGAATAATAGGGAGAGGATGTTAGAAAGAAAGGAAGAATTAAAAATCTTAATGAATCCAATCCCCCAGCGCACCCCCCTTAAATACTTAGCGATGGGTTGCCTTCGAAAATTATTCGCACCCCTTCCACATGCCATCTCGCATCCATCAAAAAATCTCATACCTCCTGATGAATTTTCATACCCATCTAAAAGATTTTGACACATGGCAATCATCGAGAAAAAAATCCAAAAGATGCTCGCGCAGAAGGACTATTCGAAATATTTTTCTCGATGATTCTCTGATGTGTCGCACAGCTTCCCATGACATAATTTTTCTCTACCACCCATCAATGCAATTTTATCCATCCAAAATCCAAAAATGAAGATGCTAACATCAGAATGGTATAGAAAAAATCTTAGATTAAGAAGTGGCATGACAAATGGGTTAGAGTCCTTCACAAGTTGGACTCTTGGTCAGGCGCATGGATCAGACTAACAGGATTTGCAAGTTTGATGAATTTTTATGTTTAAATCAGAAAGAATTTTAACTTAAAAAAAAAATTTATGTTGAAAATTAAGTTAGAAATTATTCAAAAATTTATTTCATCATAGAACATTGGATAAGCTCGAGGATAAGGCATCCCATCTCATGGGATGTGAAAGTTGTTTCTGCGCACAAAAACTGCACCCATGCACAAGAAAAATTCTTGACTCATGAAGACTTAGTTTTCTGGCTCCAAATTTTTATTCCATATAGTTAAAGGCTAATCCAACTAAAACCCAAAATTGGTTTGAATTAATTTGGCCTTAATTAGCCCAATCTGGAATCAATTTTGAACCCGATTCAAAATAGGGAGCTAGTTTTTGCAACATGTGCTAGCATATCAATTTTGCAAATATGATCTAATCCAATTATACCCTTGATCAATTTTCTTTATGTGTCACCTATTGGGTTTCGTATCTAGCTAGCAATGAGTCTGAGTGCAAGTCGATTTGATTTGATTAGAATTTAGTCTAAGCGATCTAGATCCAATCGAACTAACCCGATTTCAATAATTAGAACTCTTTCTAATTGGCGATTGAATTAAACTCTTTAATTCGATCAAACCTACAAAAAAAGATTGACATCTAGTAATATATCATGTCTACCTAAAAGATATAAAATTTTAATAAAAATACCAAAAATATCTTTTAGTGGAAAGTTACCGTGCAATTTGATCCTGCGATCTCCCTGCACCCCGAATATGACTCCGGATATGGAATGATGTCAAATCCAATATCATACTCATATTTCTCTTACTTTTATATGATGATCAATTAATGAAATATTAAAAATTCTTTCTAATTTTTATTCTACTTTGATGAAAGGCTTCCTGAATCATCAATCGATCAGAGCAAGTAGGATGCGATCTCCTCTTATCAAGAGTGATCGATTTCATGTTGACCTACTCACAACCTCCATACACATTCTACCATATCCAGAACACCCCATATATGACTAAGTCATGAATGAGTATGAACCAAAAAATATGGATTCATGTATACAAGGTTCTATGGTAGTCTCAGGTCAAAGGATTATATGTACAACTCCCACTATATGAAAACATCTTTTGACGGGTAAGTAAATTCCATAAGATGTTTCTTAAGTCGGATCAATTTAGTGAACTTATTTTCTAATGAGCATCCACTTTCTTGTATTAGTATCTCACACAAGTGGCATATGAGATCAGCCACCCTCTCCATCGAGCATACATAAGAAGTGCTAGTCTATTCGAAATATTGATCCACTTCTCAATGCTCCTATGACTAAGAATATTCTAAATCAAAATTTTTAGAATTTTAGGTCTCATAGATATGATCTCATCATAACCCTAAATCCATTACCCTGATTTATGAAGTTCATCATAATCATTACAAAAGTAAGATGTAGCATATGATGAAAAATATCTTTTATTATTTAAAGAGTCAATACATGAGTCTCGAAGATTACAAAAAAAATTTATCAAAATATAAATTTCGATTTATTTGTAGGGCATATTTCTTTTAATCTCTCACTTGCACTAAAGCCAAACACCCTTATATTTTATCCCCATATAATCGAGATGGCAATCGAACTGCTGCTGTAGTAGAGCCTTAGTGAACAGGTCTGCTATGTTATTCTTTGTTTCTACTCATTCAATGACAACATCTTATCTTTTGATTATTTCACGAATGAGATGGAAGCATCTTAGAATGTGATTGGACTTATGATGAGACCTTGGTTCCTTTGTTTGAGCAACTGCTCCAGTATTATCATAGTAAAGTGATACTGGATTCTTAATCTCAGGAATGACACCTAATTCAGTAATGAATTTCTTCATCCAGACAGCTTCTTTGGCGGCTTCACTTGCAGCTATATATTCTGCCTCAGTTGTTGAGTTAGCTACAGTCTGCTGCTTGAAATATTTCCAACTAATAGCTCCACTATTAAGAGTAAAGACATATCCTGAAGTGGACTTGCTATCATCAGGGTCTGATTGAAAACTAGAATCAGAATAACCTTCTAGTTTAGATCAGATCCTCCATATACCAGAAAAATATCTTTAGTCCTTCTCAGGTACTTAAGAATATTTTTCACTGCTTTCCAATGATCCTCTCCTGGATCAGCTTGAAATCTACTAACTATAACTAAGACATAGGCAACATCAGGCTTAGTACATAGCATAGCATAAATGATCGACCCTACTGTCGAAGTATAGGGAATAGAACTCATTCTATTTCTCTCTTTCGATATTTTAGGAGACATCCTTTTAAAGAGATGTATGCCTTGACTCATGGGTAAGTAACCTCTTTTACTTCCATCCATGCTAAACCTCTTTAGCACTAAGTCTATGTACCTGGATTGGAACAAGCCTAACAACCTCTTAGATCTATCCCTATAGATTTTTATACCTAATATATAGGATGCTTCACCTAAATCCTTCATGAAAAACTTACTTGATAGCCATATCTTGACCAATTGTAACATTGGGATATCATTCCCAATAAGAAGTATGTCATCCACATATAAAACTAAGAAGACAATGGCACTCCCACTAGTCTTCTTGTATACACAAGGTTCATCCATATTTTTGATAAAGTCAAATTTTTTGACTGTAACATCAAATCGGATGTTCTAACTCCTCGTGGCATGCTTTAATCCATAAATAGATTTTTTAAGCTTGCATACCTGATTTGCTCTACCTTTTGAGATAAATCCTTTTGGCTGAGATATGTAAATCTCTTCCTCAAGATAACCATTAAGGAAGGCAGTCTTCACATCCATTTGCCAAATCTCATAATCATAGTATGCTGCTATTGCAAACATAATCTGTATAGATTTGAGTATGGCAATAGGTGAAAATATTTTATCATAATCAATACCTTATTTTTGCCTGAAATCTTTAGCTACCAATCTAGCTTTATAGGTTTGAACTTGGGCATCATTATTCTCAATAATGAACCCATACCTTATTGGTACATTCCGCACTCTATCCGACCTTCGAAGAGGAGGTGTATTTTATGGTTGCACTTCATTAATGGATATTTTTGGTTGAGGATCATCTTGTGCTTGCATTTGTAGGTCTTGAACTTCTTCAAGTTCAATTTTCTTCCCACTGCCTCTTTCTAGGATAAACTCTTTTTCCATAAAAATGGTATATTTATTGACAAACACCTTATGTTCAGTAGGATGGTAAAAAAGGTATCCTATACTCTCTTTAGGATAGCCTACAAATAAGTATTTATCTGTCCTAGTACTCAGCTTATGTCCAAATTTATTTTTAACATAAGTTGGACAGCCCCATATCTTAAGATACTTAAGATTAGGCTTCTTTCCTCTCCATATCTTATATAGAGTGCTTGACACAGATTTTGAAGATACTTTGTTTAGAATATAGACAGCAATTTTTAAGGTATGTCCCTAGAAGAAAATAGACAAATCTGTAAGGCACATTATGGACCGTACCATATCTAATAAAATGCGATTTCTCCTTGCTGCTATACCATTTAGCTGTAGTGTATAGGGAGGGGTCCATTCTGAGAGAATTCTATTTTTTTTAAGATGATCTAGAAACTCATTTGATAAGTACTCTCCTCTTCGATCAAATCAAAAGATTTTAATATATTTTTCAGTTTATTTCTCGATCATACTTTGATACTCTTTAAATTTATCAAAGGCTTCAGATTTGCGTTTCACAAGATACGTATATCCAAACCTAGATAAATCATCAGTGAATGTTATAAAATAAGAGTATCTTCCTCTTGCTTCTGTTGTCATAGGACCACATACATCAGTATGTACAAGTCCTAATCACTCACTTGTCCTTTTTTCATGTCCATTAAATAGAGTTTTAGTCATTTTTCCCATAAGACAAGATTCACAAGTATCTAATGATTTATAATCATAAAGATCAAAGAACTCTTCTTTGTATAACTTGTTAATCCTTGTCTCACTTATATGACCAAGTCGACAATTCCAAAGTAAAGTATTATTCAACTCTTCTCTCTTTCGCTTTTTACTTTCATCAATATGAAAAATATTATCATTAGATAGAATCAGAAGACCATTATTAATAACACCATGATAAAAAAATTTATTAGAAAAAGAAATTGAGCAACTATTGCTCTTTCCATTTATTTCATAACCTCATTGCAAAAGCAACGATACAGAAATAATATTTTTAATAATCTTAGGTATATAATAACAGTTTTCTAGCTCTAAGATCTTCTTAGAAGGTAACTTTAACATATATATCCCCACAGCCTCTGCTTGGATGGACTCTTCTCCAACATCGTAGATCTCAAAATCATTCTTTTTCAGCACTCTAATATTCTGTAGCCCCTGCAATGATTTGCAGATATAAGAACCACAGGCGGTATCCAATATCCAAGAGTCTGAATTAGAAGAACTTAATGACAAAATTGTATGTATCTTATACATACCTTTGGGTGCGTCGCTTGCACCAGCCTTTACAGTTGGAAGATATAACTTGCAATTCTTTTTTCAGTGTCCTGCCTTGCAGTAGTGAAAGCAGGTACCCTGTCCTGAGACTTTCTTCCCCTTCTTCTTTATCTTGCCACCCTTAGGATTCAGTGCTTTCTTTGAACCCTTAAAACCTGACTTCTTCTTAAAGATTTTATCCACAAGAAGAAGTGGAGCTTTTTCTTTTTTAATATGGCTCTCAGCTATCTTAAGCATATTCAACAGCTCAGACAATGAGGTATTTAGTTTGTTCATGTGATAGTTCATGACAAACTGAGCAAATGACTCAAAGAGAGATTGTAGGATCAAATCCTGACTTAATTCTCCATCCATCACAAAACCTAGTTGACCCAATCTAGTAATCAAATCAATGATCTTCAAGACATGATCTTGTACGGATGATCCCTCAGTCATTTCAGCATGGAATAATTGTTTAGATATCTCATATCTAGCAGTCCTACTCTATTTTTCATACAACTTTAAGATTGAGGAGTATGGATTGAGTATCCATGCTCTCATGCTGCCTCTACAACTCATTGCTCATAGAGACCAGTATGATGCACTTGATAGTCAAACTGTCATTCTTTCACATCCTGTATGTGGATACCTCCTCCTCTGTGGCATCATCGCCAATCTCTTGTAGTTCAGGCATGTCAAAAATATAGGAAAGCTTCTTCTGAGTGAGTACAATCTTTAAATTCCTCAACTAATCCACATAATTTGGACCGATCAACTTGTTGGAATCTAAAATTTCTCACAATGATAGTGAAGATGCCATTTGTAGAATTTAATCTATAATAATTAAAGAATATTATATAAACAAATAACTCATATTGACTCATACAATTAAATAAGATCTTTAGATTTAATTATGCCTCCCACTATTTTATCGAACATCATAACCCTCTACTATGATGAATGAGATATATTTCATATTTATCTTAGTGGGATTGAGACCCTAATTTCTCATAATGATCTTGTGTTAACACAACAAATTCTTATGAGTTCATAGGTAGAAAATTCTTTCCAATTGTATCTCATGCAATTTTCAATATCATATCTTGGCCTCTCAGGCATTATTAGCTTTGTGTTAACACAACAAGCTATAATGTTTTAGTTAAGTTAGACCCTTCATTTCAATATAGTCAAATTCTAATATAACTGCCTTTATATTAACACAACAATGCAGTACATTCAAAATTATCATAAGCATCTTCTATGCACTAGGATTATGTTATATCAATCATTGTGATAAGCCTTATATTAACACAACAAACTAGCCATAGTTCATAATGTAACATTAACCTAGCAAGAAGGAAGGCCCTTAGTAGTGTTTTCAACATTAGGGTTTTTCAATATGAAGATCGCTTAATCAAATTGATCAGGTAAGTAAGGTGGGGGTCCCCTCGTTGCTTTCCTTAGACACCAATAAATTGATCAGGTTAGACAACGAAACTAATTAAAGAACCACCTATAGCACTTTTCTAGACACCAATTGATTAATTGATCAAGAATTGGTTAACCCATAGTTGCATATCACTACCACTTAATATAATTTTTAATGAGGACTTTAATTTGATCTCATGCACATTCTAACTATGTAATACCAATATATGTATCAGTATTAAAATATTCTATATGTGCAAGTGTAACATATGAACATTCATCATCCTAAGAAAACTTTGCAGCATAACCCCGTTATGCTAGGACAACCTTATATCAAGATGATGAAGTGGTGAAACATATATGCATCATTTCATATCATCATATGAAAACATAATAGAAGACATAAATTATTTTATAGTATAAATCATACTATACATCACATAAACATTATGTATATATGATTGAACTAAACAAGGCCGGCTCTGATACCACTGTAGGATTTTAGGGTGGGCATGCATAGTGGAAGCATAATGGATTTCAAAATTTAAATTAAAAAATTTTAAATATAAAACCTTTAAACTAGCATCTTCTTGATGATTAATAATCATATATAATATAAATTTAAAATTAAATTCAAACTATAGAAGAATACCTACAGTGCTTAATCCAAATCCCGGCAGAACCTCCACCAAGTGCCCGATTATTCACCCTCCAACGGTGATCCACACAGGGCTATGATCAGGACAACAACTCTTTGAGATAATTTTTCCTCTAAAATTCTCACTCTAAGAATTTTCTTGGATATCAAGACCTCAAGACCCTCTTCCTCTTCTCCTAGCCTTCTTATCCCTACCTTTCTTCTCTCATTGTCTTCCTTAATTCTCTTCCTAGACTCTTATCCTAAAATCAGACTTGTCTTTATTATTTTGAACTTATCCAAATAAGAGATAGAAGGAACTAATTGGATAATAGAGAGAGGATGTTAGAAAGAAAGGAAGAATTGAAAATCTGAATGAATCCAATCCCCTGACGCACCCCCCTTAAATACTTAGCGACGGGTTGCCTTCGAGAATTATTCGTGCCCCTTCCACACACCATCTCACATCCATCAGAAAATCTCACACCTCTTGATGAATTCTCATGCCCATCTAAAAGGATTTGACACATGACAATCATCAAAAAAAAAATTCAAGAGACACTTCACGTAGAAGGACTCTTTGGAATATTTTTCTTGATGATTCTCTGATGCATCGCATAGCTTCCTATGACATAATTTTTCTCTACCACTCATTAGCACAATTTTATCCATCCAATGGCTAAAAATGAAGGTGCTAATATCAGAATGGCGTGAAAAAAATCTCAAATTAATAAGTAGCATGACAAATGGGTTAGAGTCCTTCACAAGTTAGACTCTTGGTCAGGTGCATGGATCAAACTGATTGGATTTCCAAATTCGATGAATTTCCATGTTTAAACTAGAAGGAATTTTAACTTCAAAAAATTTTTTTATGCTCAAAATGAAGTTAGAAATCACCAAAAATTTATTTTATCATGGAACATTGGATAAGCTTGAGGATGAGGCATCCCATATCATGGGATGTGAAATCTATTTCTACGCACAAAAATTGCACCCATGCACAAGAAAAATTCTTGGCTCATGGAGACTTAGTTTTCTGACTTCAAATTTTTTGGTACATATATCTAAGGGCTGACCCAACTCAAACCTAAAATTGGTTTGAATTAATTTGGCCTTAATTAGCTCAATATGAAATCAATTTTGAACCCAATTCGAAACCAGGGAGCTAGTTTTTGCAACATGTACTATCATGTCAATTTTTCAAATATGATCTAATCCAATTAGACCTCTGATAAATTTTCTTTGTGTGTGACCCATTGAGTTTCACATCTAGCTAGCAATAGATCTGAGTACAAGTTAATTTGATTTGATTAGAATTTAATCTAATCAATCTAGATCCAATTGAACTAATCCGATTTCAACAATTAGAGCTCTTTCTAATTGATAATTGAATTAAACTCTTTAATTCGATCAAATCTACAAGACAAGATTGTCATCTAACAATATATCATGTCTATCTAAAAGATATAAAATTTTAGTAAAAATATCAAAAATATCCTTTAGTAGAAAGTTACCATGCAATTTGATTCGGAGATCTTCCTGCACCCCGAATATGACTCTAGATATGCATGATGTCAAATTCAATATCATACTCATATTTCTCCCAATCTTATATGATGATTCAATTAATGAAATATTAGAAACTCTTTCTAATTTTTATTCTACTTTGATCAAAGGCTTCCTGAATCATTAATCGATCAGAGCAAGTAGGATGCGATCTCTTCTTACCAGGAGTGATCGATTTTATGTTGACCTACTCATAACCTCCATACACATTCTATCATATCCAAAACACCCCGTACATGACTAAGTCATGAATGAGTATGAACAAAAAAATATGGATTCATGTATACAAGGTTCTATGGTAGTCTCAGGTCAAAAGATTATGTGCACAACTCCCACTATAAGAAAATATCTTTTGACGGATAAGTAAATTTTATAAGATGTTTCTTAAGTCGGATCAATTCTGTGAACTCATTCTCTAATGAGCACCCACTTTTTTTTATTAGTGTCTCACACAAGTGGCATATGAGATCAGCCACTCTCTCCATCGAGCATACATAGGAAGTGCTAGTCTATCCGAAACATTGATCCCTTTCTTAATACTCCTATGACTAGAAATATTCTAAATCTAGATTTTTAGGATTTTAGTCTCATAGGTACGATCTCATCATAATTCTAAACCCATTACCCTGATTTATGGAGTTCATCATAATCATTACAAAAGTAAGATACAGCATATGATAAAAAATATTTTTTATTATTTAAAGAGTCAATACATGAGTCTGGAAGATTACAAGAAAAACTTATTAAAATATAAATTTTGATTGGTTTGTAGGGCATATTCTTTTCAAATACAAATCCTACTTGCATTGGATTTCCTATTAACTTAAGTTATCCAACTTACTTTAGAAGACCCTTTAGGCTCCAACAATTGGGGCCCTTGCACCTATAATTGGACACCCCAAAATATACCCAAGAGATGCCCCATAAGAGAACTAAAAGCCCTCTAATCAATGGATACGCCCAACTTGATCAAATCAAGGTGTAATCCAAAAATAACTATCAAGGAAATTAATTAGGTACTTGCATCCTTAATTAATTTGATCTATAACCTTAGACACTCAACAATTGGAGTCTCATGAATCTTATTTATGTAGGTTATTAGCAGGTAATTAAGTTAGAATTATTTTATCAAATAAGTAATCCCAACTGAAAGAGGAATTGGGTCCAACCATGTGCTAGCAAGGTTATCATGAACCCAATGGGTTTCTCTAAACTCAATTGACACTTCATAAGCTCAATTACTTATTACAGGCCTAATCCCTTTGTTGTGTAACCCCATAGGTTCAATTCTATCTAGTAGTAAGATATACAATGATCTCTATCATTGTATCATTGAAACTCTTTTCAATGGGTCGGAATGATTCCATTTCTAACTCAGCAAGGATTGTCGATCCTGAACGATCCTAATGAGCTCTCACAATCTACTAGTGACACCAAGCAGTATGTAGTGGCAATCCAATAGAACTAAAATAAATCTCTAGGTGTAGTTAATGTATGATTCAGTCCCTCTATCATGAGTTCCGACTAAATAGCAGGTCATGGATAAATCGTCAAACCTCAACATCAGTCATATGATAGATTCGATTAGCTCAAGTCCAGTTGTGACTTCTATAGCAACTCTTTTCCATCAATCACACTACTATGGTCATAGATTCTTAGACTTAGCCTTTCAAATTTTATAAGACTACTCCTCTCTATCAAGGTCGATAGATCCTGTCTTGATGCGCATCCTACTCCGCATCCTACTCCTATAATGAACCAACTGTCGCTAATATCTACTATAAGGGCTCATCGAGACCCATGTTCATATTTCAGTCAAACATCAGCAGTCTCACTATGAGCAGCAGTACCATCTCAAGTCAATAGACCAGTCATACAACTACAGCATCGAGACAATCATTGATGATTGAATAGAAATCTAAGTGATCTCTCGTATGGTCACACTCAGTACTAATTGTTCTCTAACAACCACTTGCATTCATCGTCCTGTGTCTCTATAAAGTAGATCAGAGACTCATCTATCCTGAAGGAAGCGATTTGTGTGCCAGTCTATCCAGATCTATCACCATCCTCATGATGATCCTATGATCGGAAGCATTTAGGAATTAAATATATATCTCTAATTCTTCACACTTTGAGAATATGTATCGAAACTAATTTCATGGATGATTCAAAGACACATCACACTTGAATGAAAAAAAAATATTTTTTTATTAATCATATCAATATATTAAGTACAATATTATACCCTAGAATTATTATAATGTGTCAGCCATATTGGCTTCTAGGACATACATCTAACAATCTCTCACTTAGACTAAAGTCAATTGGCCACAAATCTATGTCCCATCTTCTCAAGATGGACTTTCATTTTTGGTTGGCTCAATTGGTTAGTCGCAGATCTACCACATTGTCTGCGGAGTCTACTTTTCACACCTCGACATGTTTTTTTTCGTGATAGTCGCATACGATATGAAAATATTGCTCGATGTGCTTAGATTTTTTAGGAAACCTCGGCTCCTTAGTAAGCGCTATGGCTCCATTGTTGTCGCAGTACAATGGTATGACATCCGATATCATAACCTCAAGTTTCGCAATAAATATTTTAAACTAGAAGCCTTCCTTTGCAGCATCCGAAGCAATGACATACTCAGCCTCCGTGGTCAAATATGCTATGATGGGTTGCTTGAAACTCGTCCAGCTAACTGTGCTACCATTGCAAATGAACACGTATTCTGACATCGACTTTCTATCATCATGATCAGATATGAAGTCTAAATCAGTATAGTCCTCGACTCACAACTCAGAATCACCTCCAAAGACCAAAAGCAAATCCTTAGTTCTTCTTAAGTACTTAAAGATGTTCTTTACAGCATCTAGTGTTCCTCATCTGGATTTAACTAATATCTACTCGCGACACTTACAGCAAGGGCAATATCAGATCGAGTACATAGCATGATGTACATGAGGCTTCCTATCATCGAAGCATAAAAAATTTTACTCATGCACTACACCTCCTCAGATGTGATCGGACACATCATCTTGGAGAGACTAATACCATGCCTAAGAGGTAAGAGACCTCTTTTAGAGTTTTCTATACTGAACCTCTTCAGTACCTTCTTTATGTACAGCTTTTGTGACAGGCCAAATATCTATTTAGATCTATCTCTATAGACTTTTATTTCGAGAATATAGGATGCTTCTTCTAGGTCTTTCATGAAGAATTTTTTGGATAACCATCTTTTGACCATGGTCAGCTGATAAATGATATATTTTTATATTTATTGAAGGTATTTTTGGTAATTTATGGTGCTAACATCTTCTTAAAAATCTAATTTCATGAATAAATTATTTTTTTTTGAAAAAATAAATAATTTTAAAAAAATATAAAATTAGAATGTATTTATAAAAAATAGATGTTAATTCAATTGAGTAATTTAAGCACCAAAATAATAAAAAAATTTTAAAGAATTTAATGTATATATTTTTTTTTTCAGATGAAAATCAGAGTGAAAATAGAGCCAAAATATCCTAAAAAATGATTTTTATAGCCTCCGATGCATGGTGGACCGACCGATCGATCCACAAAATTAGGGCATGGTCCACAGGAAACTTCACGTGGTCCATGGGCATGGCTCACAGTGAGAGAAGGATTCTGGGTGCGATCCAATGACTGACATTCATCCCGATCCAGATCCGATGGTCAGCATCCATTATCGATTTATAAGAGAGGTTTTTGCACGATCTAACAGCCAAAAATGCATCCATCATGAGATCCAACGATCCAGATGCATTACCGACTTTGAATAGGATACTTCTCTGCAGTCCAACAACCCAAAAGCAATCTATCATACGATCGGACGGCTGAGGATGTTGCCGACTTTGAATAGGAGATTCTTTGCACGATCCGATGGTCAGAACTTTATCAGAATCTAGATCGGATGGCTGACATTTGAACCAACTTTTATTTAGATTAAAACATTGATTTTTTGAGCAGATCTGGGTAGTCCAAGCTCCATCCAATAGCCAGAAAAATTTTTAAGTGTTTAATTCATTTTCTAAGGATTTTAGGACTCTTTTTTCTAACAAAAAAATATGAAAAATTTACCTATAAATAAGGGGTCTGGGAATAAGTCTAGAGAGGAAAAAAAATTAGTAGAAAGGATGAAAAAAATAAAAAAAATAAAATAGTTTTAAAGACCTAAGGAAAAGAAGGAGAGAAGTCAGTTCGCTCTATAGAGTACGATAGAAGATGGAGAGGTCATCAACCATCTTTTCGATGAGATTTGACTGATCAACTTCAGATCCTTGTTATAATTTTATTTTTTTATTTTTTTATTCTTTTTAAAATTTTTATACTTGAATTTTAATTTTAATTAATATAAAATTTATTTTTTATACTTTAAATTCTTATCTTTTATTTTTCGCAAGTAGATGCTAGGATCTAGATAGTAGATCTTAGTATCAATTTATTTTATACTTTTTAAATTCTTATTATTTATTTTTATTGCAAGTAGATGCTAAGATCTAGCTAGTAGATCTTAGTACCTGATTATCATGATATTGTCGTTAGGACATCGTGATTATTAATCTAATTTCAACTTCAATAAAAAATAAAAATACATAAAAAGTAATGAGTCAGATCGAATCTACAGAGAAAGTAAGATTTTGATTTGAAATCTTTAATTTTATAAAAAAAAAATTTGAAGAAAGCAATTTATGTCAAAAAATAAAAATTAAAAGCATGAAAAATAAATCAGGTACTAAGATCTACTAACTAGATCCTAGTATCTACTTACAATAAAAATGAATAATAAAAATTTAAAAAGTATAAAATAAATTAGTACTAAGATCTACTAACTAGATCCTAGCATCTACTTGTAAAAAATAAAAGATAAAAATTTAAAGTACAAGAAAATAAATTTTATATTAATTAAAATTAAAATTAAAGTATAAAAAATTTAAAAAAATAATAAAATAAAAAAATAAAACTATAAAAAAGATCTAAAGTTGATCAATCAAGCCTCGTTGGAAAGATGGTTGATGACCTCTCCATCTTTCGTCATACTCCGTAGAGCGAACTGACTTCTCTCCTTTTTTTTGGTTCCTTAAAGCTATTTTATTTTTTTCTCTATTTTTTTCTTATTTTTTACTAATTTTTTTTTTACTCTAGACTTATTCTCGGACTCTGTATTTATAGGTAAATTTTTTTATATTTTTTTGGTAGAAAAAGGAGCCCTAAAATCCATAGAAAATGAATTAAACACTTAGAAATTTTCTTGACTGTTGGATGGAGCTTGGACCACCTAGATCTGCCCAAAAAATCAATGTTTTAATCTAAATCAAAGTTGGATCAAATGTCAGCCATCTAATCTGGGTTCTGATGAAGTTTTAACCGTCAGATCGCGCAAAGATCTCCTATTCAAAGTCGGCAACATTCTTAGCCATCCGATCGTGTGATAGATTGCTTCTAGATTGTCGGATCGCACAGAAAAGTCCTATACAAAGTTGGCAATGCATCTGGACCATTAGATCTGATGATGGATGCATTTCTGGCCTTTAGATCGTGTAAAAATTCCTCTTATAAACCGATAATGGATGCTGACCGTCGGATCTGGGTCGGGATAAATATCAGCCATTGGATCACATCCAGAATCTTTTTTTCACTGTGAGCCATGCTTGTGGACTGCGTGAAGTTTCCTATGGACCATGCCCTGATTTTGTGGACTGACCGACCGGCCCACCGTGCATCGGAGGCTACAAAAATTATTTTTTAGGATATTTTGGCTCTGTTTTTGCTCCGATTTTCATCTGAAAAATAAGAAAAAATATGCATTAAATTTTTCAAAATTTTTTTAGTATTTTCATGCTTAAATTACTCAATTGAATTAACATCTATTTTTCATAAATATATTCTAATTTTATATTTTTTTAAATTATTTATTTTTTTAAAAAAATTAATTTATTCATGAAATTAGATTTTTAAGAAGATGTTAGCACCATAAATTATCAAAAATATCTTCAATAAATATAAAAATATATCATTTATCGCACCCTCCAACTTGAACTTTACTCGTCCTCGAGTAAAGAAAGAATTTAGAATTAAGTACCGTTTAACTTAAAGTTTTGAATTTCATCAAATAATTTTTAAAAGACCATTGATATTCAGTAGAGCGTGAGTGAGGTATGTCATTGGGGTATTAATACTAATCAATGTGGGAGTTAAACTAAGAATACTAAACTTTTTCTGAATTTTTTCAAATTATTCCTACTTTTATCTCTAAATCATTCACCTTCATATGGATAGGTATATTGTTACTTTCGTTCTTCATTTATTGAACTTTTTTTTCTCTTTTTTTTTTAATATTGTATCGCTATTGAATGTCTTAACCCCTTAAACTTTCTGTTTGACCCATGTAGCAAATTTTCAATCAATGACTCTCAAATCAAATGGCTTTAGAGCACTATGTATAGAATATCCCTCGGACCTATTTGCTTAAATCAGACAGGCTATGAGTTAAAACTAGCTTTACAACAAAGTTTCTTTGCCCTTCATACCTTTTAATACGAAACTCAATGCTTGCTTAGGCAAAGAGGTCCGGTTACTCAGTATGAAGTATTTAGAAACTCTTTTTTTTATTTTTCATATGAAGAAATATATAGTTACTCTACACAAGCTCATAAAAAGTAAACTCTTCTTTAATGCTAGTAGAAAAATTTAGAAATACTCAAAAAAAACTATTTAAGTTCTAAACTTAACTCTTTATTGAGTTTTCTTAATACTTGATTCCTCAATATCTCACAAACTCTCTAATTTGTGCATCAATTTTTTTTAAAAAAATATGTGGTTTAACTCGATTCTTAAATGTAATCAGGTGCTTAAATACTAAATATTAACTTATTTGATGACTTTAAAAATTTAAAAATTTTTATTATTTTTCCAACTTAATCAACATTGTCCTCAATGAAGTAGAAAAAATAAAAGATGTAGATAAAGAGAAAGAAAAAAGAGAGATACCACCTGATTTAAAAATCTTTTCAAAATTGGTTCTCCCCCTAACTTAGCCAATATTGTCTTCAAATCCTTATAAAAGATACTAAGAAAAACTCGATTAACCTAAATAAAATATAAAAAAAATAAAAAGTAAAAGTTGGGTTGCCTCCCAGAAAGTGCTAAGTTTATCATCTTCAGCCAGACACAATGCAGCTCAATTTAGTGTGGGTCTGTTAATGCTACTTGATCAATGGTTTGTTTTAATGACATCCCTTCAATGTATAGTTTTAATCTTTGACGATTTATCTTAAAAAAATTTCTTGATTTAGGATCATAAAGTTTGATTGCACCATATGGGAATACTTGATTTACAATGTAAGGTCCATCCCATCTAGATCTTAATTTTTTTGGAAATAATTTTAGCCTTGAATTAAATAAATAGACTTGTTGATTTGGCTTAAAGATTTTCTTTGAAATGTGTTTATCATGAAAGGCTTTCATTTTCTCTTTATAAATTTATGAATTTTCATAAGCCTCTCATCTCAATTCATCCAATTCACTTAGTTGCAACATCCGGTTGGAACCAGCTTATTTCAAATCAAAATTTAGTTGCTTGATTGCCCAATATGCTTTTTGTTCAAGTTCTACCAGAAGATGACATGCTTTTTCATAAATTAATATGTAGGGAGACATTCTAATAGGATTTTTATAAGCTGTCCTATAGGCCATAATGCATCATCTAATCAATCGACCAATCTCTATGATCAAGCCTAATAGTCTTTTGTAGGATGTTCTTGATCTCCCTACTGGATACTTCAACTTGGCCACTTGTTTGCGGATGGTATGGTGTAGCTATCATATGTGTGATCCCATATTTTCGCAATAGTGTTCGAAAATGATAGTTTGTAAAGTGGGTACCTCCATCGCTAATGATAGCACCTAAAAATCCGAACCTAGAAAAGATATTCCTTTGAACAAATTTTATGACTACCTTATGATCATTGGTTCGTGTTGCTATTGCCTCAATCTATTTAGAAACATAATCGACGGCCATCAAAATATATTCAGAACCATTGGAGGGTGGAAAAGGTCTCATAAAATCAATTCTCCAAATATCAAAACTTTCAACTACCAAGATGGGGTTCAAAGGCATCATGTCTTTCTTTGAAATGTTTCCTAAAGCTTGACACCTAAGACATTCTTGACTAAAATTATAAGCATCCTTAAATAATGTGGGCTAGTAAAATTCACTTTGCAATACTTTGGCCGTAGTTTTTCATCCAGAAAAATATCCTTCGCAAGCAAGAGTATGATAGAATTTCAAGATACTCAATTATTCAGTTTCAGGAACACATCTACTAATGATCTGATCAGCACAAATTCAAAAAAGTTCAGGATCTTCTCAAAAATAATACTTGATTTGAGCAAAGAATCGATCCTTTTCATTCTTAGACCAACCATCAGAAATTTTTTCAACTGCTAAGTAATTCACAATATCTGCAAAGTAAGGGGCCTTTGTGTGTGAAACTACTAGAAGTTGCTCATCCGAAAAAGATTCTCCAATTGATGCAGGTTCACAATCTTTAACTAGGATCTTCGATAGGTGGTCCGCTACAACATTTTCAGATCCCTTCTTATCTCAAATTTTAATATCAAATTCTTTTAGCAATAAGATCCATCTAATCAATCATGATTTAGCATCTTTCTTTGAAAGCAGATATCTCAAAGCCGTATGATCCGAATAAATCATGATTTTTGATCCTAACAAGTATGATTGAAACTTCTCCAGGATAAATACTACAACTAGTAATTCTTTCTCAGTTGTGGTATAATTCATTTGAGCTTCATTCAGAGTTCTGCTGGCATAGTAAATCACTACAGGATATTTGTTTATCCTTTGGCCCAAGACAGCTCCTATGGCAAAATCAAAAGCATCGCACATGATCTCAAAAGGTAGTGATCAGTCTGGAGGTTGGATGATTGGAGCTTTGGTCACAGCTTCTTTCAAAAATTCATAAGCCTTAAGCTTCATCAAAGTTAAAAGGGACATCCTTAGCAAGCAGATTACATAAAGGGTAGGATGTTTTAGAAAAGTCTTTGATAAAGCGATGATAAAATCCTACATGACCAAGGAAAGATTGGATTTGTTTGACAGAAGTCAGTGGAGAAAGTTTAGAAATCAATTAACTTTTGCTCTATCAACCTCAATCCCTCTCTTTGACACAATATGCCCTAATATTATCCCCTTTTTAACCATAAAATGGCTCTTTTTCCAACTTAAAACTAGATTGGCCTCAACGCATCATTTTAACATTTTCTTCCAATTATTGAGGCAACTCTCAATAGATTCTCCAAAGACTGAAAAATTATCTATGAATATCTCTAGAAAATCTCCTACCATATCTGAAAATATTGACAACATGCACCTTTGAAAGGTCGCGGGTGCATTACATAGTCTGAAAGGCATTCTACGAAAAGCAAAGGTTCCATAGGGGCATGTGAAGGTGGTCTTTTCCTGATCTTCTGAGTAGATTGTACCTGATTATATTCTGAATATCCATCTAAAAAGTAAAAATACTATTGGCCAACTAGTCTCTCTAAGATTTAGTCAATAAAGGATAAAGAAAAATGATCTTTATAGGTGGCTGCATTAAGTTTTCTATAATCTATGCAGACATGCCACCCAGTAGAAAGTCATGTTGGCACTAGATCCCCATGGTCAGTATGGACAATCGTGAGTCCAGATTTCTTTGGAACAACTTGAGTAGGACTCACCCAGTGGCTGTCTGAAATAGGATAAATGATATCAGCATCTAACCATTTAATTACCTCCTTCTTGACTACCTCTTGCATATTCGGATTGAACCGTCTTTGCATTTCTCAGATGGGTTTGGCATTGTCCTCTGTGTAGATATGGTGCATGCATATTGATGGACTAATATCTTTTAAATCAGCAACGATCTAACCTATGGCCTCTCTATGTGTTTTCAATAAATTCAGCAATTGGTCTTCCTGCTTGGGGGTTAGATCAGAAGCAATGATTACTGGCAGGGTTTTCTCAAGTCCTAGAAACACATACTTAAGTGATTCAGGCAAAAGTTTCAGTTCAAGTTATGGCGGGGCCTGAATTGAATGATGTAGTGGTTCAGTTTCTAGCTTGGATAAGGGTTCAATTTTCATTAACCAAGGTAGTGAATGTGCTGGGTGAGGTGAATCAAACAAGGTATTCATTTTCTGATTTTGGATTTCTTCAATGGGTTCATCCAAAAAATCTTCTTTCTTCAAATCTAAGGAGGAATCAGTTTCAACTATCTCATCTATCAGATCAATTACCAAATAGCTTTCCTCCTTTTGAGCATACTTTGAGGTATTAAAAATATTAATTCTCACCTTTTGATCTCCAAAAGAAATATCCATAGCTCCTATTTTATAATTGATATTGGCATTGGCAGTGGCTAGGAATGGATATCCTAAAATTATGGGATTTTGATTTAGCTCTTGGGATGGTTCCATATCAAGTATGAGGAAGTCTACTGAAAAATAATATGTGTTGACTTTGACTATAACATCCTTAATCAGACCCCATGGCATCTTCACAGATCTATCGGCTAGTTGCAAAATAACCGACGTGGGTTTCAGTTTTCCTATCCCAAATTTTTTATAGACTGCGGTTGGAAGTAGGTTGACACAAGCTCCTAAGTCTAACAGGGCTCGATCAAAAGTGATGCCTCCTATAACACATTAAATCAAAGAAGTACTGGGATCTTTCTATTTTTCATGGCTCACACTTTTGGGTGTAAAGTTCTTTAAATAATTTAGCGTAAGCTGGGACATGTTGAATTGCATCGAGGAGGGGTAGATTAATGTGAACTTACTTAAACAATTTCATTAATTCTTCATTGCGTGCTCCTTATTTTTTACGAGAAGAACCAGCTTCTAGGGTTAAAAGGAATGGAACTCTTGGTTTATATGTCTCACGTAACTCATCCGCTTTCTTCTTTTCTTTATCTTTTTCACTCAGATCAGTAATAATTTCAGACTCAGGTTCTTCTATTGGGTTAGTGTCAGTACTAATCTCTTCTTCCAAATTTTTATTTTGGCTAGCATCAGTACTAGCCTCTCTCACCTGGTATGGATATGGGTCCTTAAGAATCCTATCACTTCTAAGCTCAAAAATTGCTTTAGCATTCTCAAATTGGGGATTCTTAAGTGGGATATTAGATTGATGACTTGGTCCAGGTGGTTGGGGGGTGGATGGGTTGTTTCTGGGATTTGGTACTGGTTGGCTTGGCAATTGACCTGGTTCTCTCCTCATGGTAGACTCAGCTAACTATCCTATTTGTGCTTCTAACCTAGTGATAGATTACTGTTGGGTCATAATCAATTATTGAAATTGATTAAATCTACCATCGGCTAGATTAATCTGTTGAGGAGGTGGGTATGGTGGTCGATTATGATATAATGGCTGGGTAGGCTGACCAGGCTGATCTCTATTGTAGGCCTACTCTGAAAGTTTTGCAGAGAAGAAATTTGGGTCTGAGCCTGAGTCTATTGGGATCTCCAAAAAAAATTAGGATGGTTCCTCCAGCCTGAATTATATGTGTTAGAGAATGGATCATTGATAGGCTTGAAGTAATCTTGAGCAGCTTGAACTTGTTCTTGGATGAAAGGTGGAAACTGTGCAGCCGTAGGACACTCACATGATGGGCTAGGCTAGCATAGATAGAATAAATCTCCTGATAATTAGAAGGTTATGTATATTGTGCAGGAGATTATTGACCTAGGGTTAGGAACTGATTTATTTTCTGGGCAAGAAGGTCTACTTTATCTAATTTTTGGGCTATTAGGTTCAAATCGATCTTAGAACTAGAGTCTGTTTGCTTGATCTTAAAAATTTTTGTCCACTTTTAGTGAGGGATTGATCTTTTATAGGAAGTTAATGAAGCATGATTGAATAAATTTTCATTCAAAATTTCAAACAAAGTATAAGCTTCATCCTCACTCTTACTCATGAATGCACCTCCACAAGATGCATCTACCATCTGTCTGTATTGATCACCTCAACCCTTATAAAAAGCTTGAACTATTTACCACTTAGATAGACAATGGTGTGGGTATTTTCTAAGAAGTTCCTTAAGTCTCTCCCATGATTCGTGAATTTATTTCTCTGAAAGTTAAGCAAATCTAATGATGGCTCGACTCATGGTGTTCGTTCGACCTATGGGATAAAATTTTTTAAGAAACTTATGCTGCATTTCAGTCCATATTCGGATTGGTCTCTCTATTGTGCCAAGCCAGTACTTGGCTTTGTCCTTAAGCGAGAAGGGGAATAGGGTCAGTCTAAGTGCATCATCAGTAAAATTTTAAATTTTCACTGTGGAACAGATTTCTAAGAACTCCTCTAGATGCTTGTAAGGATCTTCATTGGTGTTCCCATAAAAGGATGGGAGCATCTGGATTGTGGTCGACTTGACTCATAATGGCTTGCAGGGATATCTAGTAAGTGGATACAAGTCGATGGGTTATAGGTAAAAGGAATAAAATATTTTTTCATCTGCCTAGGTGGTTCTCTAGGGTCTCCAACCATTTGATTTTTGGGTTGAGCATGAATCAGCCGTTCAATTTTAGGATTAGGTTCAACTAAATTAGGATAAAGAGATCTTCTACCATGCATATACTAGTGCAAACCCTAATATATGATTGAGTTTTTTTTTTTTTTAAGAAAAAGAAGAAGAAGAAAAAGAAGGGAAGAGAAAGAAAGAGAGAAGTTCTAAAGGTGAGATCCTTAAGAAAGCCTTGGACCTAAGGGTGAAAGATGAAAAGAATTAGTTGTGGTTAAGTATTAATTGCAATCAAGTTAGCAAACAATTAAATCTAAATACCTATGGGTTTCTTAGATCTAAGAGTTTGATGTAGAGTGGCTTAGCTTAGATACAAATTAAGTTTGTTCTCACTTCCTTCAACTAATCAGGTAAGAGGTAGGGTCGTGGGGGTCCCCCGGTTACTTGCCTTAGACACCAATTAGATTGGCCAGATAAGCTAACGTAACCAATTAAATAATCACGAGTCCACTTAGGCTGAGCCTTTGTAACCTCTAGCCTTAGACACTAATTTCAGAGGTGAGTCCGAACATACTTTGCACTTGACTTCACCACCATACTCAAATTGAACTTAATTGATCCTAGGGGTCAATGTCTACTTGATTTTAGTTAGGCTTAGGTTAATGCGGGATGCTGGTTGGTTATTTTTAGGCTAAGAAAGGGTGATGAAATCCCCACCTTATCTTGTTATAGGTGTTGCCCTTAAATTGATTTGAGATGAATATATACAACCAATTTCAAACAAAGGGTTCTATGCAACTAAATTAGATGCATGAAATTAATCAAACTTGAAAGCTTATCTTGTCTCCAGCAATCACCAAAAGTAAATCTAAGATGATGAATGCTTCTAAATAATTAAATTTCTACTCTTATCATGCAATTTTTATTAGATTTATGTGGATGAATTTTAGGTTAATTTGAGAAAAATACAGCAATTAATACTAAAAAAATAGTTAGGATTAGGGTTAGGATTGATCTCACCAAGCAAAATTGGAAGCTTTCTATTTTTTTTGAATTTTTTTCTTTTTTTCTACAAAAAAAATAATCAAAAAAGTTAGTAAGCTATATTTACAAGAAAATTAAAGAAATCAAACATTAAAATTGGTGCCTTCTCCGACAACAGTGCCAAAAATTGATACGATCGTGATGTTGTCGTTAGGACACCATAATTATCAATCAATTCTGAGTTCAATAAAAATTAAAAATATATAGAAAGTAGCGAGTCAGATTGAATCCACAGAGAAGGTAGGATTTTGATTTAAAATTTTTGATTTTGCAAAAAGAAAATAAAATTTTGAAGAAAGTAATTTAAGTCAGAAAATAAAAATTAAAAATATAAAAAATAAATTGAGTACTAAGATCTACTAACTAAATCCTAACATCTACTTACAATAAAAATGAATAACAACAATTTAAAAGTATAAAATAAATTGGTACTAAGTTTACTAACTAGATCCTAATATCTACTTGCAAAAAATAAAAGATAAAAATTTAAAATATAAAAAAATAAATTTTATATTAATTAAAATTAAAATTCAAAAATAATAAATTAAAAAAATAAAAAAAAATAAAAAAATAAAATTATAATAAAGATCTAAAGTTGATCAGCCAAGCCTCGTTGGGAAGATGGTTGATGACCTCTCCATCTTCCGTCATACTCCATAGAGCGAACTGACTTCTTTCTTTTATTTTTTTGGATCCCTAAAACTATTTTATTTTTTTCTCTATTTTTTTTCTCACTTTCTACTGATTTTTTCTCCTCTCTAGACTTATTCTCGGACCTCCTATTTATAGGTAAAATTTTTATATTTTTTTGGTAGGAAAAGGAGTCCTATAACCCTTAGAAAATGAATTAAACACTTAAAATTTTTTTTGGCCATTAGATGGAGCTTGGACTGCCCAGATCTATCCAAAAAATCAATGTTTTAATCCAAATCAAAGTTGGATCGAATGTCAGCTGTCCGATCTGGATTCTGATGAAGTTCTGACCATCGGATCGTGCAAAAGATCTCCTATTCAAAATTGGCAACATCCTCAGCCATTCAATCACCTGATAGATTGTTTCTGGGCCATCGAATTATGCAGAAGAGTCCTATTCAAAGTCGGCAACATGTTTGGACTGTTGGATTTGATGATGGATGTATTTTCGACCGTTAGATCGTGCAAAAACCCCTCTTATAAACTCATAATGGATGTTGACCGTCGGATCTGGGTCGGGATGAATGTCAGCCATTGGATCGTGCCTAGAATCCTTCTCTCACTGTGAGCCACACTCGTGGACCACGTGAAGTTTCCTATGGACCATGTCCTGATTTCGTAGACCGACCGACCGGTCCACTGTGCATCAGAGGCTATAAAAATTATTTTTTAGGATATTTTGGCTCCATTTTCGCTTCAATTTTCATCTGACAAATAAAAAAATATATATACTAAATTCCTTAAAAAAATTTCATTATTTTGGTACTTAAATTGTTTAATTGAATTAACATCTATTTTTCATAAATACATTCTAATTTCATATTTTTTAAAAATTATTTATTTTTTCAAAAAAATTAATTTATTCATGAAATTAGATTTTTAAGAAGATGTTAGCACCATAAATTATTAAAAATATCTTCAATAAATGTAAAAATATGTCATTTATCATCAGCATGGGAATGTCATTTCTAATAAGGAGAATATCATCCATATACAATACGAGAAAGGTGATCGCACTCTCACTGACCCTCTTGTATACACAAGATTTCTCCTCATTTTTTATAAAATCAAATGATTTGATTGCCTCATCAAAATGATGGTTTCAACTATGAGAAGCCTGCTTTAATTTATAAATAGATTTTTGTAGCTTGCAGACTCTGTGATCACCATCACCAGACGTGAAACCCATAGGCTGCTCCATATAGATATCTTTCTCAAGATATCTATTCAGAAAAGTAGTTTTCACATCCATCTGCTAGAATTCATATTTGGTGCTTAAATTGTTTAATTGAATTAACATCTATTTTTCATAAATACATTCTAATTTCATATTTTTTAAAAATTATTTATTTTTTCAAAAAAAATTAATTTATTCATGAAATTAGATTTTTAAGAAGATGTTAACACCATAAATTATTAAAAATATCTTCAATAAATATAAAAATATGTCATTTATCATCAGCATGGGAATGTCATTTCTAATAAGGAGAATATCATCCATATACAATACGAGGAAGGTGATCACACTCTCACTGACCCTCTTGTATACACAAGGTTTCTCCTCATTTTTTATAAAATCAAATGATTTGATTGCCTCATCAAAATGATGGTTCCAACTCTGAGAGGCCTGCTTTAATCCATAAATGGATTTTGTAGCTTGTAAATTCTGTGATCACTATCACCGGACGTGAAACCCATAGGCTGCTCCATATAGATATCTTTCTCAAGATATCTATTCAGGAAAGTAGTTTTCACATCCATCTGCTAGAATTCATAATCATAGTAAGCTGCAACAGCAAGCAAAGTGCGGATGGATTTTAACATGGCTACGGATGAAAAGATTTTTTGATAGTCAATGCCCTCATTGACTATAATCTTTTGCCACAAGCCTAGCTTTATAGGTCTCTATTTTACCATCGGCACCTATCTTCCTTTGGTAGATCTATTTACACCCAATGGATAAGATACCCTTAAGTGGATCCACTAAAGTTCAGATTTGGTTTGAGTGCATCGAGTCAATTTCTGACTTCATAGCATCTAATCATTTCTCAGAATCGATATCAAATATCATCTTGTCAAAGGTATTAGGATCACCACTATGACCCCTATCTCCTATAAAGAACATTTTCTTTACTTTCTCTGTAAGCATATGCACCTATGTACCTTTCTGAAGGTTGGGAGACCCTGTTAGATCTACGAGGTGGTAGAGGAACATCAATTACTGGCTCATGGACTATAGGTTTTTAAGGATCTATAGCTCTGGGCTCTTCAGAGACTTTCTCTTCGAGCTCTACTAACCTTCCACTACCGCCATCCTGGATAAACTATTTTTCTAGGAATATAGTGTTCCGACTCACAATCATATTGTGTTCTTGTGAAAAGTAGAAGTAGTATCCCATGGATTCTTTTGAATACCCTATAAAGGAGCTATAATAGATCTATCCTCTAGCTTATCCATCATTTATCTCTTGACATAGATCGGATATCCTCAAGTCTTGAGATAATCCTGACTTGGCTTCTTACCAAACCATATCTCATATGGTGTGGTAGGAACGAACTTTGATGGAACCCTATTATGAAAGAATAGTACCCAATAAGCCAATCACATGGGGATGCGATGGGACTTTTCTTTATTATCTCCCAACTCATTTGCACAATATTAGTTATTTTTATTTATGAGGTATAGTATTTTATCATTTGCTGCATCATATTATTTATGATTATGATAAACTCCATAGATTAAGACAATGATTATAGGGTCATGATGAGATCATGCTTGTGAGATCTAAAACTTGATAGTCCTAATCTAAAATATTCTCAGTCATTGGATCATCAAGTCAGAGATCGATGATGCCGATAAGACTGGTACAAGGATGTAGGTGCTCATTAGAGAATGAGTTCACTGAACTGACCCACCAAAAGAATATCTGATGGAGCCTTACAGCATGTCAACAGATGGTTCTTCAGTGGGAGTGGTGCATGTGATCTTTTGACTTGAGATCACTATGGTACCTTGTGTACACTAATTCTTACTTTGATTTATTCTCTAGCACATCACTTTAAGATGTGTGTAGGATATTCTGGGTATAGTAAAGTATGCATGAAGATTGTGAGTGATCAACAAGGAATCGATCACTTCTTGTAGGAGGAGAGAACATCCTATGTGATCTCATAGGATGGTGACTCTGAGTCTTTGGCCTGAGCAGAGATGAACAGTAGAAATAATTTTTATTGGTTCATCAATCGAGTCATCATCATCGAATCAAGATACATATGGTTAAGTATTTGGATTTGACATATTTTCATACCCATAATCTTTTCGAGATGTTGTATGATCGAAGGATTGAATTGCACGGTAACTCATCATAGAAGGATAATTTTAATATTTTTATCAGATTTTAAATCTTCTAGATAATCATGACTGAAGGAACCAGATCTAGGGTTTCAGGGTTAGATCTTGAAACTTTTCAAGATCAGGCAGCGGAAGACTAAAATAAATCAAAATTTATCTTATAAAATTAGAGAATCCTTAGATCTAAGATCCTATTGCATGATTATTATATGGTATTAAATAAAAAATTAAAATATAAAGAGCAAGAACTATATGTTGATCATATCAACATGTTTCTATACTACATCTAATGTATGTAAAATATAATAGATCAGATCTATTACCTTGTAAGTTAGACATTCTAACTTTGCTGATCCAGACTTGAGGATGATGTTGTGAGCTGCACACATGTCCGACCTCTAGCGGTCGGCCACATGAGACCACGAATTACGATCAAAAGTTTTGGTCCAGGAAATCAGCACAGTATGCTAGTACTATGCTGATCCTTCTTCGATGGTCGATCAGATGCCTCCTTCTTGATTTAGACTCTTCCAAAGATGAAAAGTAGGAGAAAGAGTTTTAGATGTAAGACACTCTCAAAAAACTCATAGATGAAGGAAGGGAAAAGGTGAACTCAGCAACCCTAGAAGAAGACCCTCTTCTTCTTCTCTTTGCTCTCACCTAGATACTTAGTTTTGTGTCTATTATATCTCTATGCCCCAATACTCTTTCTCTCTAATTTTCACATGCCCCAAAGGTCTCTCAATGATCTATAATCCACAAAAATTTTAAGAAGAAATTTATCTTAAATAATGAGATATGAAGAATCCTTGTCTAGGTCAAATATTTAGTCAAGAAAAATCCAAACAGGGCAAGACAAGTGGTGCCCAACTCTTGGGCACCCCCTCATTCTTTTTCTACCATGGACCACTGGCAAAGGGCGCACAATATATGCTATAAAATTCATAAAAATATCAAAAAAAATTTAGGTAAAATCAGTACCATAAGGAAAGAGTTTTGGTTTCCTAAAATTTTATCTCATAGAATTTAAAATCCAAACTAATTCCTACTTTGACTTGGTCCACAATCGCATTCTATATAAGAGAGAAAGAGTGAAAAGTTTTGGGCATGCATGAAGGCCTGGGAAAGAAGGTTTTGTCACACAAAATAAGAGAGAGTGGGTATGGGGGGCTAAGGTGGTGCAAGGTGGAATCCTAGTCTTACTAGGATTTAATCTATGACTTGTTCAAATTTGGTTTCTCAAACCAAATCAAACCAAAACCAAATCAATTTAATTAAAATAAGTCTTAACCCAATTAAAAATCTAATTTAATTAGATTAAATTAGATTTAAATCTGATTTAATTTTTTAATCAAATTAGAAATTAGGTTGATCCAAGTCCTAATTGGACTAAGACTAGTTTTTTCTTGCACTTGGCTTATCCAATGAACCAATTGAACTTGATCCAATCAAGCCCAAATCAAATCTAATTAAATTATATTCAATTAGACTTAATCTCAGCCTATTGGTTTAATCAAATTAAGCTAATTAGCAATCGAATTGCTAATCGATCCTCCTATAACACTTGCACTAGGTTAAATGTCAATCGTATTGATCGTTTAACCCTAGAATGATTCTTAATCATTGATCAACCATCCGAACAGATCATAAACTCTAATGTGTGTGATCTCATAGGTCAAAATCTAAACTTGTAGCATAGAAATAAATTTTTGTACCAATCAAAGTGATCATCTAGCTATGGTACCCGACGGTCGGATAGGTCGAATGTATAGAACAACATCCTTAGAACCCATGCGGATATAGTTTTCATATAATTCATCATCTTGACCAAGATGCTCATAGAATACCTCAGAGTTCAACTATCAACTCTGATCAGGTTGTCCACATTGTATTTCAAAATATCAAATCCATTTGATGGATTACCCTGTCCAAGATTTTGCTAAATTGAAATACAGCGACTCATTTTTCTTTCAACTCTTGGAGTGGTCAATCCCATCTTGATCACACTCCGACTTCACAAGTACTTTACTATGTCCAGAAGCCTTTCGTCACTGAATTAGAAATTTAGTTAGTCCAATACCAAAGCACATGAGTTGCTTGTAAGTCATTGAGGCGACTCAGGTCTAAGGGACACTTATACCTATATCCCATCAAAGACATTCTCGACAGCAGAATGCTCTGAAGTTGGTCATGTTCAATGATGATGTACTCTTACATCTCACCTGTATGCCATACTAGTGTCTCTACATTCCTTGGTTAAGAGGACAACCAACCCAAATGGCCTACAGCGATCTATGCTCGATAGAAGCTGTCATCCTTATTAACAGTCTATCATTTGATCGTGAACAGTTTTAAGGACTAATTGATAAATTTTCTCTTTATCGAATCTAAATAGTTCTAAAGACTTCATCACAATAATGGAGTTCATTAGAAGATGAAAACTTATGATGAAAATGTTAAAAATATATTTTATTTATTAATAAATTAATTACAATACAAGGTTGCTCAACCGTCAACAGGTTGACGATTGGCTTTTGGGATATATTTTCCAACAATGACATATTGCTAGATATCAATCTTAACTTGTAGACTTACCAAAATTAAAAGAGTTTAGTTCAAGAATCAATTAGGAAGAGTCCTAGTTGATTGGGACTCTTGAGCTGACCTAATCCAATCGGATTAGGATTACGTCGAGAGTTTGGATCCACTGTTGGCTAGATTTGAAACTCAATGGGTCACACACAATAAGAATTTGATCTTGATATAATCTATTTGAATTTATTATAAATTTAATGGGTTAATTAAATTACTAGTACATGAATTAACCTAAGATTTCAATTGGATTCAGTGCAAAGGTGTTTGTGCTAACCTAGACTTGTTTGCCTTGACCTAATGTGATTGGATTTGAATTTTCTATTTATTAGTTAGTTTATTTGGTTTATATAGAAGAGTTCCATGTGAATCCACCACCTCCATGTCAAAACCACATGAGAAAATAAATATGGCATCTTTTATTTGGGTATTTAAGAGGAGAAGTCCTTCTGGTTCACTCCTCTTAATTTTTTTACATAATTCCACATGTTTTCCTTAATTCCTCATGACATATGATGGCACTTGGGATATAGGATGTGGAAGAGGAGGAAGAGTCCTTCTCTTGGATGAAATTTGAATGCAAAATAATAAGGGATGCCTCACATATATGCATTCAATGTGGAAGAGTCTTAATTGTTAAGGACTTGATTTCTCAAATTAAATCCCTTTCCACACACCATAAGATGGTGTATTAATTTTTCTTAGCAGAGGAAGAGTCCTTTTACTGGTCAATCACTTCTTTTTCCATACCATTTCCTTGGTTTTCATGAAAAAAAATTTATGGATACCATGTAAGGGAGATGGGATGCCAAAAGTTGGCGCCCCTTGGTGTTTTATGTGGCGCCCCTTCATTCCTTATATAAGGGGCATCCCATATGGCATAAAAATTATCCAAAAATTGTTTTGGATGTGGGATTAGATAAGAAAGAGGTGAAGAAAAATTTGAAGTGAAAAAGGCAATGAAAAGAGAAAGAAAAATAGAAAGGAAGGGAAGAGAGAAAATAGAAAGTATGAGATACTTGTTCAGAAATCAGATTATTCATGTGTTGAACATAAAATCTGAATTATGTATGGTAATATCTTTTGGAAAAGGATTTCTAAAAAGATTATAGTAAAGGTCTTGAAGGCATACAAGGAGTGGTGCAATCCATTCTTGTGAAGGATGATCAGCAGCGAGCTTGCGAAGAAGGCTGCAGCACCATGATGAATTGGGAAGGGCCCTAATCAGTCCCGTGTGGATCACCGTTGGAGGACTTCTTCTTTGAAGTCTTGTGTGGATCTCAAGATTATCATTTCATGGTCTTCATGATGGTATATGACTTCTGATCTCTTCTTGATATGTATGTTTTTGATCGTTTGATTGTAATCATCCAAGGGGTTCCTAAGACTTTTGTGTTCCGGTAGACTAGTTTAAATGTTAAACTTTATTTTTAATAGTTGAATGCATGTAAAAATTTTAAAATTTATATTTTGCTATGTCACCAGAACCCAACGATGGTATTAGAGCCACCCTTGATTGATTCAATCAAATTTTTTATTATTTTTGTGATATGGATTAGATCCAGTTCAAACTATGTCAAAATTAGATTTTCTGATTGATGTTCTTGATGTATTTTTGTTTATGATAAAGTGTTATCAATCCATGATCAAACCTTAGATATAAAATTTTATGATTTTTAGACTTGTGTGACAAGTCTAAGTTGGATCCCATGATCTAATTTTTTGTTAAAATTTAAATCTAGTGCATGTGATGCGCGAACCCTTGGAATGCTACATATGGATGTAGATTGCTAAGACTTAGGATTTTTGCATATGATGCATTCACCTAAGATCCAAGTGCAGACCACGATGTTATCGGGTACTCACCATTGTAGGTCGACCATTTTGGTTGTTGCTCGAGGTTGTGTGGGGTCGAAAAATTTTGATCATGAAAAGGATGTATCAGACATGGATTAGGATTTTTTTGATGGATTGGTTTAAGTATAATTCATTGTTCTAATGTGATTAGAATTAATAATTATAGATTAAATCAAAATCATAGTTCTAATTTGATTAGAATTCATGTTTAATTTAGGTTGATCTAATTGTCATTTATGTAATTTGATTAGGATTTGAGTCTTGGTTGATAGAATCTATGTTAACATAATTGTATGGGTTAACTTAAGAATTGGTCAACTCAACTCGAATGAATGACAAATGATTAACTTAAAATTAAAATTGGATCAAGTGTTGAACTCAAATCGAAAATCCTAGATGGATCCTGTACCCATATATTTAAACATCTCTATTGATATATGTATGAATGATATCGCAATGAAAATGACATGAGTAGTTTGTTATGATATTTTATAGTTGTTATAAAATTCATGTTGATTGGTTATGGACTATGGTAATCCATGTGATGGATGTTTGAATGAATGCTTCTATGCTGGCTGATTATATAAATGCATCTGCAAGAATTGCAATAGGGGCTGGGTGTCCTTGATGCATTATATTATCAACTAAACCTTTCTTTTCTATATTCCCAACTGTTGATTGAAATTTTTATATATTGATGTAAAATAATAGAAAAGAAATTATTAGAGAATAGATAAAAATTATTTTTTTTATTTTTAAATAAAGATCAAGCATTCTTGATAGTCTTCACGGTGATGAAGACTGGACTACCAGGATTTTGGAGAGTGGAGGCGCATTAAGATTGACCATGAGTTGGTTCAATCTATGATGCACCTAGGGTTAGACCCTTTGATCATCTTGTGGCTCGGATGATTTTTTTAAAAGTCCATAACCATTTATCTTTCTTTATATTCTCTTACATGCTGATAGCTAGAGTTAATTTAGATTGGATATGATGCTTGTTATATATGTTTAGGATGTGCTTGAGATCTAAGTCCCTCATTTAAATTATTAAGTCATAATGACGAAGTGTTAAGAACACTATCCATTTCTTCCTTCTACTAAGCCTGTATTATCTCAAGAACCATAGTAAGCTTATTGTGCTATCCACAAGGCTTGCTATGGGGACTATTTTGATACTGTCTTGGTGCATAATGAAGCTAATTATACTTAGCTAGTACTAGTGTAGTGAAAATTTAGTGTAGGGGTAAAATGGTAATTTTATTTTTTTTCAAAATTATGATTTTACAGTAGAAAATTATTAATTAATCTAATTAATTAACATGAATTTACTCTGCACTAGGATCTAAATATGATATATTGCATGCATTCATTTAAATTTGAAATTCAAATTCGAACAGTAAACACTTTACTGTAATGTGTTCAGAACACAATACCTTTGCGCGGGTAGTAGATCGCCATAATCTGATCATCTTGGGAGAGTCTGATCGTCGCAACACAGCCACACAGTGTGTCTAGCCTCTGTGGATCGTCCACACGAAGCTTCCGATCTGATCGACTCCTCACGAGTGCTAGCTCATTGTAGAACCTTTTTGATGGTCGATGCTGATCGAACTCCTTTGATCGATGTCTGTCGATTCTTCGGATGCTCCAGATCATCAACAGACATGCTTGAGAGGATGTTGAAGATCTTCTTAAGATTTTGTGGGCTCACGACACTCGTAGCTCACTTTCTCACTTTCCAAACCCCAAGCTAAAACTCTAGGGAACTCACCAGAAACCTTGCACCCACTTTTCTTTCTTTTCTTTCTTTTTCTCTTGGAAGGATATGGACTTCCTTCTCACACACAAGACTTCCTCATGCCTCAAAATTTTTCTTCAAAAATCTTCATCCTACACGCCCCACTCTTCTCCTCCTTTTATAACAACATCAAACGTCTTATCCAAAAGAAAGGATAAAGATGAGTAATTACACATTTGAATTCAAATCAAATTTTGAATTCAAATGGACACCAACTCATCCCTTATCCACTAAAGGCATGAGGCGTGGCTTAAATTATGCATGGAGTGATTTCATGAGAAATAGTTTTTTCATGTAATAAATGGGGCGTAAATAAAGGGATAAGGCACAAAGATTGATTGCCCATTCAAATTCAAACTTTATTTTTGAATTTGAATGGCCAACCAATCATCCTTATCCATTCAAATGGCACATTAAAGTGGGGCGTGGAGAGGGCTTGGTGTGAGAAAAAAATTCATGAGAAGTTTCTTCTCATGAATTCAAATGGGTGCAATGGAAGTGAGGTGGCGCATGGAGATTGGGTCAAGGTGGTTTCATTATTTAAACCAACCTAATTGAACGAAATAAGTTAGATCCAATTAGACTAATTTAAACCCAACTTAATTAGGCTTAATTAGGCTCAATAAAATCCTAATCAAATCAAAAATTGACTAAGCCCAACCCCTGATCAAATTAGGGACCAAACCATCTCGACGATTAGGTCAACTCTTAACCTAATCTGGTCAAACCCAACTGAATCCAATTCTATTGGACTTGATCCAAAAATAATTACTCAATCAAATTGAGTTAATTAGTGATCAAATCACTAATTAAACCTCTGATAAATACTTTGTGCAAATTCGATGGGCAATCGAGCATCAGAATTCATCGATATGTAATCCTGATCGAAAAGTCCCAACCAGTGGGACTCTAGACCCCAGTACCCATAATGTGTGGAACTCATGATCAGAGAATCCTGATTCTCGATCACTGAGTCTCAAATATGTAGGATTCTACACCAGCCATCAGATCAGATAGGAACCTCTAATGTGTGTGACCCCACAGGTTCGAACCTAAGCCGGTAGCACTGGAACCAATTTTTGTACTAATTGAAGTGACCATCTAGCAATGGTACCCGATATCCGGATAGGTCGAAGAGTCGCAATCGCACCACTCAGAACCTACATAAATATGGTTACTGTATAATTCATCCTTTTGACCCCTGTGTTTATGACGACTCAGAGTTAAACTGTCAACCCTGATCAGATCATCCGAATCGTGCTCAACTCAAACAGTCCTGTGACTCCTCACAAGAACTACCTTGGTCAAGGTTTTGCTAAATTAAAACACGACTGTACACAGCTCCTAAACTGGAGTGGTCAATCCCATCTTGATACATGTACTGACAAGTCAAGTACTTGACTACACCCAGCAGCCTTCTGTCACTGAATTAAAAATTCAGGAAGTCTAGTGCCTAAGTGCAGTGAGTTGCTTGCAAGTCACCGTGGTGGTCTCAGGTCAGAGGGATATTTATACCCATATTCCATCGGAGCAAATCTTGACAGCAGAAATAGCTCCGGAGTTGGTCATGTTCAGTGCAGATGTACCCTTACATCTCACCTGTATACCATACCAGTGTCTCCACACCCATTGGTTAAGAGGACAACCAACCTATATGGCACACAACGACCTATGCTTGATAAATGTTGTCGTCCTTGGTAACAACATATCATTTGATCGCGAATAGATTTAAGGACTAAATGACAAATCCTCCTTTGTCGAGTTTAAATAGTCCTAAGGACTTCACCACAACATATGAGTTCATTAGAAGATGAAACATTTTGTGATAAAAAATATCAAAATAAGTTTTATTAATTCATAATTCATGTACAAATACAAAAATGAGCACAACCGTCAACAGGCTGACGATTGGCTTTGGGACACTATTCTCAACAATATCCCACTTAGCCTAAAGCCAATCGGTGCAGTATCTAATACCCGTCTTCGACTTGTAGTTATCGAACTCCTTCACCGCAATGGCTTTAGTGAATGGGTCGGCTAGGTTCTCCTTCCCATCATCTTCTGAAGATCGACGTCACCTCGATCCACAATTTCCCAGATGAGATGGTAGCGACGCAGAATATGCTTCGTCCGCTGGTGTGCCTTTGGTTCCTTCACCTGAGCAATAGCTCCAGAGCTGTCACAGTAGAGCAGAACTGGACCAACAAGGGAGGGTGCTACTTCGAGCTCGGTGATAAATTTTTTCAGCCACACTGCTTCTTTGGCAGCATCAGATGCAGCGACATACTCTGCCTCACAAACTGAATCAGCCACTGTGTGCTGCTTGAAACTTTTTCAGCAGATAGCCCCACCATTAAGGGTAAAAATAAATCCCGACATACTTTTGCTGTCATCGTGATCAGACTGAAAACTAGAGTCTGTAAACCCTATAAGTCTCAAGTCCGATTCACCATAAACAAGCCATTAGTCCTTAGTATTTCTTAAATACTTCAGGATGGTTTTAACAACCTTCCAGTGATTCTCCCCTGGATCAGATTGGTATCTACTCACTATCCCTAGTGAGTATACCACATCTGGTCGTGTAAATGTTATGGCATACATGATAGATCCCACTGCCAAAGTATATGGAATCCTACCCATACGCTCTTTCTCTTGAGGTGTTGTCGAACAATCCCTCTTCAAGAGAGAAATTCCATGGCCTATCGGAAGATAGCCTTTCTTGAAATTCTCCATGCTGAATCTCTTCAGCATAGATCAATGTATGTGGACTGAGATAAACCAAGCAACCTTTTAGATCTATCCCTATAGATCCTCATCCCTAGTATGTAGGAAGCTTCTCCCAGATCCTTCATGGAGAACTGTGACGACAGCCAAATCTTTATTCCCTGTAATGCAGGGACATCATTCTCGATTAAGAGAATGTCATCCACATACAATACAAGAAATACTACTACTGGACCATTAGCCCACTTATAAATGCAGGGCTCTTCTCCATTCTTAATGAAGCCATACGTCTTGATCGTCTTATCAAAATGTATGTTCCAACTCCGTGATGCCTGCTTAAGTCCATAAATGGACCTCTGTAGCCTGCACACCTTAGACTCATCTGTAGATGTGAATCCTTCAGGTTGTATCATATATACCTCTTCATCCAGCTCTCCATTTAGGAAAGCTGTCTTCACATCCATCTGTCAGATTTCATAGTCCAGATGGACAGCTATCGCAAGCATAATCTGAATGGATTTGAGCATTGCCACAGGAGAAAATATCTCATCATAGTCTATACCATAACGTTGATGATATCCCTTGGCAACCAGACGGGCTTTATTGGTTTCCACCTTTCCATCTGTGCCTCTCTTCCTCTTGAAGATCTATTTACACCCTATGGGTTTTACTCCTTCGGGTGGGTCAATCAATGTCCACACATCGTTGACCTTCATGGACTTCATTTCGAATTTTATGGCCTCTAGCCATTTCTCAGAGTCAGGTCTTTGCATTGCATCCATGTAGGTGATCGGATCCTCATCATTTTCATCAAGTTTGATAGGATCGTTGTTTCGGACCAAGAAACCATAGTATCTGTCCGGTTGACGTGGTACTCTACTAGATCGCCTTAAGGGTGCTTGAACAATGGGCTCTGAATCTGATCTAACCAAATCCGGCTCAGGTTCAGCAACTTATGTCAGTTTTTCAACCTGCCGAACTTCGTCAAGTTCGACCTTAGAGGTAACAGTCCCTTCACCAAGCAACTCTTTTTTCAAAAAGATTGCCTTAAGGCTGACAAACACTTTTTGCTCATCAGCTAGGTAGAAGTAATATCCTTTGGTCTCTTTTGGGTACCCTATAAAATTACACTTGTCAGACCTAGGTCCAAGCTTATCCGTAATTAAAAGTTTAACATAAGCTGGACACCTCCAAACCCTAAGGTGCGAGAGTACTGGCTTACGTCCTATCCATATCTCATATGGCATTTTGGTTACAGACTTACTCGAAACTCTATTTAGAAGGTAACAAGCCGATTCGAGCGCATATCCCCAAAGGGAGATCGGCAGACCAGCAAACCCCATCATGGATCGAACCATGTCCAACAAGGTCCGATTCCTCCTTTCAGATACACCATTATGTTGTGGTGTTCCAGGAGGAGTCCACTGAGAGAGAATCCTATTCTTCCCAAGATATGTCAGAAAATCATTAGAAAGGTATTCACCTCCTCGATCAAATCGAAGAGTTTTAATACACTTCTCAGTTTGTTTTTCTACCTCATTTCGGAATAGTTTGAACATTTCAAATGACTCTGATTTATGCTTCATTAAATAGACATACCCATACCTCGATAGGTCATCTGTGAAGGTTATGAAGTAGAAATATCCACCTCTTGCACTTGAGCTCATGGGTCCACATACATCAGAATGTACCAGACCCAAGAGTTCACTGGCTCACTCACCTTTTCTAGTAAAAGATGATTTGGTCATGTTATCAAGAAGACAGGACTCACAGGTTGGAAGTGAATCACAATCACCTACTTCAAGAATTCCTTCTTGAGCCAATCTATTTATCCTATTCTTATTGATATGACCTAGCCTAGAGTGCCAAAGGTAGACTTTTGACACATTATCTGTTCTAAAGTGTTTATCGGAGTTTTGAACCACATTAACAGGTTGTGATAGAAAGTAAATTCCATTATTAAGTTGTCCAACAAACATTGTAACACCATTCAAAATGATATTGTAAATATTTCTTTTTATTAAAAATTGATAACCGTTCACGGCCAAAAAGTCTACAGAAATAATATTTAATAAAAAGCTTGGACAATAGTGACATTAACTCAGAATTATGTTTCAAAAATTGATTACAAAGTTCATGATTCCTAATGCTAGAACTAGAACTTTGCTTCCATCTCCAACGTTCAGGAATCTCTCGCCTTCATCAAATCTCCTACTGACCTGCAGACCCTGCATCGAATTGCAAATATGATAAGGGCTTCTGGTATCCAATACCCAGGTAGTAGTATCACAAATGGAAAAGTTGCAAGGTGTTATCATATAAGTACCTTGCTTTTTCTTCAGCCTGTTCGGGTCCAGGGAGGCAATGTATAGAGGACAGTTTCTCTTCCAGTACCCCTGCTTCTTGCAAAAGAAGCACTCCGCCAGGCTCTGGTCGGGCTTGCGCTTCTTGGTCTGACGCTGTGCAGACGTCCCAGCATGCAGCTGCACCTTCTTATTCTTCTTCTTCTTGTTCTTCTTCTTCCCTTTCTCAAAGGGTCGACGATCAGAAGAAGACCCTCCCACAACATTCACCGACTCCTTATGGAGCTGGTGATCCTTCTCAAAGTTCTATAGCAACCCCAATAAGCCGTGGTAGTTTACTGTAGGCTTTGTCAGCCGAAAATGAGTAAGGAAGGGGAGGAAGGACTTGGGCAATGAATTAAGGATCGCATCCTTACCGAGCTGCTCATGCAGGGGAAAGCCCAGTTTACTTAGGCACTCAATCATTTCGATCATGTACAGTACATGATCAGTGACTGAGGCTCCATCCCTCATCCGAGCATTGAAAATGGCACAACTAGTTTTGTGCCTTTCAACATCGTCAGGCGTGCCAAAGGAGTCGTTCAACATTTGAAGCATCTCCTGTGGCTGGGCATTCTCGAACCTACGGCTAAACTCATCATTCATTGCCGCCAGCATAATGCACCGAATAGTGGTGCGGTTGTTGAGCCACTTCTGATAAGTGTCTCGGACCATCCCTCTAACGTTCGGGGCTGGCTCCTTAGGTGCCGGATCCATTACTACATAAAGGATCCGCTCATACTCAAGGATGATTTTTAATTTTTGATACCAGCTATCAAAATTAGGTCCCATGAGCTTGTCATTATCTAATAATGACTGGAGCGACAGGGTAGTGGCCATAGCTGCATAAAGAAAAATCAGACCTCTATTAGTACATAAATTATAAATACTAAAGACTTGGACTTTAGTCTAAAGTTTCTCCCAATATTTTTACGAACTGGTAGCCTCAACCTCCAATTCGAGGAATTACTTTAATTTCTTAGTGGGTACTAGAATCCACACAGACTACACACGAGCCCAACTTTGGTTGGTCAACCCATGTGCATCTATGGGTAGGTTCATAACCAGTTGTTTCTCTAAACAACTTCTAGTAATTGATTTTGCCCCAGAACCTAATCAGTAGGCTTTGGCCTCCACTGAAAAGATCTGGTTAGGTCCAACCATTAACATGATTTGATTTGATGAATCAGACCAATAAATGATTAGGCCCGACTTTGGCCGGCCAACCTGACCACCATCAGAAAGACTCAAACCAAATTATCATATTATGAATGATAATTTCATTAGTCAATAAGCACCAGGCCTTTGGACCTCCAATGATTATTAAACTAATGGACTCATTATCACTCACTTAATGGGAGGCTATGACTTAGTTATCAATATAACTTAATCATTTTTAGGGACCTAATAATTTTTGAGAATTTTATTAAAGGATAGATGAGAAGAAAATATCCAGTCAATTTCAATCCTCCTACTGACTTCACCAAGTCAGATTAAAAAAAGGATTTAATTAAAGCTGGCATTAGGAGCACCTAAATCAGTCACACTGATTTACCTAATGACATGGGTGAGCCCTAATCACCAAGTGATCTAATCAAAATCTAATTCACCAGGTTGGCCAAGTAAGTGAGATCAGTGGTGGGGATAAGCTATTAACTCATCAGAGATCGAATCACTGCGAGTAGCTCCCGCTTAAAAACCACTAGTCAAACTGCCAAACTTACCTTAGACACCAACCGGTTCATTAGTTTTAATTTGATCAACTTAGTAAATAAAGTTCCACCGCATAGCCATGAATTAAGTCCATCTTGGTCTAGTTAAAGACATGGACCCATTCAACTACAACTATTGGAGTTGAGTCTAGAGTATCCTTGACCTAATCTAATTCAACTTTTGATTAGATATGACCAATTACTCTAATTTAGTCCATTTCTTTAAGCTAACCTTAGGTCTAACCCAATTATGGACCTAATCCACCTAACCCATTGACCCACAAATTTATGCAATTGTCTTAGGTCTTAATTCACAATTCTAGACCTACTAGACAACACTTAATTCTTTTAATTAAGTATTTGGGCTGATGGGTCAGGGTTTGGCATTTCGAAAATAATTTTCAAATTTTGAAAGGTTTTATTTTCTGTTCACCAAATATGTTGACTCATTTCACAAATAGATCAGCACATTTCATAAATAACAATCCTATTGCTAATTACATAACAGAAAATAACTCAATCAAAATAAATCATGAATATTCCTTTAGATCTAATCTAACACATTCATGATAAATTTTACAATTAAACCTTTACAATTAATTCCTTTCATTGCTTCATCTGCATGGGATATAATTGCAGCGGCACCCCTACCGCCATAGGAGACCCCATCGAATGGGAGGAGAGGGCCTTTAAACCCTGCTTTTCTCCTATGACCGGACGATCATGGCAACCAACCCAATTCGATTACTTGCTACTTGGATCAAGTATATCAAAATATATCAATTTCAAAATTTAAATTTTAAATTTCAAATTTTAAATTTAAAATTTTAAATTTTAAATTTCAAACAAATTTCAAATTTTAAAATTTCAAATTTTAAATTTCAAATTTTAAATTTTGAATTTTAAATTTGAAATTTCAACCAAATTTCAAATTTTAAATTTCAAAATTTTGAATTTTGAATTTCAAATTTTAAATTTCAAAATTCAAATTTCAAATTTTAAATTTCAAATTTTTGAATTTTGAATTTTGAGCAACTTTCAAAATTTAAAATTTAAATTTTAAATTTCAAATTTCAAATTTAAACTTTTAGATTACTACTTAATCTATGCATGCAAATATATATATCATATCTAAGAACCTGGCTCTGATACCATTTGTAGCAAAAATTCAGTGCATGGGTAAAATGGTAATTTTAAAACTTTTTTCAAAATTATGATTTTACAGTAGAAAAATATTAATTAATCTAATTAATTAACATAAATTTATTCTATACTAGAATCTAAATATGATATATAGCATGCATTCATTTAAATTTAAAATTCAAATTCGAACAGTAAACACTTTACTGTAATGTGTTCAGAACATAATACCTTTGCGTGGGTAGTAGATCGTCGCAATCTGATCACCGTTGGAAGAGTCTGATCATCACGATGCAGCCACACAGTATATCTAACCTCTGCAGATCGTCCACACGAAGCTTCCGGTCTGATCGACTCCTCACGAGTGCTAGCTTATTGTAGAGCCTTTTTGACAGTCGATGCTGATCGAACTCCTTTGATCGATGTCTGTCGATTCTTTGGATGCTCCAGATCATCAACAGACGTGCTTGAGAGGATGTTGAAGATCTTCCTGAGATTTTGTGGGCTCACGACACTCGTAGCTCACTTTCTCACTTCCCGAACCCCAGGCTAAAACTCTAGGGAACTCACCAGAAATCTTGCACCCACTTTTCTTTCTTTTCTTTCTTTTTCTCTTGGAAGGATATGGACTTCCTTCTCACACACAAGACTTCCTCACACCCCAAAATTTTTCTCCAAAAATCTTCATCCTACACGCCCCACTCTTCTCCTCCTTTTATAACAACGTCAAACGTCTTATCCAAAAGAAAGAATAAAGATGAGTAATTACATATTTGAATTCAAATCAAATTTTGAATTCAAATGGACACCAACTCATCCCTTATCCACTAAAGGTATGAGGTGTGGCTTAAATTGTGCATGAAGTAATTTCATGAGAAATATTTTTCTCATGTAATAAATGGGGCGTAAATAAAGGGATAAGGCGCAAAGATTGATTGCCTATTCAAATTCAAACTTTATTTTGAATTTGAATGGCCAACCAATCATCCTTATCCATTCAAATGGCACATTAAAGTGGGGTGTGGAGAGAGCTTGGCATGAGAAAAAAATTTATGAGAAGTTCCTTCTCATGAATTCAAATGGGTGCAATGGAAGTGAGGTGGTGCATGGAGATTGGGTCAAGGTGGTTTCATTATTTAAACCAACCTAATTGAACCAAATAAGTTAGGTCCAATTAGACTAATTTAAACCCAACTTAATTAGACTTAATTAGGCTCAATAAAATCTTAATCAAATTAGGAATTGACTAAGTCCAACCCCTGATCAAATCAGGGACCAAACCATCTCGACAATTATGTCAACTCTTAACCTAATCGTGTCAAACCCAACTGAATCCAATTCAATTGGACTTGATCCAAAAATAATTACTCAATCAAATTGAGTTAATTAGCGATCAAATCACTAATTAAATCTCTCATAAATACTTTGTGCAAATTCAATAGGCAATCGGGCATCAGAATTCATCGATATGTAACCCTGATCGAAAAGTCCCAACCAGTGGGACTTTAGACCCTAGTACCCATAATGTGTGGAACTCATGATCAGAGAATCCTGATTCTCGATCACTGAGTTTCAAATATGTAGGATTCTACACTAGCCATCAGATCAGATAGGAACCTCTAATGTGTGTGACCCCGCAGGTTCGAACTTAAGCCGATAGCACAGGAACCAATTTCTGTACTAATCGAAGTGACCATCTAGCAATGGTACCCGATGTCCGAATAGGTCGAAGAGTCACAATCGCAACACTCAGAACCTACATGAATATGGTTACTGTATAATTCATCCTTTTGACCCCTGTGTTTAGGATGACTCAGGGTTAAACTGTCAACCCTAATCAAATCATCCGAATCATGCTCAACTCTAACAGTCTTGTGACTCCTCACAAGGACTACCCTGGTCAAGGTTTTGCTAAATTGAAATACGACCGTACACAGCTCCTAAACTGGAGTGGTCAATCCTATCTTGACACACGCACCGACAAGTCAAGTACTTGACTACATCCAGCAGCCTTCCATCACTGAATTAAAAATTCAGATAGTCCAGTGCCTAAGTGCAGTGAGTTGCTTGCAAGTCACTGTGGCGGTCTCAGGTCGAAGGGATATTTATACCCATATTCCATCGGAGTAAATCTTGACAGCAGAAATAGCTCCGGAGTTGGTCATGTTCAGTGTAGATGTACCCTTACATCTCACCTGTATGCCATACCAGTGTCTCCACACTCATTGGTTAAGAGGACGACCAATCTATATGGCACACAATGACCTATGCTTGATAAACGTTGTCGTCCTTGGTAACAACGTATCATTTGGTCGCGAACAGATTTAAGGACTAAACGACAAATCCTCCTTTATCGAGTTTAAATAGTCTTAAGGACTTCACCACAATATAGGAGTTCATTAGAAGATGAAACATTTTGTGATAAAAAAGACCAAAATAATTTTTATTAATTCATAATTCATGTACAAATACAAAAATGAGCACAACCGTCAACAGGCTGACGATTGACTTTGGGACACTATTCTCAATAACTAGGTCAATGGAGTATGTCAAAAATTATAGTGAGTTTATTATGCTATTCACAAAGCTTGCTATAGTGATTGTATGATGTTGACTTAGTGATGCTTATGACATATTCTGGTAGTACTGTCTTGTTGTGCTTTCTACAAAGATAGTATTATTCAGATATGACTATATAGGATTGAAGGGTATGACTTGATTGAAATACTATAGTTTATTATGCTATCTACAAGACTATAAGTATTTTAGAGGCAAAAGTTATATTGAGAGTTACATGAGATGTAATTATTAAAGAGTTTCTTACTCTTGAACTCATAGGAGCTTGTTGTGCTATCCATAAGACTTTTTATGAGGAATTAGGATCTCAAACCCACTAAAAAATTTTATGATAAGGTTCCTCAATTTCATTCTTGAGGGCTATAAAATTTACTAAAATAATGGGAGACATAATTAGATAAAATCCTCATCTAAATTATGCATGTCATCATGAGTAGTCTTTTTATGTTCTAATTTACAAATTTGCATCTTTACTATCACTGCATAGGATAAATTTTTAAATTGATCGAACATCATGGAATGATTGAGGAAAAAAAGGTGAAGAATATCTTCACTAGCATATCTAATTTATTATTACAATAATAATGAACATTAGAATTAAATTGCAAGAGTTGTCTTGTAAATGTAAAAAAATAGCAGAATGTAAAAGTTATAACTGCTAATAATTTGTATGTGATACAAATTAATTATCATTGAGTATTTTCAATTTTATAATATTGGATATGTGATACCTTATATAGGTTCCATTTATGCAAAGTATTGCTAGACCTATAAATCTGAAGTAAGGTGACTACTCACATTTTGGCACTGATAGATAGTCCATTCATGCTAAGGCTGTACGAACCTACTTATTTAGAAACTAGTAGACCATTGTTTATCAGAAACATTATTTCAATCCCTATGTTATTGTAACATAGATTTGAAATTAATGTTAAGAGTAAAAGTTACTCTCCTTCTAAAAATTTTTATGGCTATGGTCTTATATTTCTATCACTCAATGATGTTATTCTTCATATTGATGAGAACAAGAAATGAATATGTGATGGTCACATATCTCGGGTATTGTCAATTTGGCTATTTTTTATGAGTCAAAGATAAACAAGTAATACAAAGAAGAGTTCTTTGTCTATATGATTATGAATCATATAGAACTTATAAATCTTGTCTCATGGATAAAATGACCAAGATGTCATTTATTGGATATGGGAAAAGGCAAGCAAGGTATTAGGTCTGGAACATATGGATGTTCGAAGGTTAATAATATCATGACCCAGAGATGGACATCCCATATGAGATATGGTGTGTTCTCTAATATGCGTCACAAATTTTGATTCTTATTCTAGAGATTTACCCTAGAAATTACTATATATATTTTGAATTAGATACTATCAAAATTTGTTACGAGCACTCCATATGAGATATAGAAAAGGTAAAAGGCAAGTTGCCCAACTTATGTGAAAAGAGTTGATGTACATATGTTTGTACTAGAACAGATTTTTATTAGTATATAGCTTATCCTAAAGAGTAGCATATGATACTATTTCTACCACCCTACTAGACAAAAGGTGTTTTGTCAAGTAGGTATGCCACCTTTTAGAAAAAAAAATTTTTCTAATAAGGAGACAGTGGGAGGAAAATTGAACTTGAGAAGTTCAAAACCTATTAATTTTTCTAACCTGTGTAGTGTCTACAAGTTAATCCTCGATCAGATGTGCTCATTGATGAGGCACAACCATAAAACACACCTCCTCACCGAAGGTCAATTTGAGTGTGTAATGTACCACTCAAATATGAATTTATCATTGAGAATGACGATACACCATACATTATTGTGAATAATATTTTTCTTGACCTATTTGAAGATCATCATGAGTAGAGACTCTAACAGTTGGCCTGAAATCTTGATGTCCGAAATAAACACTCAAAACATCAACTAAGTATGGACTCTGGTTGAAGCACCTACTGGTATGACCCAACAGGTTGCTATCAGGGATATCAATCCAAATTATTGCTATTGCCATGCACCATCTAGAGAAGTTGTCTCTAATGGGAGGGCAAATGTATTTATGAATTCAGATAGTTTTTAAGGAGATGGTACCTCTATTTTGGATGAGATAGTCAAAATATTTAACTTTATCAAATATAGATGAACCATGTGTGTGTACAAGAAGACAAGTGGGAGTCCCACTAACTTTTTGGTTATGTATGTAGGTGACGTACAGCATATTGGGAATGTAGTCCCAATATTACACTCGATCAATGACATGCTTATCATAGATGTTTTCATAGAATAAGACTTGTGTTAAGCATCCAATATACTAGGCATCTATAGGGATAGATGTAAGTAGATACAGGGCTTATCCCAATCTAGGTACACAAAATTTATGTTGAAAGGGTTCAACATGAATGGGTGTAAAGGAGTTTACTTTCTCATATATTCATTGCACCAAGCTTGATGTGTATTATGTTCTATGCATAATCATTAATTTTCAGGCAGATCCATGATAGGATCTTTTGAAAATTATGAAAAGCATTCTCATAGTACTTGAGAAATACTAGAGGAGCAGTGAATTGAAAAAGTTTCAAGCAGCAAACTATGTTTGACTCAGTTAATTGCTATTAGTAAAGATTGCTAAAAAAAATTTCCTAATGAAGGGTTCATCATTGAGTTGGATCTGGTCTCACTAGGTACCCACGCACATCCTAAGCACTTTCACCTCATTCATAATATGATCATAAAATAAGTTAATATTAAGAACATTTAATGGATCAGTCCACTAAGCCTTACATAGCAGCAGTGTAATCGCCATCCTGACTACATGGGCATCAGGTACAAGGGCGATTGGCTTTAGTACAAGTGGAAGATTGAAAGAATAATGCCCTACAAGCCAATCTCATGGTGATGTGATGGGACTTTTCTTTATTATCTTCCTACTCATTTGCATGACATTAGTTATTTTTATTTATGAGGTATAGTATTTTATCATTTACTGTATCATATTATTTATGATTATGATAAACCCCATGATTAGGGCAATGATTTAAGGGCCATGATGAGATCATGCCAGTGAGACCTAAAATCTTGATAGCCCCAATCATTGGATCATCAAGTCGGGGATCGATGATATCGGTAAAACTGGTACATCCTATGTATGCTCGATGGAGAGTATGGTTGATCTCACAATCACTTATGTGGTGATACTAAAACAAGAATGTAGATGCTCATTAGAGAATGAGTTCACTGAACTGACCGACCAAAAGAATATTTAGTGGAGCCTTACAGCATGTCAACAGATAGTTCTTCAGTGGGAGTAGTGCATGTGATTCTTTGACTTGAGATCACCATGGTACCTTGTGTACACAAATTCTTAATTTGGTTTATTCCCTAGCACACTACATTGAGATATGTGTGAGATATTCTCGGTATGGTGAAGTGTGCATAGAGATTGTGAGTGATCAATAAGGAATCGATTACCCCTTGTAGGAGGAGAGAACATCCTATATGATCTCATAGGATGGTGACTTTCAGAGTCTCTGGCTAGAGTAGGGATGAATAGTAGAAATGGTTTCTACTGATTATTAATCGAGTCATCATCATCAAATCAAGATACATATGGTTAGATATTTAGATTTGACATATTTTCATACCCATGGCCTTTCCAAAATATTGTGTGATCGAAGGATTGAATTGCATGGTAACTCATCACGAAAGGATAATTTTGATATTTTCACCAAATTTTAAATTTTTTGGATAGTCATGACATATTGCTAGATGTCAACCTTGTCTTATGAACTTGTCAGAATTAAAAGAGTTTAATTCAAAAATCAATTAGGAAGAGTCCTAGTTGATTGAGACTCTTGAGCTAACCTAATCCAATTGGATTAGGGTTACATCGAGAGTCTGGATCCACTGCTGGCTAGATTTAGAACCCAATGGGTCACACATAATAGAGATTTGGTCTTGGTCTAATCTATTTAAATTTATTATAAATTCAATAGGTTAATTAAATTGCTAGCACAAGAATTAATCCAAGTTCCCAATTGGGTTCAGTGCAAAGGTGTTTGTGCTAACCTAGACTTGTTTGCCTTGACCTATGTGATTGGATTTGAACCATTTATTTATTAGTTGGTTTATCTAGTTTATATGGAAGAGTTTCATGTGAATCCACCACCTCCACATCAAAACCACATGAGAAAATAAATATGGCATCTTTTATTTGGGTGTTTAAGAGGAGAAGTCCTTCTAGTTCACTTTTCTTAATTTCCTTACATAATTTCACACATTTTTCTTAATTCCTCATGACATATGATGGTGCTTGGGATATAGGATGTGGAAGAGGAGGAAGAGTCCTTCTCTTGAAAGGAATTTGAAAACCAAATAATAAGGGATGCCTCACATATATGCATTCAATGTGGAAGAGTCTTAATTGTTAAGGACTCTTGATTTCTCATATTAAATCCCTTTCCACACACCTTAAGATAGTGTATTAATTTTTCTTAGCAGAGGAAGAGTCCTTCTATTGGTTAATCACTTTCTTTTCTATGCCATTTCCTTGGTTTCCATGGAAAAAAATTTATGGATACCGTGTAAGGGAGATGGGACGCCAAAAGTTGGCACCCCTTGGTCTTTTATGTGGCGCCCCTTCATTCCTTATATAAGGGGTGTCCCATATGCAAAAAAATTATACAAAAGTTACATTGGATGTGGGATTAGATAAGAAAGAGGTAAAAAAAATATGAAGTGAAAAAGGTAATGAAAAGAGAACAAAAAATAGAAAAGAAGGGAAGAGAGCAAATGAAAAGTATGAGATACTTGTTCAGAAATCAAATTGTTCATGTGTTGAACATAAAATCTGATTTGTATGTGTAAGATCTTTTGAGAAAGGGTTCCCAAAGAGGTCATAGTGGAGGTCTTAAAGGCATACAAAGTGTGGTGCAATCCATTCTTACGAAGGACGATCAGCAGCGAGCTTGCGAAGAAGGCTACAGCATCATGATGAATTGAGGACCCTGATCAGTCCTGTGTAGAGCACCATTGGAGGACTTCTTCTTTAGAGTCTTGTAGGAATCTCAAGATTACCATTTCATGATCTTCATGATGGTATATGACTTCTGATCTCTTCCTAATATTTATGTTTTTGATCGTTTGATTGTAATCATCAATGGGTTCCTAGGGCTTTTGTATTCCGGTAGACTAATTTAAATGTTAAACTTTATTTTCAATAGTTGAATGCATGTAAAAAATTTTAAAATTTATATTCCACTATATCACCAAAACCCAACATATTCAACAAGTGAATGGAAGTTAACAAGGCATGTCCCCAAAGAAATAAGGGTAGATCAGTGAAGCTCATTATGGTCTGGACCATATACAATAGGGTCCTGTTCCTCTTTTCGGATACCCCATTGAGCTGAGGCATTGTGGGAGAGATCCACTGAGAGACTATGTTGTTGTCCTTAAGATATCTCAAAAATTTTTGACTAAGGTATTCACCTCCTCAATCAGATCGAACAACCTTAACAGGTTTGCCTGTTTGTTTTTCTACTTCATGCCTGAATTCTCTGAACCTTTCATAGGCCTTAGACTTATGTTTCATCAGATACACATATCTGTACCTAGATAAATCATCGATAAAGGTAATAAAGTAGGTATAACTATCTCTGGCCTGCACATCAAATGGCCCACACACATCAATGTGTACCAGGGCAAGTAGCTTTATGGCCCTTTCCCTATGTCTTACAAAGGGCAACTTGGCCATCTTTGCTCAAAGGCAGAATTCGCAAGCTGGATATGATTCTGGATTAAGAGAGCCAAGGATCCCATCCTTCTCCAGTCTATTTATCCTGTCCTCTCCAATATGGCCTAGTCTATGGTGCCACAAATACTTCTGGTTTATTTCATCTCTGGGCCTCTTTTGACCTACAGCACTCACTATTTGCTCGTTTAGGTTCACATTCGCATCAACATGCAAATAATAAAGACTGTCAATTTAAAGTCCTCTTGCAACTAATTTATTTTATAAATAAATAGAATAAAAATTTTTATTAAAATAAATTTTAAAACCTTCCTGTGCTAGCACAGACACAAAAATTAAATTTCGACTAGCTACAAAAACATAATAACAGTCTTTTAAATCTAATATAATACTAGACGGTCATCGAAAAGAGTAAGTGCCAACGGCTTCTGCAGCAACCTTTGCTCCATTGTCAATCTGAAGGATCATGTCACCTTTCCTCAACCTCCTACTTTCTATCAGACCCTGCATTGAGGTATATATATGAGCACTTAAGCCAGAGTCCAATACGCAAATAGAACTGGAAGAAAACATAAGATTAGATTCAATTACGATCATACTTTTAGAAGGTTTATCATCCTTTTTGATCATTAGGCTCTCCAGGTATTTAGGATAATTCCTCCTCCAGTGGCCTTCAGCATGACAGTGGAAACACTTTTTTCTTGCCTCAGTCACCTTTGGACCATCCTCTTTTGGCTTACTCTCTTTCTTTTGCTTCTTCACGGATTTAACCTTCTTCCTTTCAATAGACTTTCTCTTGAAAGAAGAAGTCCGCTCTACAGCAAGAACAGCACCCCTTAAACTTTTCAAGGTACCCTCTGTAGTGACCAATATGTTGATGAGTTCGAAAATAGTGCAGTCAAGTTTGTTCATATGAAAATTCATAATGAATTGACTACATGAACTAGTAAGGAATTGAAGGATCAGATGCATCTGCAATTTCTTTTGCATTTCTAGCCCGAGCTTCCCAAGCTCCTCGATATCCTTGATCACTGCCATACAGTGCATATAGACAGACTGCCCTTCGTGCATCTTCAGATTGAAGAGTCTTTTGGATACTTTGAAGTATACAGTATGGCCTGCTCACATACAACTCTTGTAGGTGAGTGATCATGGCCTGAGCAGTGGGCATATGCTCATGCTGGCTTTGCAACTCATTTGACATAAACGCCAACACATAATACTTGATCTGACTGTCTTCATCTGTTCACTTCTCGAAAGCAGCTCTTTGCTCAGTAGTAGGATGGTTTGGTAGCACTATGAAATTCTGATCGAGAATATGGCTTAACTTTTCTATGGTCAGGACAATCCTAAGATTTCTGAGTCAGTCTTTGTAATTGGTACCAGTCAAATGATTGGTTTTAAGGATGCAGACTAAATGGTTTGAGGCTGATATTATGATTTAACTGCGAGAGTAGAGATTCAAATTAGACTTTTGTACTTAATATTTAATTTGCTTCTAGAAACTTTATGATGCAAATAATGGCTCCCACTAATTTATCGGATTTCTCCACTCTTTGGGAAGAAAATGGAAACCCTAATGCGACAAAGGATTCCTAGTAGGTATTGCGGTCCCACCGATGACATGCATCTCACCTAATAGTTATTAGTAACATACACACTGATGTGCAGGCAACTCTTTGTCTAGATGCTTCACTAAGCATATTGCAGTGACTTAGTCTCTAAGTCATGTGAGCTCACCTAACAATTATTGTCCATATTTTTTAGTTAAGCCCGACCCACCATTCACAAGCAGGTGCAAGGCCGTCATTGGGTCCCTTACCTAATAGTTATTGGGCCCAACCCCATCCTTACCCAGGAATAACTCTTTGCTAATAGAGTGGTTACGTATTTCTGATGTAACTGGACCACTGTAACTAATCGAGAACAATCAATGCTGGTAGCACGTTCGCACATCTACAACGATGAAAGACCTATGGACTTAATATTTATGGAGAGATTAGATTTGGATCTTATTTAATCAATCATCATATAATCAATCTAACTAGCATCGGCTAAACCAGATTACTAAGCAACCTAATTTAAGATCCAATTTTCCAAATTGGCCAGATAAGTGGAGATCAATGGGGGTCCCCCCATTACCTTCCTAAGATATCAATAAATTAGTTAGGTCGGCTAACGGAACCAATTAAATAATCACATCTCATTAACTTACCTTAGATACCAATAGGTGGATTGATCAAGATTAGTTAGCTCAAGCGAATCGGGCTCAAACCAACGAGCCAAATTAGATCCTTAGGTTAATCGATTCTACACATAGTGATGTGCCCATATAGTGATATGCCTAGGCTTAAATAACTATCTTGTGTAGGTAAGAACAAAGGTTGGAGCACAAGAAAAAAAAAAAGAAAGAAACCTTTGAAATCTGATTGATAAGAAGATCGCCACAATCAGATCACAAAGGGGTAGAATGCCACACTCAAGAAAAGAAGAATGTGAGTGATAAGTTCTAGGGTTTATAACTCGCCACTAACACACAAAAGTTAGATAAGAGAATTCAGCAACACTCATTTTCATTCATTGAAATCTGAATTGAATACATAGGTCATCTCCCTTTATATAGATAAGAGAGGAAACATAAGACAAATTCAGTAAATGGAAGGAAATAACAGAATTTGACTATCATAGAATGATGGTGGCTATATCTTGCTACAAAAAAAATGATAGTAGCCGTATCTTGCTACTATGAAAATGATGGTGGCTGGAGATCATGGTGAATCAGGAAGAACAAAATAACTTTGGCTGCATCTTGCTACTATGGAAATGATGGTGGCTGGAGATCATGATGAATTAGAAAGAACAAAACAACCTTGGTTGCATCTTGCTACTATAGAAATGATGGTGCTTGGAGATCATGGTGAATTAGGAAGAACAAAACAAGCTTCTAAACTCGGCCCTTTCTCAAGCAATAATTTCTTTCAAATTTCTATCAAATCTGATTCGCACCACATCATGCTTCTACGCACGTGAGCAAAGTCATCAATTTGACTCTTGGATCCGTATATGGCATGTGATCATCTCTTTCTTCATGATGGTGCACATCATTTTCCCCTTGTTGAGTAGGATTTGCCCTCAAATCTAAGTCCTCCCCATTATCCAAACTATCCTCCAAGTAAGGAGAAAGATCTCGAATATTGAATGTAGTGGACACATTGTAGTCATCGAGCAATTCAATCTTGTAAGCATTGTCATTCACTTTCTCAACAATTCAGAATGGACCATCAGCATGCGGCATGAGCTTAGATTTTCTTTGGCTTGAAAATCGTTCCTTGCGAAGATGTATCCAAACAAAATCACCTGGAGTAAAGCGAACTTATTTTCTTCCTCTGTTGGCTACCTTCTCATAAGCCACATTTTTCCTCTCAATCTGCTCCTTGATGCTCTTATGCATGGACTTAACCAACTCAGCTTTCTTCTTTCCATCCATACAAACCCTTTTGCTGATTGGAAGTGGTGCCAAATCAAGTGGGGTGACAGGATTAAACCCATAAACCACTTCAAAAGGAGAATGCTTAGTAGTGCTATGAATACTACGATTGTAAGCAAACTCAACATAAGCCAAACACTCATCCCAATTCTTCATATTCTTGTTAACAAATGTGTGAAGCAAAGAAGAGATGGTATGATTTACCACTTCGATCTGACCATCGATTTACGGATGGCAAGTCATGCTGAAGAGCAATCTAGTACCAAGCTTCTTCCACAAGGTCTTCCAAAAATAACTCAAAAACTTGATATCTCGATCAGACACAATGCTCTTCGGTATACCATGCAGACGCACTATCTCTTTGAAAAATAATTCTGCAACATGTGAAGCATCATCGGTTCTGTGGCATGGCACGAAATGAGATATTTTTGAGAATCAATCTACAACCACCAAAACTGAATCCTTCATTTGCAGTGGAAGGGAGACTTCTTCATCTGGAGCCTGCTTGGCTACAAGAACAAAAATAGTTTCATGGTTAGTCAAAACTCGCTTCACTTCCCCCTTGTTGGCAAACATATTCTCTTTCTTGCCCTTTTCGATCACAAGCTGATCCTTCTGGATCAGTTGTGGGCTAAGTGGTGCCAACACTATATTCTTTCCATTCTTGGCAAATGAATAGATATTTTTGAAGCCATCATGAATAGCCCTCCGATCGTACTGCCAAGGCATTCCCAAAAGAAGATGGCTGGCTTTCATAGGAATCACATCACAAACAACCTCATCTTTGTAGGACTTGCCAATAGAGAAAGGTACTACAACCTGCTTTGTAACCTTCACATCACCATTGTCAGTAAGCCATTGCAATCTATAGGGACAGAGATGCTTAATAGTCACCAGATTAAGTTTTTTCATCAAAATAGTGGAAGCCACATTGGTACAGCTACCCCCATCAATGATAACACCACATACCTTATCATGGATGGTGCACCTGGTATGGAAGATATTTTCGTGCTGCTCATCATCTATTTTGGCTTGTAGGTTCAGGTTGCGACGAATAACTAATAGCTCTCCTTCATCTGCAAACTCCACATAATTTTCTTCTACCTCTTCCAAAATAGCCTCATCTTCACTTTCAATTTCTTGTTGTAACTCCTGAATGAACATCACCCTCTTGTTTAGACATTCAGAGGCTATATGATCGTAACCAAGATACTTGAAATACTTGATATCTCAACTTCGCTTGGGAGGTTGTGAATTCTCCACCTTCTCTTTTTCTTTGGCCGCATCTGTGACTTGCTTGCTAGAATCACCTTTTTTTACTTGTTTTGGAACTGCCTTAGAGATGGACCATGGTGAAAAGGAAGATGAGTTGGTAGTCTTACTCAGCTTATTTGCACCACGCTTGCGTTGTCTCTCCACCTTAACAGCAAGTTTGATCACATCGTCAAGGAACACATAAGATTGCAACTCCACCGTATCAGCAATCTCCTTATTCAAGCCTCCTAAGAACTTTGCAATGGTTTGTTCTTAAGATTCTCGCAAATCGCACCTCATCATCAGCATCTCAAATTCTTTAACATAATTTTCAACACACATCCCCCCTTGTCTCAAGCTTTGTAACTTGATGTATAGCTCCTGCTTATAATATTGAGGGACAAATCGCTTCTCCATGATCCACTTCATAAGCCTCCAGTTTCAGATCTTCTCTTCTCCATCCCTCCTACGCTGAGCTTTCACATTCTCCCACCAAAGATTAGCATAATCAGTGAATTCAAGGGCAGCAAGTTTATATTTTTTTACCTCAGAATAGTCTTGACATTCAAAGACTTTCTCCACATGTTGCACCCATTCCAGATATTCTTCGGGTGAGCTGGTTCCTTTAAAGGATGGGATTCTCATCTTAATATTGTCTCCCGAACTCCTTTGCTACCCCCTTTGCCATGGGTGTTCCTCCACACCATCATCATCTCTGGGTTCGTCATACTCCTCTTCATCATCGCGATCAACTCGTCGTGGTGCTGGATGGCCATGCTGCTGTGGTGGTGGGAAAAGTGTTGCCAACCGCTTAAATGCTTGTGTTAGGCGATTGAGTTGCTCCATCATCTCTTCTTGACGTCGCTGGAGTCCCATAATCTGAGCTTGTTCAAGACTCATCTCTCTAAGAATAACAGGGGCCTTGTCTCCTCCAGACATGATTTGGATATCAAACACTTCCTCAGGCTCTGATACCAAACTGATGTATCCAGGCTTAAATAACTATCTTGTGTAGGTAAGAACAAAGGTTGGAGCACAAGAAAAAAAAAAAAAAAACTTTTGAAATCTGATTGATAAGAAGATCACCACAATCAGATCATAAAGGGGTAGAACGCCACACTCAAGAAAAGAAGAATGTGAGTGATAAGTTCTAGGATTTATAACTCGCCACTAACACATAAAGGTTAGATAAGAGAATTCAGCAACACTCATTTTCATTCATTGAAATCTGAATTGAATACATAGGTTGCCTCCCTTTATATAGATAAGAGAGGAAACATAAGACAAATTTAGTAAATGGAAGGAAATAACAGAATTTGACTATCATAGAAATGATGGTGGCTATATCTTGCTACAAAGAAAATGATAGTGGCCGTATCTTGCTACTATGAAAATGATGGTAGCTGGAGATCATGGTGAATTAAGAAGAACAAAATAACTTTGGCTGCATCTTGCTACTATGAAAATGATGGTGGCTGGAGATCATGGTGAATTAGGAAGAACAAAACAATATTGGTTGCATCTTGCTACTATAGAAATGATGGTGGCTGGAGATCATGGTAAATTAAGAAGAACACAACAAGCTTCTAAACTCGGCCCTTTCTCAAGCAATAATTTTTTTCAAATTTCTGTCAAATCTAATTCGCACCACATCATGCTTCTACGCACGTGAGCAAAGTCATCAATTTGGCTCTTGGACCCGTATATGGCATGTGATTATCTCTTTCTTCATGATGGTGCACATCACATAGGATTCAATCGATTTAATCAATAACAATTGTATGATCATTAACTTAACTGATCTAACCCTTATAACACTTGGCTTGGTTTGATCAATTACTTAATCGAGTTAGACCCATATGACTCAAATCAAAAATCTTAAATGCAATCCTATTATATGACCTAATTTATGATTTTTTTTATGACCAAAATTCTCATGCACGAACATAAATTTTAGATTCTAAAATTATATTTCAAATCTAAATTCATTGCATGAAAATAAGTTTCAAAATATAAAAATAATTTTCAAATTTAGTATGCAAACATATATCACATATATGCATGTAAAATCATATTTAAATCAAATTTTAGATCTAAGCATTATATCATATATCTCATATACTAATCATAGATCAGATTAAAAGTAAATTTATGATCTAAAAATATAATTATATATCACATATATGCATCAAAATTTAGATCATATAAAAATTTTAGGTTTTATGCATGCATCTATGTATCACACGAACATGAACTATGCATGTGATTACATATCTATGCATGCGATTACATATCATATATATGTTCTACAATTAGATCCAAAATCAAATTCTAGATTAGAAGATCCATCTATACATCTCATGTATCAAGGAAAAATCTGATTTTGAAATCTTTTCAAAAATATTATATCAAAATTCAGCATATGAAAACCCGTGGCTCTGATACCACTGTTGGAATTTGGGATTTGATGCATGCATATGTGTTTCAAAACTTTATTTTCTAAATACCACAGTAGAGAATAAGATTAAAATACTTTTAATTTGAATTATACATGTATAAAAATATAAAACCACATAGATCTATCTCATATGCTGAAATTGATATGTGTTGAAATTCAGATTGTGATCAAATCACATACCTGTTTTGCAATCTTTTTCTTTGAATCTAGATTTGAAAGAGAAGAGGTTCTCTCTTAGCCACACAAGCATCCGACCTCTATGAGTATCCACTCAGGATTAGCCTGAAACAGCCTTCTATAATCTGAATTTTGATTCTTCCAAAATTCAGCCTGTTGAATCTGAATGAAGCCTGAATCGTGATCAACACTTGATCTTTCTCTTTGATCTTCTTCTTCTCCTCTTCTCTAGAGTTTTTTCTTACTTTGTGCTGTTACAAAATACCAGCAACCAACAAATTATGGGAAGCCCAACAACTTGGGCATGGAACTCTTTGGGACTTGCATCCTAAGGGATGGACGTATAGAATGCCCAAGAGAAGAGAAAGGGAGAGGAAGAGAGGGCATGAGGAGAGCCTTTGGGCATGAGGGGCTACTAGTTTGAATGCTCTAAAGACCTTAGAGGAGGCCCTTTTAAATAGATATGAAGATTGAATCCTATTCAATCACATAATACAAGTCCTACTTGCATTGAGTTTCCTATTAACTTAAGTTATCCAACTTACTTTAAGAGACCCTTTAGGCACCAACAATTGGGGCCCTTGCACATAATTAGACATCCTAAAACACACCTGTTGGGTGTAAACCCCCCCCCAGCCGAAGTTCGTGTTAGGAGTGACCCCTCGGGGATTCTACTGGCGTCCGACCTACGACGGCAGGAAGATTTCGTCCGGACTCCTACGGGAGCCGAACTCCTTCTCCGACTTCAGCAGCAGGAAGACTTCGTTCGGACTCCTACGGGAGCCGGACTTCGCCTCCGACTCCAACTACAGGAAGGCTTCGTCCGGACTCCTACGGGAGCCGGACTCCGTCCCCAACTTCAGCAGCAGGAAGACTTCGTCCAGACTCCTACGGGAGCCGGACTTCGCCTCCAACTCCAACTATAGGAAGGCTTCGCCCGGACTCCTACGGGAGCCGGACTCCATCCTCGACTTCAGCAGCAAGAAGACTTCGTCCAGACTCCTACGGGAGCCAGACTTCGCCTCCGACTCCAACTACAGGAAGGCTTCGTCCGGACTCCTACGGGAGGAGCCGGACTCCGTCCCCGACTTCAGCAGCAGGAAGACTTCGTCCGGACTCCTATAGGAGTCGGACTTTGCCTCCGACTCCAACTACAGGAAGGCTTCACCCGGACTCCTACGGGAGTCGGACTCCATCCCCGACTTCGGCAGCAGGAAGACTTCGTCCGGACTCCTACGGGAGCCAAACTTCATCTCTGACTCCAACTACAGGAAGGCTTCGTCCGGACTCCTACGGGAGCCAGACTCCATCCCCGACTTCAGCAGCAAGAAGACTTCGTCCGGACTCCTACGGGAGCCGGACTTCATCTCCGACTCCAACTACAGGAAGGCTTCGCCCGGACTCCTACGGGAGCCAGACTCCATCCCCGACTTCAGCAGCAGGAAGACTTCATCCAGACTCCTGCGGGAGCCGGACTTTGCCTCCAACTCTAGCTATAGGTAGACTTCATTCGGACTCCTACGGAAGCCGGACTCCGCCCACAACTTCAATCACAGGTAGGCTTTGTCCAGGCTCCCACGGGAGCCAGACTTCCACCCTGAACTCCTGCCAAAGGTCTCGGCCGAGATTCCTCGACAAATGATCCCCAGCCAGGCTTCTACGAAAATTAGACTCCAACCGAACTTCGGTCGATAAGTCTGGACCCTCTGGCAGGCCGCAGTAACGACCACGACTCTGCTCCACTCCCTGCGGTGGATCCTACACAGCTCCATCACTCCCTGGCAGGCCGCAGTAACGGCCACGACTCTGCTCCACTCCCTGTGGTGGATCCTACGTGGCTCCATCACTCCCTGGCAGGCCGCAGTAATGGCCACGATTCTGCTCCACTTCCTGCAATGGGTCCTGTGCAGTTCCACCACTCCCTGGCGAGCCGCGACAACGGACGCCGCTCCACTCCCCGCAATTGATTCCACGTGGTGAGCCATGGTGACAGCCATGACTCCACCCCATTACTCTTCATGATAAATTCCTCCTGGCCCAGTATGGCCCACGATGAGGCAATCATAAATAGTCGCTATCAATCCTTTGCTCCCTCCGTCTATAAAAGGGAAACCCCAGATACGTTATTCTCTAAGCTCTATCTTCTATCCCAAAACTCTGTTAAAATTTTCGTTCGAGCACTCCATTCTTGTTGAGGCAGAGAACTGACTTGAGCATCGGAGGGTCTTGCCGGAGCAACCCCACCTCCAGTTTAGACTTCTTTTGCAGGTCCCAGCGGCGACCGCAGCTCCCTCGACTCCAGCTTCTCAGGTGCAGACAAATTTTTGCACCAACAAGATTGGCACTAGAAGGAGGGCCTGTGTCTTCGCAGTACCCTTATTCTTAAAGGAGCGCTCAACGGGACCACCTCCGGTCACCTTCCCCGATATCCACTCCTCCTTCCCCCACTAGATCCTCGCCCGATGCCTTCTCACGGAGCATCCACATTGCAACCCACGACCTCCGCGGCTAGATCTCAGGCTCCGACCTCACCTCCAGTTTTTCAGGCCCCACATCCTCCGGCAACGGCCCCCGGCATGGAGCGGTCAGACAATCGGCCTCCGACGGATTTCGCCAACACCATCTCGGAAGAATCCCGGCGGGGAGCGACCGACGTATTGACCGGACTTCCCAAGCGGCAAAAGATCGAGGAATCCATAACTTTCACCGAAGAAGATGCTCAGGGAGTTCAATTTCCTCATAATGATGCGGTTGTAGTTTCCTTGAATATAGCTAATTACAACATCCGCCGCATTCTTGTCGACAATGGAAGTTTGGCCGACATTTTGTTCTACGATGCCTTCTCAAGAATGTCCATCCTTGACGGCCATTTGAGGCCGATTAGCTCCCCTCTAGTAGGGTTTACCAGTGACACTGTCCCGGTGGAGGGAGCGATAACTTTGACTGTAGCTGCGGGTCGATATCCAAGACAATCCAGGGCTCTAGTGAATTTCCTGGTGGTGAAGGCGCCGTCAGCCTACAATGCGATCCTCGGCCGACCTGACCTCAATGCTCTCTGGGCCGTCGTGTCAACCTACCATTTGAAGTTAAAATTCCCTACCAACCAGGGGATCAGAGAGGTCAGAGGAGACCAAGCCCTGGCCAGACACTGCTACAACATAGCCTTGCAAAGAAGCGACCAATTCGACCCCTATCCAGTTGATGGGCTGGATGCCCGCGATGACCTCACTGAGGAGAGGGGCGGCCCAATCGAAGATCTGGTTTCGATCCCTTTGAACGACAGGAGTGCGGAGCATGTGGTGAAGATCGGCTCCAACCTAGGGGAAGAGGTGCGGACGCATCTCATCGATTTTCTACGAAAAAATGCGAACATTTTCGCTTGGGTTCCAGTAGACATGCTGGAGATTGACACGGAAGTCACGGAGCACCGCCTGACCGTCGATCCCAAGCATCGACCGACGAAAGAGAAAATCTGAGGTCATGCACCAGAGAGGCAGAAAGCGATAGCCGAGGAAGTTGACAAACTCCTGAAAGCCGGATTTATTTGGGAAGTCAATTATCCTGACTGGATTTCCAACGTTGTCCTAGTCAAAAAGGCAAACGGCAAGTGGAGGATGTGCTTAGACTTCAAAAAGCTGAATAAAGCCTGTCCAAAGGACAGCTACCCTCTGTCCAGAATTGATCAACTGGTGGATGCGACCTCGGGCCATGAGCTTCTCACCTTTATGGATGCATTCTCCAGCTATAATCAAATCAGGATGGCGTCGGAAGATGAAGAAAAGACTGCTTTCATTACTAATCGTGGCCTTTACTGTTACAGGGTCATACCTTTCGGCCTCAAAAATGCAGGCGCAACCTACCAACGGCTGGTGAACAAAATCTTCAAGGAACAGATCGGCCGCAATATGGAGGTCTACGTGGACGACATGCTCGTGAAAAGCAAATCTTCCATGAACCACGTCGCCGACCTCGAGGAGGCCTTCGGTGCCCTCTGAAAATATAAGATGAAGCTGAACCCGACCAAATGTGCTTTCGGAGTGACCTCGGGGAAGTTCCTGGGCTTTATGGTATCGAAACATGGAATCGAAGCCAACCCAGAGAAAATTTGCACCATCCAGGAGATAGCCACCCCGAAGTTGATAAAAGAGGTTTAGCGCCTTACAGGGAGGGTAGCAGCCTTGAATCGCTTCGTCGCGAGGTCGGCTGAACGGTGCTTACCCTTCTTCCAAACCCTCAAGCGATCGAAGAACTTCTGTTGGACCCCTGAGTGCCAACAGGCATTCGAAGAACTAAGGAGCTACCTCGGCTCACCTCCGCTGTTGGCGAAGCCAGAGCCTGGAGAGGAACTATTTTTATACCTGGCGGTCTCTCCCATGGCTCTCACGGCAGTCTTTGTCAAGGAAGAAGCAAAAGTCCAACGACCGATCTACTACGTCAGTCGCGCATTGAGAGACACCGAGATCAGGTATACTAAATTAGAAAAACTGACTTACGCCTTGTTGATTGCAGCCCAGAGGCTCCGACCCTACTTTCAAGGGCACACCGTAATGCTGCTCACCGACCAACCGATCAAGGCGATTCTACACCGGGCGGATGCCTCCGGGAGGATGGCAAAATGGGCGATCGAGCTCACAGAATTTGACATCAACTATCGACCCAGGCCAGCAGTGAAGGCCTAGATATTGGCAGATTTCATAGTGGAGTGTACTATCCCAGAGGAGGCCGAACCTGAACAAGGTGAAATTGACGGCCTGGAGTCCCGACCGAACTCCCCCAAAGAAGAAGCAGATCCCTCTGGTTGCTTTTGGGCCCTCTACGTGGATGGGTCTTCCAACATGTCAGGCGTAGGCGCGGGCCTGATCTTGATCAGTCCAGAGGGAATCATCGTGGAGTACGCTCTGCATTTCGAGTTCCCCGCAACAAACAATGGAGCAGAATATGAAGCTCTGATTGCAGGACTGAAGATCGCCAAAGAGCTGGGAGTAGATCGGCTCCAGGTCCACAGCGACTCCCAACTAGTAGTGGGATAAGTCAACAGAAACTATGAAGCGCGAGAGGACAGAATGGTTAAGTATCTTGAAAAGGTAAAGGAGCTCGTCCCCACCTTCAGTAGCTTCAACATCAGGCAGATTCTGAGGATGGAAAATACCAGGGCCGACCTTCTCTCCAAGCTGGCAATGCTGGCTCTGACCGAATTGCCCAAGGGTGCTCTTTTTGAAGTTCTAAAGTGCCCGAGTATGGAAGAATCGCGGCCCATGATGGAAATTGACCACAAGCCCAGCTGGATCGACCCACTAATAACATATCTCAGAGACGGGGTTCTCCCCCAGGATGCAAAAGAAGCTCGGAAGCTCAGAAATCAAGCCTCCTGATACATCCTTTATGAGGGCAAGTTGTACAAGAGATCATACTCTTTGCCCCTTTTAAAATGTCTCTGGCCTTCGGAAGCTAACTACGCCTTGTGGGAGGTGCATGAAGGAATCTGCGAAAGCCATCTGGGGGCTAGATCTTTATCCCACAGGTTGCTCCGCCAAGGATATTACTGGCCGACGATGCATCATGACTCGATTGAATAAGTCAGAAAGTGTGACCGATGTCAGAGATATGCAACAACCAGTAACCTCCGGACGACGTCAAAAAAAAAAAAAGAGAAAGAGAGAGAAGGGAATACAACAATAACAATGGTAAAGGAAAGAAGTTCAGCAGGCAGCAATTTGATGCAAAGTGCGGACGAAGTAACAAAATCTCCTTCTCATTTTTTGATTAACAAGATATACGTTACAAGACCCGGAGGGCCAGAAAAAGAAGACGTTACTACAAAACTCGAAAGGAATACACCGGAGACCACTTCAAGCTGTCGACTTCTCTTCCCGGTTCCATCCTTCTCAGCATTATTTTTCAGTGCGTGTGATAAATCTCTTGGCTCTCGCCCCCCACCTCGTTCCGCTCCATCGCCGAAACCCCAACCCTAGGGGGAAAAGGATGGGATAGAATTCAGGGGGCAGCGAAGGCAACGACAGTGGCGACGATAACCTGCATCAAGAAGAATCGGAGGTACCTCGGAGGCCGCGATGGCACCGGAGGCATGCACCACCACCGTGTGCTCCACGACAGCCACCGTCCTAGGTACTCCGACAAGGTCGGCATGCGCTACTTCCACCATCCCTGCAACAAGTTCTACTGCCCCACCATCGGCGCCGATCGCTTCTAGTCCCTCAACTCTGACGACGTCAAGAATCCCGCCACAGCTTGTGACGACAACTCTACCCCTTTGACCGGTGTCGCCCCATTTAGCTACTCCAAAATTCTCGGGCGGAACACCCTCACCGGTTGTCCCTGTTATTAAACCCCTGTTGTTGAAGGAATTCTCCCTCGAGCCCCCTTTAAGGCGACGGGAACCCTCAGTGACAGTTTGACAGCCGGAGAACTCGCAGGCCGCTGTTTTTCTCCTCACACTCCTCTTGGTCCGTGGCATCCTCTCGAGGTTGGCCTTTGGGGCAGGGGCCCCGATGGGAGAACCCCTTGGAGAGGCTCGGGGGACTGAAGACGGCGGGGAGCCGACGGGGATGGCAAAGACTGGTACGAAGGGTGATAGGAGTCAAAAAGGGCACCGATGGAGTGGCTAAGTGGCTAAACTCTCAGGCGGAAGAAAGGTGTCGACCCTCAAGCGAAGTGAAGCCCCTGGAGGAAAGGCGGGGGCTTAAATAAGCAACGGCGCCTGGCGCAGTTATGGTGGCAGATATCCCTAGGTCAACCAGTGCCCGCCATGTGTCCCACTCACCGCGGCATAGGGCTTACCATTTGCGGACCATTATGGCGTGACGCTTAGGATTACACCCTGATGGGAGTTTCGAAAGGACTCTTCGGATCGCCCTAATCGGAAAAAGGCACTAGCACACACGCATTAAATGTCAAGATTTTCGAGGACGGTCGTGTGCAGAATTCAAAGAAACGACTTCGGCTGTGAAAATTTTTTGTACTTCCTTCGATCGAAACTCGAACTCGAAAGTAGGGGAACTGGTGTTGGGTGTAAAACCCCCCCAGCCGAAGTTTGTGTCAGGAGTGACCCCTCAGGGATTCTACCGGCGTCCGACCTACGGCGGCAGGAAGACTTCGTCCAGACTCCTACGGGAGCCGGACTCCATCCCCGACTTCAGCAGCAGGAAGACTTCGTCCGGACTCCTACGGGAGCCGGACTTCACCTCCGACTCCAACTACAGGAAGGCTTCGTCTGGACTCCTACAGGAGCCGGACTCCATCCCCGACTTCAGCAGCAGGAAGACTTCGTCCGGACTCCTACGGGAGCTGGACTTCGCCTCCGACTCCAACTACAGGAAGGCTTCGCCCGGACTCCTACGGGAGCCAAACTCCGTCCCCGACTTCAGCAGCAGGAAGACTTCGTCTGGAATCCTACGGGAGCCAGACTTCACCTCTGACTCCAACTACAAGAAGGCTTCATCCGGACTCCTACGGGAGGAGCCGGACTCCGTCCCCGACTTCAGTAGTAGGAAGACTTCGTCCAGACTCCTACGGGAGCCGGACTCCATCCCCGACTTCAGCAGCAGGAAGACTTCGTTCGGACTCCTACGGGAGCTGGACTTCGCCTCCGACTCCAACTACAGGAAGGCTTCGCCCGGACACCTACGGGAGCTGGACTCCTTCCCTGACTTCAGTAGCAGGAAGACTTCGTCCAAACTCCTACGGGAGCCGGACATCACCTCCGACTCCAACTACAGGAAGGCTTTGCCCAGACTCCTATGGCAGCCGAACTCCATCCCCGACTTCGGCAGCAGGAAGACTTCGTCCGGACTCCTACGGGAGCCGAACTTCATCTCCGACTCCAACTACAGGAAGGCTTCGTCCGGACTCCTATGGGAGTCAGACTCCATCCCCGACTTCAGCAGTAGGAAGACTTCATCCGGACTCCTACGGGAGTCGGACTTCGTCTCTGACTCCAACTACAGGAAGGCTTCGCCCAGACTCCTACGGGAGCCGGACTTCATCCCTAACTTCAGCAGCAGGAAGACTTCGTCCGAACTCCTGCGGGAGTCGGACTTCGCGTCCGACTCCAGCTACAGGTAGACTTCGTCTAGACTCCTACGGGAGCCGGACTCCGCCCACAACTTCAATCACAGGTAGTCTTTGTCCGGGCTCCCACAAGAGCCGGACTTCCACCCTGAACTCCTGCCGAAGGTCTCGATCGAGATTCCTCGACAAATGATCCCCAGTCGGGTTTCTGCAGAAATCAGACTCCAACCGAACTTCGGTCGACAAGTCTGGACCCTCTGACAGGCTGCAGTAATGGCCACGACTCTGCTCCACTCCCCACGGCAGATCCTACACGGCTCCATCACTCCCTGGCAGGCCGCAGTAATGGCCATGACTCTGCTCCACTCCTTGCGATGGATCCTATGCGGCTCCATCACTCCCTGGCAGGCCACAGTAACGGCCACGATTCTGCTTCACTTCCTGCAATGGGTCCTGTGCAGTTCCACCACTCCCTGACGAGCCGCGACAACGGACGCCGCTCCATTCCCCCGCAACTGATTCCATGAGGCGAGCCATGGTGACAGCCATGACTCCACCCCATTGCTCTTCATGATAAATTCCTCCTGGCCCCGTACGTCCTACGACGAGGCGATCATAAACAGTTGCTATCAATCTTTTGCTCCCCCCATCTATAAAAGGGGGATCCCAGATACGTTATTCTCTAAGCTCTATCTTCTATCCCAAAACTCTGCTAAAATTTTCGTTCGAGCACTCCATTCTTGTTGAGGCAGAGAACTGACTTGAGCATCGGAGGGTCTTGCCGGAGCAACCCCACCTCCGGTTTAGACTTCTTTTGCAGGTCCCGACGGCGATCGCAGCTCCCTCGACTCTAGCTTCTCCGGTGCAGGTGGATTTTTGCACCAACAACACCTAAGAGATGCCCCGTAAGAGAACTAAAAGTCCTCTAGTCAATGGACATGCTCGACTTGATCAAATCAAGGTGGCGTCCAAAAATAACTACCAAAAAAATTAATTAGAGATTTGCACCCTTAATTAATTTGATCTATAACCTTAGACACCCAATAATTGGAGTCTTATAAATCTTATTCATGTAGGTTATTAGTAGGTAATTAAGTTAGAATTATCTTATCAAATAAGTAATCCCAACTGAAAGAGGAATTGGATCCAACCATGTGCTAGCTAGGTTATTATAAATCCAATAAATTTCTCTAAACCTAATTGACACTTCATAAGCTCAATTACTTATTCTAAGCTTAATCCCTTTGTTGCATGACCCTATAGGTTCAATTCTATCTGATAGTGAGATATACAATGATCTCTATCATTATATCATTGAAACTCTTTTCAATGGATCGGAATGCTTCTAGTGAGCTCTAGTGAGCTCTCACGATCAACAAGTGATACCTAGTAGTATGTAGTGACAATCCAGTAGAATTGAAATAAATCTCTAGGTATAGTTAACGTGTGATTAAGTCCCTCTATCGTGAGTCCCGACTAGATAACAGATCATAAATAAATCATCAAATCTCAACATCAGTCATATGATAGATTCGATTAGTTCAAACCTAATTGTGATTTTTATGAAAACTTTCTTCTATCAATCACACTACTATGGCCATAGATTCTTGGACAGCCTTTCAAATCTCATGAGACTACTCCTCTCTATTAAGGTTGATAGATCCTATCTTAATGCGCACACCACTCCTACAGTGGACCAATTGTCGCCAACATCTACTATAAGGGCTCATCGAGATCCATGTTTGTGTCAGTCAAACTTCAGTAGCCTCACTATGAGCAGCAATACCATCTCAAGTCAAATGATCAGTCATACAACTACAGCATCGAGACAATCACTGACGATTGAATAGAAATCTAAGTGATCTCTCGTATGGTCATGCTCAATACTAGTTGTTCTCTAACAACCACTATGGTCATGCTCAGTACTAGTTATTCTCTAACAACTACCCACACTCATCATCCTGTGTCTCTACACAGTAGATCAGAGACTCATATATCTTGAAGGAAGCAATTTGTGTGTCAGTCTATCCGGATCTATCACCATCCTCATGATGATCCTATGATCGAAAGTATTTAAAAATTAAATATATGTCTCTAATTCTCAACACTTTGAGAATATGTATCGAGACTAATTTATGGATGATTTCAAGACACATCATACTTGAATGAAAAAAAAATTGCCCTTTTATTGATCATATCAATATATTAAGTATAATATTATGTCTTAAAATTATTACAATGTGTCAAGTATATTGGCTTCTAGGACATATATCTAACACCAATGTCAACTCAGGCTAGAGGTGGATACTCTTACTTCATCACATTTACTGATGATAGATTTAGATTTGGATATGTATATTTAATGAAATACAATTTCGAAGTTTTTGATAAATTTAAAGAGTATCAAAGAATGGTTGAGAAACAAACTAGTAAAAGTATTAAAGCTCTTCGATCTAATCGAGGAGGAGAATACTTTCTAATGAGTTTCTTGATTATTTAAAATAAAATAGAATACTCTCTTAATGGATACCTTCTTATATCCATAATTAAATGAAATTGTAGAAAGAAAGAATCATACTTTTTAGATATGGTGTAGTCCATGATGTATTTCACGGATCTTTCGATATCCTTCTGGGGATATGCTCTTGAGGTCATAGCATATGTCTTAAATAAAGTACCTTCTAAATCTATTTTTAGTACTCCATATGAAATATGAAAAGATAAATGACCCAATCTTAAGCATCTTAAGATTTGGGGTTGCTCGGCTTATGTGAAAAATATTGATGGACATAAGCTGTATTCTAGATCAAAAAAATACAGATTTATAGGTTATCCCAAGGAGAGTATAGGATACTACTTCTACAATCCTACTCAACAAAAGGTATTTGTTGGTAGGGATGCCATTTTCTTGAAAAAAGAGTTTATCCAAGAAGGAGGCAGTGGGAAGTCTGTTGAACATAAGGAAGTTTAAAATCTACAATCCATCTAGGATTCATAAACTGATTCTCAACCAGATGTACCCATTGTTAAGGCACAACCACTGCACACACCTCCTCTCTGAAGGTCAAGTAGAGTATGAATGTACCACTCAAGTATGGGTTTGTTATTAAAAATGACAACACAACCCACATCATTGAGAATGATGATCCCATGACCTATTCGAAAGTTATCATGAGTAGCGACTCTAACAAGTGGCTCAATGCCATGAAATTCGAAATGGATTCCATGTATCCAACCAAGTTTGGAATTTGGTTGATGCACCTGAGAGTGTGACCCTAATAGGCTGCAAATAGGTCTTCAAAAAGAAGATTGGAGTAGATGGCCAGGTAGAGACTTATAAGGCCAGGCTGGTGGTAAAAGATTTCAAATAAAAATAAGGCGTTGATTATGAAGAGACATTTTTGTCGGTAGCCATGCTCAAGTCTATTTGGATAATGCTTGCTATTGCAGCATACCATGACTGTGAGATCTGACAGATGGATGGCAAGACTAACTTTCTCAATAAAAATCTTAAAGAAAAAGTCTATATGACTCAATCATAGGGATTTATCTCTAATGGGAGAGCAAATCAGGTATGCAAGTTGAATAGATCTATTTATGAATTAAAACAAGCATCGAGGAGCTGAAACATCCATTTTGATGAGATAGTCAAATCGTTTGGCTTCATCAAAAATATAGATGAACCTTGTGTGTACAAGAAGACTAGTGAAAGTACTATTATCTTCTTGATCTTGTATGTGATGGTGCAATCGATTAAGACATGGCTATCAGAAAAGTTTTTCATGAAAGACTTGGGTGAAGCATCCTATATACTTAGTATAAAGATCTATAGAGATAGATCAAAAAGGATGCTAGGCTTATCCCAGTCTAGGTATATTGACCTTGTGTTGAAGTAGTTCAACATGGAGGGAAGTAAAAGTGGTTACTTGCCCATAGGTTATGGCATACAACTCTCTAAGAAGATGTCTCCTAAGACACCAAAATAGAGAAATAAAATTAGTGCTATTCCTTATGCTTTAGCTGTAGGATCAATTACGTATGCTATATTATATACCAGGCCTGATGTGGCTTATGCCTTGGGCATTGTAAGCAGATTTTAGGCTAATTCTGGAAAGGATCATTGAAAAACTATGAAAAGTATACTCAAGTACTTAAGAAGGACTAGAGATATTTTTATAATATATGGTGGATTTGATTTAAAACTGAAAGGTTATACTGATTCTAGTTTTCAATCTGATCCGAATGGTGGTGCAGTAAGTTGAAAAGTTTTGAAACAGCAAACTATTGCTGGCTCGATCACTGAGATAAGTATATTGCTGCTAGTGAGGCTGTTAAGGAGGCCATCTGGATGAAAATATTCATCACAAAGTTAGGTGTGGTTCTAGAGATTGAACAACCAGTGCCCCTTTATTATGATAATATTGGAGCAGTTACTCAAGCCAAAGAATTAAGTCTCATCATAAATCCAAATACATCCTAAGATGGTTCTACCTCATTTGGGAGATAGTCGAAAGATGCAATATGATCGTGGAGTGAGTTGACACCAAGAATAATATAGTGAATCCATTCACTAAGGTCTTGTCAATGCAGCAGCTTGACCGCCACCTTGATAGCATGGGCATCAAGTATAGGGGCGATTGGCTTTAGTGTAAGTGGAAGATTGAAAGAATAATGCCCTACAAGTCAATCGCATACGAGATATGATAGGATATTTTCTGTAATTTATCTTCCAGACTTATATAATTGACATTTATATTATCAATAAAATAGGTATTTTTGATTCATTATATGCTGCATCTTATTATTTTTAAGATTATAATGAACCTCTTAAATCTGGACAATAATTTTAGGACCGTGATGAGATCACGCCAGTGAGATCTAAATTCTTGATAGCCATAATCTAAAATATTTTTAATCATTGGTTCATTGAGTCGGAGATCAATGATATCGGTAAGACTGGCATATCCTATGTATGCTCATAAATGAGGGTGGTTGATCTCATAACCACTTGTGTGGTGACACTAATACAAGGATATGGATACTCATTAGAGAATGAGTTCACTGAATAGACCTATGAGAGAATATCAGATGGAGAATTTACATATTAACTAATAATTTTCTAATGAGAGTTGTGTAAGTGATCCTTTGACTTGAGATCACCATGGTACTTTGTGTACATGGATCCATATTTTGGTTCACTTCCTAACTTGATTTTCTGATCCTTGTATGGGATATTTTGGATATGATAAAGTGTGCATGAAGGTTGTGAGTGATCAATAAGAGATTAGTCACTTCTAATAATGGGAGCGAACATCCTATGTGATCTCATAGGTCGGTGATTTTGAAAGTCTTTGGCCAATGTAGGATGATAATTAGAAAAAAAATTTTAATATATCATCAACTAAATCATCATCTTCTGATCAAGATACATATAGATAAATAATTGGGTTTGACATATTTTCATGCTCATAGCTCATCTGGGATATTGTTTGACTGAAAAATTGAGTTACACGGTAACTTGCCATGAAGGGTATTTTGATAATTTTTTATCAAAATTTTAAATTTTTTTAGTAGTCATGATACATTGCTAGACATCAATTTTAACTTATGGACTCATCAAAATTAAAAAAATTTAATTTAAAAATAAATTAATAAGAGTTCTAGTTGATTGGGACTCTTCGGGTGACCTAATCTGATCAGATTAGGGTTACATCGAAAGTCTAGGTCCACTACTGGCTAGGTTTAGAACCCAATAGGTCACACACTTTGAAATTTGATCTTGATCTAATTTAATTAAAATTTAATATAAATTTTAAGGGTTAATTCGATATGCTAGTACATTGTATTAACCTAAGTTTCTTAATTGGTTTAGATCAAAGTGTTTGAGCTATCCTTGACTAGTTGTCTTTGACCTAATAGGATTGGGTCAATTTTGATTGGATTCCTATCTAACTTAAAATAATTTTAAGTAGAGAAGGACTCCTCTACATCCATCAGATGCCATACTAAAAAATAAATGCCGCCCCACTCATTTTAGCATGTGAAGATGGAGAGTCCTTCTTCATGAAGGAACTTATCTTTACATGTTGCCTTAAATGATCAACTAGAACTCTAATGATTTATCACTAATTTAAAATAAAATTTATATGGAACATAGAAGAGGGAGAGTCTTTCTGTATGAAGGCTCTCTTGCATCAAAAATTCTACATGATGAATTTATTCACCGCATGAGAAAGTGGTGCGCCAAAGGTTGGTGCCCCTTGGTCCCTTCTCACGTCTCTTGGTCCCTTATATATATGGGACATCCCATATGGCCCAAGTGCTAGATTTTTGTGTGGAAACCAGAGTGTGTAAATTAGTAGAAAAATTCAAAAAAAAAAATCTGAGAAAAAGGTAAGAAAAAATTGAGAGGCAAAAGTTGTAAGAAGGGTGGTGAGAGAATTAGCAAGTGTTGTTAGTGTGCCCTAGGGTTTGATTTTTCCTTGTGTTGGAGCCAAAAATCAAATCCTAGGTTGTGAGACATTTGAAGAGTGTCTTCTTGGTGTGATCCTAGTGGCCAGTTTGGAGGTGACAGGGCTTTAGTATGATCATTCCTTGAGTTCGAAGCCGGCAGTATTCTTGAGAAGACAAGACTGCGGTAGCACACTGATTAGGAAGGACCTTGGTCAACTTTCATGTGGATCACCGTTGGAGGTCTTTTACTTTGGAGTCTTGTGAGATCATCAATGTGCCACATTATCTTTTTTGATGAAAGTAAAAATTTTATCCCTTTTGCATGCTTGTTTTATTTTGATCGACATTGGCAACATTATCTCTATCGGTGTTCTTGAAAAGTGATTTTTTTTAAATTTTAAAATCAAATAAGTCAATAGCTTTAAGTATATGTGGCACCTTAAGCTAGGTTGTATAAGAGAAGAAATGATTAACAGACTAAAGAAATATGAACTTTTGGGCTCATTGATTGCTGAGTCATATCTAGTCTATGCATCATCTCTCTAAGGAAAAATGATCGAGCTACTCTTATGAGATCAGAGAAAAATGACCACTAAGATACTTATCTTGGTACACATTTGATATGTGTAGCCTATTTGATGTGCTAATCAAGAAAAATTATCTCTACTTTATTATCTTTATCGATGTTCAGTCATGATATGAGTAAGTATATGAGATATAAATCTGAAATTTTTGAAAGGTTCAAAGAATTCAGATATAAAGTAAAGAAGTAAACCAAAAACTTGCTAAAGGTACTTCGATCAGATCGAGGATGTAATACCAAAGTGAGAAATTTTTGAGTTATCTCATAAAATGACATAGTTTCATATTGAACCCCTCTTAGTACATCTCAGCTTAATGAGATAATTAAGAAGAGGCATGGGACTGTATGAGATATGATTCGATCAATGATGGACTTCACTAGTTTATTTTTATTTCTTTAGGAACATGTTTTATTTTTAAATTTATCTATAAAATTGGTTCTCTCCAAATATATTCCTACTATACCATCTGAGATATGGTATAGTGAGAATCGAATCTTGATTATTTCAAGATTCAAAAATGTCCGGCCTATGTCAAAAATAGTAGACAGATATGTTAGAGGTAAGGTCTATAAAGCTCATTTCAAAGAATATCCTAAAAGAGTTTTCAGGATACTACTTTTTCTTCTGAAAGGATCACAATGTGATTATGATCCATCATGCTTTCTTCTTGAAAAATAGTTTATTCAAGATAAAGTAGTGGGAGAAAAGTTAAGCTTAAAGAGAGTGTCTCTAAAGAGCAGTGAGTCATAGGACCTAAAGAATCTATTCATGATAAGCCAGTACATGTAACTCCACCTTGTAGATATAGTAGGATCTTCGATCTTCTCGAAAGGTACTTAGATACGCTTAACAGAGGATGTAGAGAAAAATTATTTCTCATAGGAGATAGGAAACATAGAGATGATCCCAAAACCTACAATGAGGTGATATTAGATATCGACTTTAAGAAAGGGATGTGAAATTATTTTCCTAATTGAATATCTTTAGAAGATATCTGAATGGTGTAGCCTATGGATTTCACTCCTTGTGATAGAGATCACAAAGTCTACAAGAATCTTAGAGTTGGAACATTCATTTTAATGATATGGTCAAATTATTTGATCAGAAATGAGGAATTATTGTTAGATGTGTGCCCTAAAAGCCAATCTTGATTGACATATACTTTTCTTTCAAGCATATTTTGTATTGATGGGCAGTCTTTATAACCAATCATGTATTATGTGTCTATGATTTATCTTAAAAATTAATAAAGATGATTTTGTATATTTTTAAGGTATTGAGAATTTGAGACATACATCATTAGTGGTTAATTTCTAAATGCTCTCAATCGAAGGATCATCACGGAGGACAGTGATCAATCCATTCAAGATCGGTGCATGGATCACCTCCCTTTAGGGCAGATGAGTCTCGAGTCTGCAGTGTAGAAACACTAGGATGAGAGTGCAGGTGGTTAATATAGAACAATTTGTACTGAGCGTGACCAACATGAGAAATCACTTGGATGTCTACTCACTCATCAGTGATCTTTCTCGATGCTGCAGCAGTGTGACTGGTCTTTTGACCTACGGTGTGTTGGCTATTCACAGTGAGGCTACTTAGTTTGACTATACATTTCTTTAGTCCCTAGCCATTCAGATCTTTGCTGTGTATATTGACTATTGTAGGTTCAGGTTCGTTGTTTGGAGTAGGATGTACCTAGATTGAATCTATCGATCTTGATAGAAAAGCAGAAGTCCTATGCAATTTGTAAGACTGAGTTCAGAAAATCTTTGGCCAGAGTAAGTGTGAATACTAAAAAAAAGTTTTCACAAAATTTACAGATGAACTTGAGTCGAGCCAATCTAGCACATGACTGACGATGGGATTTGACGAGTTCTCTATGACCTCCATCAAGTCGAAACTTACGATAGAGAAATTATATCATATGATAACTGCACCTAGGGGTTTACTTTTTTGTTCTACTGGGTTGCGACTATATGTTGCTAGACATCACTAGTAGATCATGAGAACTCACTAAGATCATTTTCGAATCAACGATCTTTATTGAGGTGAGTTAGAATCGTTTCAGCCCATCAAAAAGAGTTTCGATGATACTGTGATGGAGATCATGGTATGTCTCACTATCAAATAGAATAGAATCTGAGAGAGTCATACACAAAAGGAGCATGACCTAATCAATGGCTTGAATCATATTTGAATTATCAATCGGATTGATAGTTTGAATTTTAGAAACTGCTAATTTGTAATCGTTATAGTTTTGGCAGCTGCTAATTGTTAGTGCAAAGATTTAATTATAAATGTTATAATTTTTTTAAAGCTGATTAAATTATGAATTAAGTCTTAATTAATTTAAATTAAATTTAATTTAATTAGACTTAATTTAATTTAATATTAATTGGGTTCAATTATCCAAATTAGATTTGGATTTCAAGCTTGATTGAATCAAGCTTGATAGCCGTTTTGAATTCAACTCGTTTCGGACTCGATTTGAATCCGATTAAGGCCCAACTTGAACCAATAAGCTATGACTCAGAGAGCCCAAGTCTCCTAAGACTCTCTCTGTAGAAATCATGCCAAGAAGAGAAGAGGGGTATTATTTTTCTCATCCTTTTTTCTTAGCACTCATGAAAGGGGAGGGGGTGCCAATAGTTGGCACCCATCTTATTTGGTATTCTTTCTCATCCAAATTTATTTTTATTTGAATATGATTCAAAATAGGATAGAAATATATCTGATTGAGGTATGGAAGATTTTTTTTGTTAAATGTATGTCTTAGAAGTCAATATGGCTGACATATTGTAATAAATCTAGGGCACAATTTTGTACTTAATACATTGATATGATCAACAAAAGTATAAATTTATTTTTCATTCAAGTATGATGTATCCTTGAATCATCCATGAAATTAGTTTCGATATATATTCTTAAGATGTTGAGAATTAGAGACATGTATTTAATTCTTAAATACTCCGGGTCATAGGATCGTTATAAGGATGGTGATAGATCCAGTTAGACTAGTGCACAAATCACTTCCTTCAGGATAGATGAGTTTTTGGTCTACTGTGTAGAGATACAGGGCGATGAGTGCAGATAGTTGTTAGAGAACAACTAGTGCTAAGTGTGACCATATGAGAGATCACTTGAATTTCTATTCGATTGTCAGTGATTGTCTCGATGCTGTAGTTACGTGACTGATCCTTTGACTTAAGATAGTACTGTAACTCACAGTGAGGCTGTTGGAGTTTGATTGACATATAAACATAGATCTCAATGAGCTCTTATAGTCGATGTTGGTGACAGTTGGTCCATTGTAGGAGTGGGGTGCACATCAAGATAGGGTCTACTGATCTTGATAGAGAGGAGTAGTCCTATAAAATTTGAGAAGTTAAGTCTAAGAGTCTATAGCAAGATAATCGAATCTATCATATGACTGATGATGAGTTTGATGATTTATCTATGATTTGCCATCAAGTCGGGACTCACGATAGAGGGACTGAATCACACGTTAACTACACCTAGAGATTCATTTCAGTTCTACTGGATTGCCACTACATACTACTAAGTGTCACTAGTGGATAGTGAGAGTTTAATAGGATTATTCTGAATCGACAATCCTTGCTGAGTTAGGATGAAATTGTTCCAAACTATTGAAAAGAGTTTCAATGATACAATGATAAAGATCATTGTATGTCTCACTACTAGATAAAATTAAACCTATGGGGTGATACAACAAAAGAATTAGGTCTAAAATATGTAATTGATCTTACAAAGTGTCAATTGGGTTTAGAGAAACCTATTGGGTTCATGGTAACCTTGCTAGCACATAGTTGGACCCATTTCCTCTTTCTGTTGAGATTTTTTATTTAATAAGATAATTCTAACTTAATTATCTGCTAATAACCTACTTGAATAAGATTTATAAGACTCCAAGTGTTGGGTGTCTAAAGTTATGAATCATATAAATTAAGGGTGCAAGTTCCTAATTAATTTTGTTGATAGTTATTCTTGGGCTCCATCTTGATTTGATTAAGTTGGGCATGTCCATTGATTAGAGGGCCTTTAGTTCTCCTATGGGGCATCTCTTGGGTATAGTTTGGGGTGTCTAATTATAGGTGCAAGGGCTCCAATTGTTGGCACCTAAAGGATCTCCTAAAGTAAGTTGGATAACTTAAGTTAATAGGAAACCCAATGCAAGTAGGACTTATATTATGTGATTGAATCCTACTTGCATTATGTGATTGAATAGTATTCAATCCTTATGCTTATTTAAAGGGACCTCTCCTAAAGTCCCTAAAGCATCAAAACCAGCAGCCCCTCATGCCTAGAAGCTCTCCCCATGCCCTCTCTTCCTCTCCCTTCTCCTTCTCCCTTGGGTGTCCCACATGCCCCATACTTGGGACGTCCTAAGTTTTCCATCATGCCCAAGCTGTTGGGCATCCCATCCATTGCTGGTTGCTGGTGATTTGTAGTAGCACAAAGCAAGAAGAAAGGCTAGAGAAGAGAAGAAGAAGAAGATCAAAGAAAAAGATCAAGTGTTGATCGCGATCTAGGCTTCGTTCAGATTCAGCAGGTTAAATTTTTGAAGAAAAAAATTCAAATTAAAGAGGGCTGTTCCATACTGATCCTGAGTAGATACTCATAGAGACTGGACACTTGTGTGGCTAAGAGAGAATCTCTTCTCTTTTAGATCTAGATTTGAAGAAAAAGATTGTGAAACAGGTATGTGATTTGATCACAATCTGAATTTCAGCATATATCAATTTCAGCATATGAGATAAATCCATGTGATTTTATATTTTTGTACATACATAATTTAGATTAAATATATTTTAATCTTATTCTTCACTGTACTGTTTAAAAAATAAAGTTTTGAAATACACCTGCATGCACCAAACTCCGAATTCCAACAGTGGTATCAAAATCATGAATTTTCATATGCTAAATTTTGATATACATATTTTTGAAAAGATTTTAAAATTAGATATTTTTTTGATATATGAGATGTATAGATAGATCTTCAAATCTAAAATTTGATTTTAAATTTAATTTTAGAATATATAGTTGATATGTTATTGCATGCATAAATCTAAATTTTGATCTAGAAAGAGTTCTAGTTCATATGATATATAGATGCATGCATAAAACCTAAAATTTTTATATGATCTGAATTTTGATCTATATATGTGTTATATATTTATATATTTAGATCATAAATTTATTTTTAATCTAATCCAAGATTAGTATATAAGATATATGATATCATGCTTAGATTTAAAATTTTGTTTAGATCTCATTTTACATGCATATATATAATATATGTTTATGTGTTAAAATTTGAAAATTATTTTTATATTTGAAAATTATTTTTAGATAAAGAATTTAGATCTGAAATATAATTTTAAAATCTAAAATTTATGTTTGTGTATGAAGATTTTGGTCATAGAAAAACCATTAATTAGGCCATGTAATAGGATTGCATTTAAGGTTTTTGATTTGAGTCATATGGTTCTAATTCGATTAAGTAATTGGTCAAATTGAGTTAAGTGTTGATTAAAATTAGATCAATTAAGTTAATGATCATACAATTATTATTGATCAAATCAATTGAATCTAATATATAAAATTGATTAATCTAAGGACCTAATTTGGCTCGTTGGTTTGAACCCGATTCACTTGAACTAACCAATTCTGATCAATCGACCTATTGGTGTCTAAGGCAAGTTAATAAAATATAATTATTTAATTAGTTTCATTAGCCAACCTAGCCAATTTATTGGTGTCTAAGGAAGACAATGGGAGGATCCCCACTGATCTCCACTTATCTGGCCAATTTGGAAGATTAGATCTTGAATTAGGTTGCTTAGTGGATTGGTTTAGCCCATGTTTGATAGATCGGTCATATGATGACTGATTAGATGAGATCTAAACTTAAATTTTTCTATAAATATTAAGTCCATAGGTCTTCCACCATTTTAGATGTGCGAGCATGCTATCAACATTGATTGTTCTCAGCTAGTTACAATGGTTCAGTTGCATCGAAAACGCGCAACCACTCTATTAGCAAAGAGTTGCTCTAGGTAAGGATAGGATTGGGCCCAATAACTGTTAGGTGAGGGACCCAATGATGGTCTTACACCTTCTTGTGAATGGTGGGTTAGACTAACTAAGAAGTATGGGCAATAATTATTAGGTGAGCCCACATGACTTAAAGATCAAGTCGCTGCAACATGCTTAGAGAAGTATTTGGGCAAAGAGTTGTCTATGCATTGATGTGCATGTTACTAATAACTGTTAGGTGAGGTGCATATCATCGATGGAACCGCAGTACCCACTAAGAATCCTTTGTCACGTTAGGGTTCTCATTTTCTTCACGAGAAGTGGAGGGATCTGATAAATTAGTAGGAGTTATTATTTACATCTTAAAATCCCTAGAAGTAAATTAAACATTAAGTACAAAAGTCTAACTTGAATCTCTACTCTCGCAGTTAAACAATATCAGCCTCAAACCCTCTAGCCCGCATCCTTAAAACCAATCATTTGACTGATAATAATTTTAAAGACTGGCTCAAAAACCTTAGAATTGTCCTGACCTCAAAAATGTTAAGCCATGTTTCCGACCAGGATCCCGTAGTGCTACCAAACCATCCTACTGCTGAGCAAAGAGCTGCTTTTGAGAAGTGGACAGATGAAGATAGTTGGGTCAAGTGCTATGTCCTGGCATCCATATCAAACGAGTTGCAAAGCTAGCACAAGTATATGCCCACTGTCCAGGCCATGATCACTCACATACAAGAGTTGTACGGTGAGCAGAGCCGTACTGCACGCTTCGAAGTATCTAAGAGACTCTTCAATCTCAAGATACACGAAGGGTAGTCTGTCCATGAGTACTGTATGACAATGATCAAGGACATTGAAGAGCTTGAGAAGCTCGGGCTGGATATACAAAAAAAATTATGAATGGATCTGATCCTTCAATTCCTTACTAGTTCATATAGTCAATTCATTATAAATTTTCATATGAACAAACTTGACTGCACTATTCTCAAACTTATCAACATGTTGGTCACTATGGAGGGTATACCTTGAAGAGTTCAAGGGGCACTGTTCTCACTGTGGAGCAGACTTCTTCTTCTAAGAGAAAGTCTCCTGAGAAGAAGATGGTTAAATCCATGAAGAAGCAGAAGAAAGAGAGCAAGCTGAAGAAAGATAGTCCAAAGATGGCTGAAGCAAAGGAAAAGTGTTTCCATTGTTATGCTGAAGACCGCAGGAGGAGGAACTGTCCAAAATACCTGGAGAGCCTAAAGATCAAAAAGGGTGATAAGCCTTCTGAAGGTATGCTCATAATTGAATCTAAGTATATAATTTCTTTTATTTCTAGTTGGATATTAGACTCTAGCTCAAGTACTCATATATGTACCTCAATGCAAGATTTATAGAAAGTAGGAGGTTGAGTGTTGCTCCAAGAATTGATTTTGATTATCGCGAACCATTTGAGGGGACTACTAATGTATTTTTTATCTTTGAAGAATATTTTTATGATATTTTAGGTAGTTCAAAAAATTGAGTTGGAAAATCTTCATCAAATGTGCTAAAGTTGAAGTTTCTGCAAGTTGGAGAAGTTTTTGAAATATTTTGAGAGTGTCCAATTGATTTGAAGTCATTTAAGAGTGTTTGGATGTATTCTAATAAGTTTGAAATCTTAAATACATAAAAAATTAGGTTGCAACAAAATGGGGCAACCCATCTGGATCATCCCCTTTCATTGGATAGTCGGCATGCTTCATTTTGGCTCATGACACGCAATGGGATGACCCACTTGGGATGACCCATGCAGTGGGATGACCCATCTAGGATGACTCTTGAGACCTTGAGACCAAAATAGAAAACTGAACTTTCTATTTGGGCAAATGAGGAATCCCATAGGACTTCCCAGTCATAGTGGGATGATCCATTCTGGGTAAGTTCGTAATGGCTAGTTTTCAGTCTATTTTTGGTACATTTAATGCACATTAAATACTCTTCAACAGCTCTAAACCAACTTTAAAATGTTCTCAAGGGTAAATGGTGCTATAAATGCTCTCTTGAAGTGGAAAATCACAAGGTTAAGTAAGCATTCAAATTCAAATCTGAGAAAAGTTCTATCAGTCCTAAAGAGAGAATAAAAGTATTTAATCACTTCACCAACCACTCTCCAGCAGCAATCAAATGTAGAATTCATTGAGGGTGTTCAGCAAAAGCTTCTTCTCCTTAAGTATTATATTTCTATTACATTTATTATATCTATTTAAAGGGATATTGTGCTAAATTTTTTGTATCCTTTTTTTCTTATATTGTATTTGGGTTTTTGAGTTTTGGAGGTTTCAAAACTTGGATAGATTGATCTGAACCTGAAATCAGAGTGTTGAGGGTTGGTTTGCATCAAAAAAATAAGTATTCTTACTTCAATAGTAAGGGTCAGAGGTGTCTAACGTGGTGTAATCCTTGAAATCTATTTAGTGGATTGAATTCCCAAGTAGAGACTTGGGGAGTGGATGTAGGTGCAAGGTTGGCATTGAATCACTATAAATTCTTTATGTTTATTGTGCTTATCTCTCTTTACTTGTTCTTTGTACCTTATACTTGGAATCTTATCATTTATGTTTGAATTTATTTTTATTAAAAATTAACCCTCTTTACTCAAACACTTTAGCATATTATTTTAGTGCACTAATCTTTAAAATTTTAAAAAGACTCAATTCACCCTCCTCTTGGGCTCTATATTTGGGCAACAAGTGGTATCAAAGTCTGATGCTCTAGTTCTTGCTTGATTTAACCATCAAGAGCTAAAGATCTATGGAAGCCCAATAAAGCACATTCCTAACCGAGGGGCAATCCACAAACCGACCTCTATTTTTCAATAGATCAAACTATACCTATTGAAAAGTTTAGATGAGCATTCTCATTCAAGTATTTGACTATGACACATAGAGTGTCATAGTAAATAGACCACACACACCCACTAAATTGATTGATGGTATGTCTCTCCCTAAGTCGGAAGATGGATGAATTTGATAAGAAAATGGCTCAGCTCAATACTAAAATCATAAATATTGGGTATAAAATACCCACAGCCGAAACCCCCAGCAGAATCGACGACGGAACAGAACGGCTCCGCCCGGACTCCTACGGGAGCCGGGCTCCGCCTCCAACATCAGCTGCAGAACAGCTCCGCCCGGACTCCTACGGGGGTCGGGCTCCGCCTCCAACATCAGCTGCAGAACAGCTCCGCCCGGACTCCTACGGAAGCCGGGCTCCGCTTCGGTATCAACTGCTGGTAAGCTCCGTCCGGACTCCTACGGGAGTCGGACTTCACCTTTAACTTTGATTGCAGACGGCTCCGCCCGGACTCCTACGGGAGCCGGGCTCCGACTCCAACATCAGCTGCAGAACAGCTCCGCCCGGACTCCTACGGGAGCCGGGCTCCGCCTCCAACATCAGCTACAGAACAGCTCCGCCCGGACTCCTACGGGAGCCGGGCTCCGCCTCGGTATCAACTGCTGGTAAGCTCCGTCCGGACTCCTACGGGAGCCGGACTTCACCTTTAACTTTGATTGCAGACGGCTCCGCCCGGACTCCTACGGGAGCCGGGCTCCGCCTCTAACATCAGCTGCAGAACAGCTCCGCCCGGACTCCTACGGGAGTCGGGCTCCGCCTCCAACATCAGCTGCAGAACAGCTCCACCCAGACTCCTACGGGAGTCGGGCTCCGCCTCGGTATCAACTGCTGGTAAGCTCCGTCCGGACTCCTACGGGAGCCGGACTTGACCTTTAACTTTGATTCCGAACGGCTCCGCCCGGACTCCTACGGGAGTCGGGCTCCGCCTCCAACATCAGCTACAGAACAGCTCCGCCCGGACTCCTACGGGGGTCGGGCTCCGCCTCCAACATCAGCTGCAGAACAGCTCCGCCCGGACTCCTACGGGAGTCGGGCTCCGCCTCGGTATCAACTACTGGTAAGCTCCGTCCGGACTCCTACGGGAGCCGGACTTCACCTTTAACTTTGATTGCAGACGGCTCCGCCCGGACTCCTATGGGAGCCGGGCTCCGCCTCCAACATCAGCTGCAGAACAGCTCCGCCCGGACTCCTACGGGAGCCGGGCTCCGCCTCCAACATCAGCTGCAGAACAGCTCCGCCCGGACTCCTACGGGAGCCGGGCTCCGCCTCGGTATCAACTGCTGGTAAGCTCCGTCCGGACTCCTACGGGAGCCAGACTTCACCTTTAACTTTGATTGCAGACGGCTTCGCCCGGACTCCTACGGGAGCCGGGCTCGGCCTCCAACATCAGCTGCAGAACAGCTCCGCTCGGACTCCTACGGGAGTCAGGCTCCGCCTCCAACATCAGCTGCAGAACAGCTCCGCCCGGACTCCTACGGGAGCCGGGCTCCGCCTCAGTATCAACTGCTGGTAAGCTCCGTCCGAACTCCTACGGGAGCCGGACTTCACCTTTAACTTTGATTGCAGACGGCTCCGCCCGGACTCCTACGGGAGTCGGGTCTGCCTCCAACATCAGCTGCAGAACAGCTCCGCCCGGACTCCTACGGGGGCCGGGCTCCGCCTCCAACATCAGCTGCAGAACAGCTCCGCCCGGACTCATACGGGAGCCGGGCTCCACCTCGGTATCAACTGCTGGTAAGCTCCATCCGGACTCCTATGGGAGCCGGACTTCACCTTTAACTTTGATTGCAGAGGACTCCACCCGGACTCCTACAGGAGTCGGACCCCGCCCGCAGCTTCAGCTCTGAGAGGGTTCCGCCCGGACTCCCACGGAAGTCGGGCTCCACCCACGACCCCAACCGACAAGAGGACCCCTCCCAGACTTCTACAGAGGACGGACTCCGACCGCTGCCAAGCTTCAATCAACAGGTCCGCACCCCCTTGCAGGTCACAATAACAACCATGATCCTGTTCCACTTCCTGTAGCGGATTCCGCACGGTTCCATCACCCCCTGCGGTGGACCCATTACTCTCTGACAGGCTGTGTCAACGGCCACGATTCTGCTCCACTCCCTGCGGCAGGTGCTGCACGACTCCACTACTCTCTAACAGCTAGCGGCCACAGACGCCGCTCCACTACCTGCAACTGGCTCTACGTGGCAGGCCATAACAATAGCCACGTGTCTACCCCACTATCCTTCGCAATCAATTCCTCTGACCATGGGCGGCCCACTACCAGACGGTTACAAACGTCGCCATCAATCCGTTGCCTCCTCCGCCTATAAAAGGGAGACCCAGATACGTTATTCTCTAAGCTCATTTCTTATCTCCAAACTCTGCTAAATTCTCCGTTCGAGCACTCCATTCTTGTTGAGGCAGAGAACTGACTTGAGCGTCGGAGGGTCTTGCCGGAGCAACCCCACCTCCGGTTTAGACTTCCCTTGCAGGTCCCGACGGTGACCGCGGCTTCCCCGACTCCAGCTTCTCCGGTGCAAGCAGATTTTTGCACCAATAGGATTGGCGCTAGAGGAAGGGGTTGTGTCTTCGCAGCACCCTTGTTCTTAAAGGAGCGCTCAATGGATCCGCTTCTGGCCATCTTTTCCGGCGCCCAATCCTCCTTCCCTCATCGGATGCCCTCTCACGAGGTCTCTGCGCAACTACCTCCGGCTATGGTCGCCGACAAGGGGTGGCCGGATGACCGGTCTCTGCCGGATTTCGTCAATGTCATCTCGGGGGAATCCCGGCGGGAGGCAATCAGCGCACCAGCTGCATCCCCCAAGCGACAAAAAGTTGAAGAACCCATAACCTTCACTGAAGTGGACACCCAGGGAGTCCAATTCCCTCGTAACGACGCGGTTGTAGTTTCCTTGAACATAGCAAATTACAACGTCCATCGCATTCTCGTCGACAATGGGAGTTCGGCCGACATCCTGTTCTACAACGCCTTTTCAAGAATGGCCACTCTTAGCGGTCATCTGAGACCGATTTGCTCCCCCTTGATAGGGTTCACCGGTGACGCCGTTCCAATGGAGGGAATGATAGCTCTGACTGTGACCGCAGGCCAGTATCCAAAGCAGTCCAGAGCTTCGGTGAATTTTCTAGTGGTAAAGGCGCCATCCGCCTACAATGCAATCCTTGGCCGACCCGGCCTCAATGCCCTCAGAGCTGTTGTTTCGACCTATCATTTGAAATTGAAGTTCCCCACCGGCCAGGGGATCGGAGAAGTCCGGGGAGACCAAGCCCTGGCCAGACATTGCTACAACATTGCCTTGCAAAGAAGCGATCAAGCGGACCTCTATCCGGTCGATGGATTGGATGCTCGCGATGACCTCACTGAAGAGAGGGGCGGTCCTATCGAAGACCTAATACCAATCCCTTTGAATGATGGGAACATGGAGCATGTGGTGTTAATTGGCTCCAACCTGGGGGAGGAGGTGCGGACGCGTCTCGTAGATTTTCTCTGAAGGAATGCGGACGTTTTTGCATGGGTCCCGACGGATATGCCGGGGATCGACACAGAAGTCATGGAACATCATCTGGCGGTCGACCCTAAACATCGGCCTACAAAAGAAAAAATCCGGAGTCATGCCCCGGAGAGGCAGAAGGCAATAGCCGAGGAAGTGGATAAGCTTCTCAAGGTCGGATTTATTAAGGAAGTCAATTATCCTGAGTGGATTTCCAATGTTGTTTTGGTCAAGAAAGCAAACGGCAAGTGGAGGATGTGTATCGACTTCAAAAAGCTGAATAAGGCTTGTTCAAAGGACAGCTACCCCCTTCCCAGGATCGACCAACTGGTGGACGCTACCTTGGGCCATGAGCTCCTCACTTTTATGGATGCGTTCTCCGGCTATAACCAGATTAGAATGGCATTGGAAGATGAAGAAAAGACAGCTTTCATCACTAATCACGGTCTTTACTGCTACAGGGTCATGCCGTTCGGCCTCAAGAACGTGGGCGCCACCTATCAACGACTGGTGAACAAAATCTTCAAAGAGTAGATCGGCCGAAACATGGAGGTTTACGTGGACGATATGCTTGTAAAAAGCAGGTCTTCCGGAGATCATGTCGCCGACCTCGAGGAAACTTTTGGCGCTCTTCGAAAGTATAAAATGAAGCTGAACCCGACTAAATGTGCTTTTGGGGTAACCTCAGGAAAGTTCCTGGGCTTCATGGTATCGGGGCACGGGATTGAGGCCAACCCGGAGAAAATTCATGCCATCCAAGAGATGACCACCCCAAGGTCGATCAAGGAGGTTCAGTGCCTCACGGGAAGGATTGCGGCTCTTAATCGCTTTATCGCGAGGTCGGCCGAACAATGCTTGCCCTTCTTTCAAACCCTCAAGCAGCCGAAGAACTTCTGTTGGACCTCTAAATGCCAACAGACATTCGAAGAATTAAAAGGCTACCTTAGCTCACCCCCACTGCTGGCGAAGCCCGAACCTGGGGAGGAACTATTTTTGTACCTGGCAGTCTCTCCCACAGCCCTCGCAGCTGTCCTTGTCAAAGAAGAAATGAAAGTCCAGCGGCCGGTCTACTACATTAGCCGTGCGCTGAGGGACGCCGAGACCAGGTATACTAAATTAGAAAAACTGACCTATGCCTTGTTGATTGCAGCTCGGAGACTCCGACCTTACTTTCAAGGGCACACGGTGACGCTACTCACCGATCAACCGATCAAGGCGGTTTTGCACCGAGCTGATACCTCTGGAAGAATGGCAAAATGAGCAATCGAGCTCACAGAATTCGACATCAACTACAAACCTAGACCAGCAATAAAGGCCCAAATATTGGCAGATTTCATAGTAGAGTGCACCATCCCCGAGGAGGTCGAACCTGAGCAAAGCAAAGTTGACGACCTGAAGACTCGACCAAACTCCCCCAATGAAGAAGCCAGTCCCTCCGATTGCTTTTGGACCCTCTATGTGGATGGATCTTCCAACATCGCGGGCGCGGGTGCAGGACTGATCCTGGTCAGCCCGGAGGGAGTCATCGCGGAGTACGCTCTGCGTTTCGAGTTCCCCGCAACAAACAATGGAGCGGAATATGAAGCTCTGATTGCAGGATTAAGGGTCGCCAAAGAGCTTGGAATAGGTCAACTCCGGGTGCACAGCGACTCCCAACTTGTGGTGGGGCAAGTCAGCGGGAGCTATGAAGCATGGGAAGACAGCATGGCCAAATATCTTGAGAAAGTGAAGGAGTTCACCCCTACCTTTAGCAGTTTCGACATCAGGCAAATTTCAAGATCGGAGAATACCAGAGCCGATCTTCTCTCCAAACTGGCGACATCGGCTCCGGCCGAATTGCCCAAAGGCGTCCTCTTTGAAGTTTTAAAACATCCGAGTACGGAAGAACCGCGGCCCGTAATGGAGATCGACCACGAGCCCAGCTGGGTCGACCCACTGACAACCTATCTTAAAGATGGGATTCTCCCCCAGGATGCGAAAGAGGCCCGGAAGCTCCGAAATCAAGCCTCCCGGTACATCCTTTATGAGGGCAAATTGTACAAAAGATCATACTCCTTGCCCCTCTTAAGGTGTCTCCGGCCCTCAGAAGCTGACTATGCTTTATGGGAAGTACACGAGGGAGCTTGCGGAAACCATTTGGGTGCCAGATCTTTATCCCACAAGCTACTCCACCAAGGGTATTACTGGCCAACAATGCATCATGATTCGATCGAATATGTCAAAAAGTGTGATCGATGCCAGAGATACGCCAACATCCAGAGATAACCTGCTATCGAGCTCACACCCTTGAGTGCCCCATGGCCTTTTGCACAGTGGGGGATGGATATTCTTGGCCCCTTTCCCATGGCGTCCGGTCAAAGGAAGTTTCTCCTTGTAGCGATCGACTACTTCACCAAATGGGTCGAGGCCGAGCCACTAGCAAAAATCACAGAAGCGAAAGTGCAGGATTTCATCTGGAAATCAATCGTATGCAGGTTCGATTTGCCTAGAACCCTAATCACTGATAATGGACGACAATTCGCGGGAGCCAGATTCGCTGAATTCTGTGAAGATCTAAACATCTCCCATAACTTCACATCAGTGGCCCATCCTCAGGCGAACGGCGAAGCTGAGGTAACTAACAGAACCCTGTTGCAGGGAATTAAGACAAGGCTCGAAAAAGCAAAAGGAACTTGGGCGGACGAACTTTATCATGTGCTATGGGCGTATCGAACCACCCAGAGGTTGCCTACAGGGGAGACTCCCATTGCTTTAGCCTTTGGTACGGAAACCGTCATCCCGATCGAGCTTAAACTCCCGTCGGCATGAGTCGTGGCATTCGACGAACCCCAAAACGCACAAAGTCTCAGAGCCAACCACGACCTGCTGGAAGAAAGGCGGGAGATTGCTCAGGTTCGAATGGCAGCCTACAGACAGAAAGTTGCCCGATATTACAACGCCCGAGTCAAGAACAAGGTATTTAAAGCAGGAGATCTAGTGCTCCGACGAGCTGCTATCTCGCAACCACAGGGCCAGGGGAAACTTGCCCCAAACTGGGAGGGACCTTACGAGGTCAAGGAAGTAGTTCGGCCCGGAACTTATTATCTCAAGGAGCTTGGAGGAGCCGACCTCCCGCGACCGTGGAGCTCAGAGAACTTACGGATGTACTACCAATAACTTCATTTTAGTCGAAAATCGCATACCCATGCGTCTTTAGACGATTCAAGCAAACCGTGTCAAAAACAAAAGGGCACTCTCATAAAGTCGAAGGCCCGATTCTTTTAGACCGGATGGGGGGAGAGGCCTTACAACGCCCATATGTGGCCCCACAGCCCTGTTAGGGACAGGAGGAGAACCTCGCCCTAACTTGAGCAAAGTCAAAGGCCTGGTTCTTTTAGACCGGATGGGGGGAGAGGCCTTACAACGCCCATATGTGCCCCCACAGCCTTGTTAGGGACAGGAGGAGAACCTCGCCCTAACTTGAGCAAAGTCGAAGGCCCGGTTCTTTTAGACCGGATGGGGGGAGAGGCCTTACAACGCCCATATGTGCCCCCACAGCCCTGTTAGGGACAGGAGGAGAACCTCACCCTAACTTGAGCAAAGTCGAAGGCCCGGTTCCTTTAGACCGGATGGGGGGAGAGGCCTTACAACGCCCATATGTGCCCCCACAGCCCTGTTAGGGACAGGAGGAGAACCTCGCCCTAACTTGAGCAAAGTCAAAGGCCCGATTCTTTTAGACCGGATGGGGGGAGAGGCCTTACAACACCCATATGTGCCCCCACAGCCCTGTTAGGGACAGGAGGAGAACCTCACCCTAACTTGAGCAAAGTCGAAGGCCCGGTTCCTTTAGACCGGATGGGAGGAGAGGCTTTACAATGCCCTGATGTGCCCCCACAGCCATGTCAGGGACAGGAGGAGAACCTCGCCCTGACACGAGCAAAGTCGAAGGCCCGGTTCTTTTAGACCGGAGGGGGGAGAGGCTTTACAACGCCCTGATGTGCCCCCATAGCTATGTCAGGGACAGGAGGAGAACCTCGCCCTGACACGAGCAAAGTCGAAGGCCCGATTCTTTTAGACCGGAGGGGGGAGAGGCCTTACAGCGCCCTAACGCCCCCCCCACAAGCCAGGCTGATAACGAGAGGAAAACCTCATGCCGGCTCGAGCAAAATGAAAGGCCCGGACTCCTACGGGAGCCGGGTTCCGACGCCAAGGAAGGCTTCACCCGGACTCCTACGGGAGCCGGGTTCCATCCACGACGTCAAAGAAGGTTTCATCTGGACTCCTACGGGAGCCGGGTTCCGACGCCAAGGAAGGCTTCACCCGGACTCCTACGGGAGTCGGATTCCATCGCCGACATCAGCCGCAGGACAACCCCGTCCGGACTCCTACGGGAGTCGGGCTCCGCTGACAGCAGCAACTGCCGATAGGCCTTGTCCAGATCCCTACGGGACCCGGACTTTGCCTACGACTTTGATTACAGGGAGACTTCGCCCTAACCCCTACGAGAGCCAAGCTACTCCAACTTCAGGAGGACTTCTCCGCTCGGACTCCCAAGGGAGCCGAACTTAGCTCCGACTTCAACAGAGAAAAAACCCAAGCAAAAAAGGAAAGCAAACAGTGCCCGAAGGCAACGGAAGCTTGAACCCCCAAACTCAAGCCCTAGGAGGGACTTCGGGCCCGAAGGGCCTCAAGCGAACCTGCAGTCGTCGACGGAATGACAATCGGGTATCTTCGAACGGCGTAAGAATCGAAAAGTAGCTCGGCAAACGACAACCCCACATGAACTGAAGAGGTCGTCGACGACCTTGGGACGACGTGATACAGACGAAGAGAAGGAAAGGAAAATGAAGAAGTTCGACAGACAACTATTTAATGCGAGATGTAGACGAGGTAACAAAATCTCTTTTTCATTTAACAAGAGTATACGTTACAGGACCCGGTGGGTCAGGAAAAAAAGAAGAAGAAGATACACGTCATCGCAAGCCTCGCAAGCATGGTTCGGGAAGGGTGCACCGGAGGCCGCTCCGAGCTGCGAACTCCTCTTTCCATCTCTGTCCTTCTCGATCGTGTTCTCCAGTGCATGTAACAGCTCTCGCCCCATCTCGCCTCATTCTGTCTCCGAAGTCCCAACCCTAGTGGGAAAAGGGTGGGATAGATCTTCAGAGGCGGTAAGGGCAACGGCGGCAGTAGCGAAGACCTGTTTCAAGAAGAACCGGAGTCACCTCGGAAGCGGTAGCGACGCCAGAGACGTGCCTCATCTCCGAATGCCCCACGACAGCCGCCACCCAAAATGCTCCGGCAAGGTCGGCATGCGCTACTTCCACTGTCCTCGCAACAAGTTCCACTGCCCCACCATCGACGCCGACCGCCTCCGGTCCCTCGGCCCCGACGGCGTTAAGGATCCCGTCATGGCTTATGACGGCAGCTCTGCCCTCTTGACCGGTATCACCCCGCCTTGCTACTCCAAAATTCACGGGCAGAACAACTTCACCGACGGCCCCCGTTACTAAACCCCTGTTGTTGAAGGAATTCTTCCCCGAGCCCCCTTTAAAATGACGGAGATTCTCACTGGACGCCATTCTCCTCCTCACCTTCCTCCAAGCCCTAAAAATCCCCTCAAGAACAGCCTCCAGGGTAGAGGACATGGTGTGGAAACCCTCAGAGAAAGATTGGGGGGCTGAGGAAGGCAAGGACTGGTGCGAGGGAAGCAAGGCTCTCAGGCGAAAGAAGGGCGCCAAGATGAAGCCGTGAAAGGACTAGGGGGTTTAAATAGCCGACGGATCCTAGCGCAGTTATGGCGGCGAGTCTTCTTGGGCCAACTAGTGCGTGCCACGTGTCGCGCTTATCCCCTTCATCGCTATCGAGGGTTGATCGTTCGCAGATTCCCGTGCATGACGCTTGGGGATCGCGTTTCGATGGGGGTTCCGAAAAGACTCTTCAGATCACCTTCACCAAAAAATGGGCTCTGACGTACACACATTAAATGCCAAAATATCTGGAGGTGGCAGTGCGCAGGATTCGAAGGGACGGTTCCGGCTGTACCCATCTCTCTCTCTGTACTTCCTTCATTTGAAATTCAAACTCGGAAGTAGGGGGACTAGTGTTGGGTATAAAATACCCACAGCCGAAACCCCCAGCGGAATCGACGACGAAATAGAACGGCTCCGCCCGGACTCCTACGGGAGCCGGGCTCCGCCTCCAACATCAGCTGCAGAACAGCTCCGCCCGTACTCCTCGGGGGCCGGGCTCCGCCTCCAACATCAGCTGCAGAACAGCTCCGCCCGGACTCCTACGGGAGCCGGGCTCTGCCTCGGTATCAACTGCTGGTAAGCTCCGTCTGAACTCCTACGGGAGCCAGACTTCACCTTTAACTTTGATTGCAGACGGCTCCGCCCGGACTCCTACGGGAGCCGGGCTCCGCCTCCAACATCAGCTGCAGAACAGCTCCGCCCGGACTCCTACGGGAGCCGGGCTCCGCCTCCAACATAAGCTGCAGAACAGCTTCGCCCGGACTCCTACGGGAGCCGGGCTCCGCCTCGGTATCAACTGCTGGTAAGCTCCGTCCGGACTCCTACGGGAGCCGGACTTCATCTTTAACTTTGATTGCAGACGGCTCCGCCCGGACTCCTACGGGAGCCAGACTCCACCTCCAACATCAGCTGCAGAACAGCTCCGCCCGGACTCCTACGGGAGCCGGGCTCCGCCTCCAACATCAGCTGCAGAACAGCTCCGCCCAGACTCCTACGGGAGCCGGGCTCCACCTCGGTATCAACTGCTGGTAAGCTCCGTCCGGACTCCTACGGGAGCCGGACTTCACCTTTAACTTTGTTTGCGAATGGCTCCGCCCGGACTCCTACGGGAGCCGGGCTCCGCCTCCAACATCAGCTGCAGAACAGCTCCGCCCGGACTCCTATGGGGGCCGGGCTCCGCCTCCAACATCAGCTGCAGAACAGCTCCGCCCGGACTCCTACGGGAGCCGGGCTCCACCTCGGTATCAACTGCTGGTAAGCTCCGTCCGGACTCCTACGGGAGCCGGACTTCACCTTTAACTTTGATTGCAGACGGCTCCGCCCGGACTCCTATGGGAGCCGGGCTCCACCTCCAACATCAGCTGCAGAACAGCTCCACCCGGACTCCTACGGGAGCCGGGCTCCGCCTCCAACATCAGCTGCAGAACAGCTCCGCCCGGACTCCTACGGGAGCCGAGCTCCGCCTCGGTATCAATTGCTGGTAAGCTCCGTCCGGACTCCTACGGGAGCCGGACTTCACCTTTAACTTTGATTGCAGACGGCTCCGCCCGGACTCCTACGGGAGCCGGGCTCCACCTCCAACATCAGCTGCAGAACAGCTCCGCCCGGACTCCTACGGGAGCCGGGCTCCGCCTCCAACATCAGCTGCAGAATAGCTCCGCCCGGACTCCTACGGGAGCCGGGCTCCACCTCGGTATCAACTGCTGGTAAGCTCCGTCCGGACTCCTACGGGAGCCGGACTTCACCTTTAACTTTGATTGCAAACGGCTCCGTCCGGACTCCTACGGGAGCCGGGCTCCGCCTCCAACATCAGCTGTAGAACAGCTCCGCCCGGACTCCTACGAGGGCCGGGCTCCGCCTCCAACATCAGCTACAGAACAGCTCCGCTCGGACTCATACGGGAGCCGGGCTCCACCTCGATATCAACTGCTGGTAAGCTCCGTCCGGACTCCTACGGGAGCCGGACTTCACCTTTAACTTTGATTGCAGAGGACTCCGCCCGGACTCCTACGGGAGTCAGACCCCGCCCGCAGCTTCAGCTCTGAGAGGGTTCCGCCTGGACTCCCACGGAAGTCGGGCTCCACCCACGACCCCAACCGACAGGAGGACCCCTCCCGAACTTCTACAGAGGCTGGACTCCGACCGCTGCCAAGCTTCAATCAACAGGTCTGCACCCCCTTGCAGGTCACAATAACAACCATGATCCTGTTCCACTTCCTATAGCGGATTCCGCGCGGTTCCATCACCCCCTGCGGCGGACCCATAACTCTCTGACAGGCTGTGTCAACGGCCATGATTCTGCTCCACTCCCTGCGGCAGGTGCTGCGCGACTCCACTACTCTCTGACAGCTAGCGGCCACGGATGCCGCTCGACTACCTGCAACTGGCTCTACGTGGCAGGCCATAACAATAGCCACGTGTCTACCCCACTATCCTTCGCAATCAATTCCTCTGACCATGGGCGGCCCACTACCAGACGGTTACAAACGTCGCCATCAATCCGTTGCCTCCTCCGCCTATAAAAGGGGGACCCAGATACGTTATTCTCTAAGCTCATTTCTTATCTCCAAACTCTGTTAAATTCTCTGTTCGAGCACTCCATTCTTGTTGAGGCAGAGAACTGACTTGAGCGTCGGAGGGTCTTGCCGGAGCAACCCCACCTCCGATTTAGACTTCCCTTACAGGTCCCGGCGGTGACCGCGGCTTCCCCGACTCCAGCTTCTCTGGCGCAAGCAGATTTTTGCACCAACAATAAATATTTTATATTATACTTTGGATGCTAATGAATTTAATCACATTTTCACATGCAACTCAGCTAAAGAGATTTGGAATAGATTAGAAGTCACACACGAAGGCACAAACTAAGTAAAAGAATCTAAGATCAATATACTTGTGCACAACTATAAACTGTTTAAAATGAAACCTGAAGAATCAATAACTCAAATGTTCACTCGTTTCACTGACATCATAAATGATTTAAAAAATCTTGACAAATATTATTCTAACAGCAATCTTGTGAGAAAAGTGCTTAGATTCTTACCAAGATCATGGGAGGCAAAAGTCACTGCAATCCAAGAGACCAAGGACTTGAATACTCTATCGTTGGAGGAGCTGTTTGGATCCTTCATGACTCATGAACTGACCATGAAGCAGCACACTGAGGAGAAAACTAGAAGAAAGAGGACTATAGCTCTCAAGTCGACAGCTCAGGAAGAAGAAGACATAGAAAAATTAGACAATAGTGAGGAAGATAAGGACTTGGCCCTGATTACCAAAAAATTTAGATACTTCGTGAGGAGAAAAAGACAAGGGATCAAGAGAAGACCACTAGTCAAGGGGGAGCAGAGCAAAGAAAAAGAAAAAGAACTGCCCATCATCTACTATGAATGTAAGAAGTTGGGCCACTTCAGATCAGAATGCCCCCAGCTTAAGAAAGGCCAAAAGAAGTTCAAGAAGAAGAAGACCAAGATGGCTACATGGAGCGACAGCGATGACTCCACCACTGATGAAGAATCTCATGAAGAAGCCAATCTGTGCCTTATGGCATATGAAAATGAGGTAACATCCAAAACTCAAAATGAATTTACTTATTGTTGGTGCAAAAATCCACCTTCGCCGGAGAAGCTGGAGTCGAGGGAGTCGCGGTCGCCGTCAGGACCTGCAAAAGAAGTCTAAACCGGAGGTGGGGTTACTCCGGCAAGACCCTCCGATGCTCAAGTCAGTTCTCTGCCTCAACAAGAATGGAGTGCTCGAACGAAAATTTTAGCAGAGTTTCTAGGTAAAAACGAGAGCTTATAGAATAACGTATCTGGGGTTCTCCTTTTTTAGATGGAGGGGGCAACAAATTGATAGCGACGCATGTAACCATCTGGCAGTGGGCCACCCAGAATCAAGAGGAATTTATTGCGGAGGATAGTGGAGTGGGATCGTGGCTATCACCGTGGCTCGCCACGTGGAATCAGTTACGGAGAGTGGAGCGGCGTCCGCTGTCGTGACTCGTCAGGGGTGGTGGAATCACACAGAATCCGTCGTAGGGAGTGGAGCAGAATCATGGCCGTTAATATGGCCTGCCAGGGAATAATGGAGCTGCGTAGGGTCCGCCGCAGGGAGTGGAGCAGTGTTGTCCGTTATTGTGGCCTACCAGGGGGTCCAGACTTGTCGACCGAAGTTCGGTTGGAGTCGGTAGCAAGGTCCGGCTCCCGTAGGAGTCCGGATGGAGCTTACCAGCAGTTGAAGTTGGTGACGGAACCCGACTCCCATAGGAGTCCGGGCGGAGTCCTCCTTGCGGTTGGAGTCATGGACGGAGCCCGACTCCCGTAGGAGTCCGGGCGGAGTCTTCCTGCAATTAAAGTCAGGTGCGAAGTCCGGCTCCCGTAGGAGTCCGGACGGAGCTTACCAACAGTTGAAGTTGGTGACGGAGCTCGGCTCTCGTAGGAGTCCGGGCGAAGTCCTCCTTACGGTTGGAGTCATGGACGGAGCCCAGCTCCCATAGGAGTCCGGGCAGAGTCTTCCTGCAATTAAAGTCAGGTGCGAAGTCTGGCGCTTGTAGGAGTCCGGATGGAGCTTACCAGCAGTTGAAGTTGGTGATGGAGCCCGGCTCCCGTAGGAGTCCGGGCAGAGTCCTCCTTGCGGTTGGAGTCGTGGACGGAGCCCGGCTCCCGTAGGAGTCCGGGCGGAGTCTTCCTGCAATTAAAGTCAGGTGCGAAGTCCAGCTCCCGTAGGAGTCCGGATGGAGCTTACTAGCAGTTGACGTTGGTGATGGAGCCCGGCTCCCGTAGGAGTTCGGGTGGAGTCCTCCTTGCGGTTGGAGTCGTGGACGGAGCCTGGCTCCCGTAGGAGTCCGGACGGAGCTTACCAGCAGTTGAAGTTGGTGATGGAGCCCAGCTCCCGTAGGAGTCCGGGCGGAGTCCTCCTTGCGGTTGGAGTCGTGGACGGAGCCCGGCTCCTATAGGAGTCCGGGCGACGTCTTCCTGCAATTAAAGTCAGGTGCGAAGTCCGGCTCCCGTAGGAGTCCGGACGGAGCTTACCAGCAGTTGACGTTGGTGACGGAGCCCGGCTCCCGTAGGAGTCCGGGCGGATTCCTCCTTGCGGTTGGAGTCATGGACGGAGCCCGGCTCTCGTAGGAGTCTGGGTGGAGTCTTCCTGCAATTAAAGTCAGGTGCGAAGTCCGGCTCCCGTAGGAGTCCGGACGGAGCTTACCAGCAGTTGAAGTTGGTGACGGAGCTCGGCTCCCGTAGGAGTCCGGGCGGAGTCCTTCTTGCGGTTGGAGTCGTGGACGGAGCCCGGCTCCCGTAGGAGTCCGGGCGGAGCGATGGGAGTTCACCAACAGCAGTAGAAAGTCGAAAGAGGCTTGCGAGGGTCAATCCCACCGAGAACTTCGGCCGAGGGTATTTTATACCCAACACCAGTCCCCCTACTTTCGAGTTTGAATTTCGAATGAAGGAAGTACAGAGAGGTCATCACAGCCGAAGTTCTCCCCCTGACACCCGCGTGCGACCGTCCTCGGATATGTTGGCATTTAATGCATGCATGCTGGAGCCCTTTTTTCGATTAGGGCGACCCAAAGAATCTTTTCGGAACTCCCCCCGGGACGTGATCCCAAGCGTCGTGCCATGAAAGTTTGCGAACGGTCAACCCCAGGTCGTGGCGAGTGGGACACGTGGTGGGCATTGGTTGGCCTAGGGGCATCTGCCGTCTTAATTGATTCAGGCTCCGTTGCCTATTTAAACCCCCTACCCTTCCTCTGGGGGCTTTACTTCGCCTAAAGGATGACACCTTTCTTTTGTCTGAGAGCTTAGCCACTCAGCCACTCCATCGGTGCCCCTGCCGACTCCGAGCGTCCTCCACGCTGGTCTTTGCCATCTCTCTGCCGTCTCCAGCCCCCCGATTCCTCTCTAAGGGGTTCCCCCGCCAGGGCCTCCGCCCCGGAGGCCAACCTCAAGAGGATGCCACGGGCTTGGAAGAGCGCAAGGAGGAGAACAACAGTGTGCGAGTTCTCCGATCATCGAGCGGCCGCTGAAGGTTTCCGTCACTTCAAAGGGGGCTCGAGGGAGAATTCCTCCAACAACAGGGGTTTAATAATGGGGACAGTCGGTGAAGGCATTCTGCTTGAGAATTTTGGAGTAGCAAGACGGGGTGACACCGGTCAAGAGGGCAGAGCTGTCGTCACAAGCCATGGTGGGATCCTTGATGTCGTCGGGGTCGAGGGACCAGAAGCGGTCAGCCCCGACGGTGGGGCAGTAAAACTTATTGCGGGGATGGCGGAAGTAGCGCATGCCGACTTTGTCGGAACACTTAAGACGGTGGTTGTCATAGAGCATTCGGTGATGGCGCATATCTCTGGCGCCATTGCTGCCTCCGGGGTAACTTCGGTTCTTCTTGAAACAGGTCTTCGTCGCCACTGTCGTTGCCCTTACTGCCCCCTGGAATCTATCCCATCCTTTTCTCCCTAGGGTTGGGATTTCGGAGGTGGAGCGAAACAAGGCGGGGGCAAGAGCCGATAGGCTTGTCACACGCACTGGAAAATGCGGCTGGGAAGGATAGAAATGGGAAGAGAAGTTTGCAGCTTGAAGTGGCCTCCGGTGTATCCCTTCCAAGCCATGTTCTCGAGCCTTGTAATAATGTATTCTTTTCTGGCCCTCTGGATCTTGTAACGTATATCTTGTTAGTCGAAAAATGAGAAGGTGATTTGGTTACCTTGTCCATACTTTACGTCGAATCGTTGTCTGTCAAACTTTTTCCTTTGCCGTTGTTATTGTTGTATTCCCTTCTCCTCTTCTCTTTTTTTTTTTTTTTTTTTTTTTGACATCGTCCTTAGGTTACTGGTGGTTGCCATGCTGGCTTGCCTTTTAGTTATCCCTTACCGGTGGAAAATTACCTTCTCGTATGCATTATAGGTTACCGGTGGTTGCCATGCTGGCTTCCCTTTTAGTTAGGGCGAGGTTCTCTTCCTATCCCTAACAGGGCTGTGGGGGCGCATATGGGCATTGCAGGGCCTCTCCCCCCATCCGGTCTAAAGGAAACTGGGCCTTCGACTTTGCTCACATTAGGGCGAGGTTCTCCTCCTGTCCCTAACAGGGCTGTGGGGGCGCATATGGGCGTTGCAGGGCCTCTCCCCCCATCCGGTTTAAAGGGAACCGGGCCTTCGATTTTGTCAAGACGAGGTTCCCCTCTCACTTCTGATACAATTTGTTTGGATGGTCCTGTAGATGTAGGATATTGCCAAAGACATACAGATACACAACTTTTAATTAAAATAAAGTTATTGGTAGTACATTCGTAAGTTCTCCGAGCTCCATGGTCATGGGAGGTCGGCTCCTCCGAGCTCCTTAAGATAATAAGTTTCGAGATGAACTACTTCTTTGACCTCTTACGGGCCTTCCCAGTTAGGGGCGAGCTTCCCTCGATCCTGAGGTTGCGAGACAGCGGCTCGTCGAAGCACTAGATTTCTCGCTCTAAAGACTTTGTTTCTGACCCGAGAGTTGTAATAGCGAGCGACTTTCTGTCTATAGGCTGCCATTCGAACCTGAGCTATCTCCCACCTTTCTTCCAGCAGGTCGAGGTTGGCTTTAAGACCTTGTGAATTTTGATGTTCGTCGAATGCCACGACTCGTGCCGATGGAAGTTTAAGCTCGATTGGGATGACGACCTTCGTATCGAAGGCTAAAGCAAAGGGGGTCTCCCTTGTGGGCAGCCTCTGGGTAGTTCGATACGCCCACAGCACATGATAAAGTTCGTCCGCCCAAGTTCCCTTCGCCTTTTCGAGCCTTGTCTTAATCTCCTGTAAAAGGATTCTGTTAGTCACCTCAGCTTCGCCATTCACCTGGGGATGGGCTACCGATATGAAGTTGTGGGAGTTGTTTAGATCTTCACAGAATTCGGCGAATTTCGCTCCCGTGAATTGCCGTCCATTATCAGTGATTAGGGTCCTAGGCAGACCGAACCTACACACGATCGACTTACAGACGAAATCTTGCACTTTTGCTTCTGTGATTTTTGCTAGTGGTTCGGCTTCAACCCATTTGGTGAAATAGTCGATCACTATCAGGAGGAACTTCCTCTGCCCAGACGCCATGGGAAAGGGGCCAAGGATGTCCATCCCCCATTGCGCAAAAGGCCATGGGGCACTCAAAGATGTGAGCTCGATGGCTGGCTGTCTCTGGACATTAGCATATCTCTGGCATCGATCACACTTTCTGACATACTCAATCGAATTATGATGCATTGTCGGCCAGTAATATCCTTGGCGGAGCAACTTGTGGGACAAAGATCTAGCCCCCAAATGGTTTTCGCAGATTCCTTCATGCACTTCCCACAAAGCATAGTCAGCTTCCGAAGGCTGGAGATATTTTAAGAGGGGCAAGGAGTACGATCTCTTGTACAATTTGCCCTTATAAAGGATGTATCGGGAGGCTTGGTTTCGGAGTTTTCGAGCTTCTTTCGCATCTTGGGGGAGAACTCCATCTCTGAGATAGACTATCAGTGGGTCGACCCAGCTGGGCTCGTGGTCAATTTTCTATCACGGGTCGCGACTCTTCTGTACTCGGGCGCTTTAGAGCTTCAAAGAGAATGCCTTTGGGCAGTTCGGCCGGAGCAAGCGTTGCCTGCTTGGAGAGAAGGTCAGCCCTGGTATTTTCCAACCTTGGGATCCATCTGATGTTGAAGCTGCTAAAGGCGGGGATGAGCTTCTTTACCCTTTCGAGGTATTTGGCCATACGGTCCTCTCGCACTTCGTAACTTTCGCTGACTTGTCCCACTACTAGTTGAGAGTCGCTGTGGACCCGGAGCTGATCTATTCCCAGCTCTTTGGCGATCCTTAGCCCCGCGATCAGAGCTTCATACTCCGCTCCATTATTTGTTGCGGGAAACTCAAAACGTAGAGCGTACTCCGCGATAATTCTCTCCGGACTGACCAAGATCAGGCCTGCACCTGCGCCTGACATGTTGGAAGACCCGTCCACATAGAGGGCCCAAAAGCGATCAGAGGGGTCCACTTCTTCTTTGGGGGAGTTCGGTCGGGACTTCAGGTCGTCAATTTTGCTTTGTTCAGGTTCAGCCTCCTCTGGGATAGTACACTTCACTATGAAATCTGCCAGTATTTGGGCCTTCACTACTGGTCTGGGTCGATAGTTGATGTCGAATTCTGTGAGCTCAATCGCCCACTTTGCCATCCTCCCAGAGGCATCCGCCCGGTGCAAAATAGCTTTGATCGGTTGGTCGGTGAGTAGCGTCACAGTGTGCCCTTGAAAGTAGGACCGGAGCCTTCGAGCTGCAATCAACAAGGTGTAAGTCAGTTTTTCTAATTTGGTGTACCTAGTCTTGGCATCCCTCAACATGCGGCTGATGTAGTAGATCGGTCGTTGGACTTTCGCTTCTTCTTTGACAAGGACGACCGCGAGAGCCATGGGAGAGACCGCCAGGTATAAAAATAGCTCCTCCCCGGGCTCCGGCTTTGCCAACAATGGGGGTGAGCTGAGGTAGTTCCTTAGTTCTTCGAATGCCTGTTGGCACTTAGAGGTCCAGCAGAAGTTCTTCTGCTGCTTGAGGGTTTGAAAGAAGGGTAAGCACCGTTCGGCCGACCTCGCGACGAAGCGATTCAGGGCCGCTATCCTTTCCGTGAGGCGCTGAACCTCTTTTATCGACTTTGGGACGGCGATCTCCTGGATGGCGCAAATTTTCTCTGGATTGGCTTCGATCCCACGCCCCGACACCATGAAGCCCAAGAATTTTCTTGAGGTTACTCCGAAAGTGTATTTAGTTGGGTTCAGCTTCATTCTATATTTTCGGAGAGCGTCAAAGGTCTCCTCGAGGTCGGTGACATGATCTCTGGAAGATTAACTTTTTATGAGCATATCGTCTACGTAGACCTCCATGTTACGGCCGATCTGCTCTTTGAAAATTTTATTCACCAACCATTGGTAGGTTGCGCCCACATTCTTGAGGCCGAAAGGCATGACCCTGTAACAGTAAACGCCACGATTAGTGATGAAAGCTGTCTTTTCTTCGTCTTCCGGTGCCATTCTGATTTGATTATAGTCGGAGAACGCATCCATGAAGGTGAGGAGCTCATGGCCCGAGGTTGCATCCACTAGTTGATCGATTCTGGAAAGGGGGTAGCTATCCTTTGGACATGCCTTATTCAGCTTTTTGAAGTCTATGCACATCCTCCACTTGCCGTTTGCTTTTTTGACTAGGACAACGTTGGAAATCCAATCAGGATAATTGACTTCCTTAATGAATCTAGCTTTAAGGAGCTTGTCCACTTCCTCGGCTATCGCCTTCTGCCTCTCCGGTGCATGACCTCAGATTTTCTCTTTCATCGGTCGATGCTTTGGATCGACGGCCAGGCGATGCTCCATGACTTTCGTGTTAATCTCTGGCATGTCTGCTGGAACCCAAGTGAAAACATCCGCATTCCTTCATAGAAAATCAATGAGATGCATCCGCACCTCCTCCCCCAGGTTGGATCCGATCATCGCTACATGCTCCGCATTCCCGTCATTCAAAGGGATTGGTACCAGATCTTCAATTGGGGTGCCCCTCTCTTCGGTGAGGTCATCGCGAGCATCCAGTCCATCGATGGGACAGGGGTCAGATTGGTCACTTCTTTGCAAGGCTATGTTGTAGCAGTGTCTGGCCAGGGCTTGGTCTCTCCGGACCTCTCCGATCCCCTGGTTGGTGGGGAATTTCAACTTCAAATGGTAGGTTGATACGACGGCTCGGAGAGCATTGAGGCCAGGTTGGCCAAGGATTGCATTGTAGGCTGACGGCGCCTTCACCACCAAGAAATTCACCAGAGCCCTGGATTGCCTTGGATATCGACCTGCGGCCACAGTCAAAGTTATCATTCCTTCCATCGGAACAGCATCGCCGGTAAACCCTACCAGAGGGGAGCTAATCGGTCTCAAATGGCCGTCGAGGATGGACATTCTTGAAAAGGCATCGTAGAACAAGATGTCGGCTGAGCTTCCATTGTCGACAAGAATGCGACAGACGTCATAATTTGCTATATTCATGGAAACTACGACCGCGTCGTTATGAGAGAATTGGACCCCCTGAGCATCTTCTTCAGTAAAGGTTATGGGCTCTTCGATCTTTTGCCACTTGGGGGTACAGCTGGTATGTTGGTTGCTTCCTGCCGGGATCCTCCTGAGATGGTGTTGGTGAAATTCGTCGAAGGCCGATTGTCCGACCACTCCATGCCGGCGACCATAGCCGGAGGATGCAGGGCCCGAGAAACCAGAGGCAAGACCGGGGCCCGAGATATGGCTGTGGAGGCCGTGGGTAGCCGAGCGAATGCTTCGCGAGAAGGCATCGGGCGAGGATCCAGTGGAGGAAAGGAGGAGCGGGTGTCGGAGAAGATGACCGGAGGTGGCTCCGTTGAGCGCTCCTTTAAAAACAAGGGTACCGTGCAAAGGTTCCCCCTTCCTCTAGTGCCAATCCTGTTGGTGCAAAAATCCGCCTGCGTCGGAGAAGCTGGAGTCGAGGGAGTCACGGTCGCCGCCGAGACCTGCAAAAGAAGTCTAAACCGGAGGTGGAGTTGCTCCGACAAGACCCTCCGATGCTCAAGTCAGTTCTCTGCCTCAACAAGAATGGAGTGCTCGAACGAAAATTTTAGTAGAGTTTCTAGGTAAAAATGAGAGCTTATAGAATAACGTATCTGGGGTTCCCCTTTTATAGACAGAGGGGGCAACAAATTGATAGTGACGCCTGTAACCGTCTGGCAGTGGGCCGCCCAAAATCAGGAGGAATTTATTGCAGAGGATAGTGGAGTGGGATCGTGGCTATCACCGTGGCTCGCCATGTGGAATCAGTTACGGGGAGTGGAGCAGCGTCCGCTGTCGTGACTCGTCAGGGGTGGCAGAATCGCACAGAATCCGCCGCAGGGAGTGGAGCAGAATCGTGGCTGTTAATATGGCCTGCCAGGGAATAATGGAGCTGCGTAGGGTCCACCGCAGGGAGTGGAGCAGTGTTGTCCGTTATTGTGGCTTGCCACGGGGTCTAGACTTGTCGGCCGAAGTTTGGTTGGAGTCGGTAGCAAGGTTCGGCTCCCGTAAGAGTCCGGACGGAGCTTACCAGCAGTTGAAGTTGGTGACAGAGCCCGGCTCCCGTAGGAGTCCGGGTGGAGTCTTCCTTGCGGTTGGAGTCGTGGACGGAGCCCGGCTCTCGTAGGAGTCCGGGCGGAGTCCTCCTTGCAGTTGGAGTCATGGACGGAGCCCGGCTCCCGTAGGAATCCGGGCAGAGTCTTCCTGCAATTAAAGTCAGGTGTGAAGTCCGGCTCCCGTAGGAGTCCGGACGGAGCTTACCAGTAGTTGAAGTTGGTGATGGAGCCTGGCTCCCGTAGGAGTCCGGGCGGAGTCCTCCTTGCGGTTGGAGTCGTGGACGGAGCCCGACTCCCGTAGGAGTCTGGGTGGAGTCTTCCAGCAATTAAAGTCAGGTGCGAAGTCTGGCTCCCGTAGGAGTCCGGATGGAGCTTACCAACAATTGAAGTTGGTGACGGATTCCGGCTCCCGTAGGAGTCCGGGTGGAGTCTTCCTGCAATTAAAGTCAGGTGCGAAGTTCGACTCCAGTAGGAGTCCGGACGGAGCTTACCAGCAGTTGACGTTGGTGACGGAGCCCGGCTCCCGTAGGAGTCTGGGCGGAGTCCTCCTTGCGGTTGGAGTTGTGGATGGAGCCCGGCTCCCGTAGGAGTCCGGAAGGAGCTTACCAGCAGTTGAAGTTGGTGACGGAGCCCGGCTCCAGTAGGAGTCCGGGCGGAGTCCTCCTTGCGGTTGGAGTCGTGGATGGAGCCCGACTCCCGTAGGAGTCCGGGCGAAGTCTTCTTGTAATTAAAGTCAGGTGCGAAGTCCGGCTCCCGTAGGAGTCCGGATGGAGCTTACCAGCAGTTGACGTTGGTGACGGAGCCCGGCTCCCGTAGGAGTCCGGGCGGATTCCTCCTTGTGGTTGGAGTCGTGGATGGAGCCCGGCTCCCGTAGGAGTCCGGGCGGAGTCTTCCTGCAATTAAAGTCAGGTGCAAAGTCCGGCTGCCATAGGAGTCCGGACGGAGCTTACCAGCAGTTGAAGTTGGTGATGGAGCCCAGCTCCCGTAGGAGTCCGGGCGGAGTCCTCCTTGCGGTTGGAGTCGTGGACGGAGCCCGACTCCCGTAGGAGTCCGGGCGGAGCGATGGGAGTTCACCAACAGCAGTAGAAAGTCGAAAGAGGCTTGCGAGGGTCAATCCCGTCGAGAACTTCGATCGAGGGTATTTTATACCCAACACTTATGATGAACTATTAGAATCTTTTCATGAACTTTTGAATAACCTAAAAGAATTAAGAACAAAAAATAAAAATTTAAAATCAAGAAACCATGTATTAGCTAAGGAAAAAAAAAAAGTTGATAAGAAAAATGAAAAATTAGAACTAAAGAATCAGTCTCTAATAAAAGAAAAAGATGAACTTTTTAGTCAAAATAAAACTCTTGTAAAAGAAAATTAAATGCTAAAGGAAGAGGTGACCAAGTTAAAACCTATAGTTAACAAATTTATATTAAGTTCAAACAAACTTTAAATAATCATTGATAGTCAAAAAGTTGTATATGATAAAGTCGGACTTGGCTATAACACTCTAAGAAAGCAAAAATTTTGAAAAAATATTTTTATCAATGCATCTACAAGAAAACTGCCAAATATTATTTATTTTAGATATGACAAGATAGGGCATAAAGCTTATTCATGTTTATCAAATAAATTTGATACTAAAAATATGAAGAAAATATGGGTTTCAAAAGGAACCATTGTCACCAACCTCAAAGGACCCAAGTTAGCTTAGATACCTAAGGTTAAAACTTGATTTCATGTGTGCAGGTGTATCTTGCATCCCAAGCAACAAAACGGAAGTGATATCTCGATAGTAGATGCTCAAAGCACATGATTGGTGATGAATCTCAATTCATCACATTGGAAGCCAAGAATGGAGAGATGATCACCTTTGGAGATAATGGTAAAAGAAAAATCATTGGTATTGATAACATTAGTATCACTCTCTCTACTTGTATTGAAAATATATTACTTGTAGATGATCTTAAGCATAATCTTTTAAGTATTAGTCAATTATGTGATAAAGATTATAAAGTAATTTTTGAATCATCTATGTGCATTGTAACTAGTCCCACTGATGTTAGCATTAGATTCATTGGACATAAGCATGGCAATGTATACATAGTTGATTTGGATGATCTATCCTTACGAAATATGCAATGTCTTATGGCTATGAATGCTAAAATTAATAAGACTAGTTGGCTTTGACACTGTAGGTTTGCACATATTAGTATGCATACACTTTCTAAAATTATTAAAAAGGATTTGATTTTTGGTTTGCTAAAAATTAATTTTGACAAAGATAAAATTTGTGATGCATGTCAATTAGGTAAAAAAATAAGAATTTTCTTTAAATCTAAAAATATTGTTTCAACTTCTAAATCTCTAGAACTCTTACATATAGATTTATTTGGTCCTACAAGGACAATTAGTCTAGGAGGAAAAAGATATGATTTTATAATTATTGATAATTTTTCATATTTTACTGAAATTTTATTTTTAGCTTCTAAGGATGAAATATTTTCTGTATTCTCTAAGTTTTGTCGAAAGATTTCGAATGAAAAAAGTTTACCAATTATTTCTATTCGAAGTGACCATGGCACTAAATTTAAAAATAAAAATTTTAAAAAAATTTATGATAAAAAAAATATGGATCATAATTTTTCAGAACCTAGAACACCACAACAAAATAGAGTTATTGAAAGAAAAAATAGAACCCTAGAAGAAATGACCCGTACCATGCTATGTGAAAGCAAGCTCCCAAAGTACTTTTGAACAGAAGCAATTAACACAGCATGTTGCATTCTAAACCGTGCCTTAATAAGATCAATTTTAAAAAAAATACCATATAGATTATGGAAGGATAGAAAACCTAATATAGACTATTTTCATATTTTTAGTTTCTGATGTTTTGTTTTGAATAATGATAAAGATAACTTAGGTAAATTTGATACTAAATCTGATAAAGCTATCTTTCTTAGCTATTCCACTTCTAGTATAGCTTTTAGAGTATTTAATAAAAGAACACTAGTAGTGAAAGAGTCAATTCATATAGTTTTTGATAAAACTAATGATCTTCCATCAAAGAAGAGAGAGGGTGCTGATGATGCAGGTGTCATAGAAGATAAAATGAAAGAGCTCATCCTCAATGACTCAAATGAGCAAAACAAAGATCAATTGGATGAAAAGCATGAGGATGAAAGTATCAATGATTAGAACATTTAAGAACGATCTCAAGACACAAGTAATCTTTCAAGGAAATAGAGATATGTCTACAATCACCCCAAAGAATTAATAATTGATGATCCAGCACAAGGAGTAAGAACTAGATCTTCACTTAGAGATGTTTGTAATTATGTAGCTTTTCTGTTTCACATCTAGAACCTAAAACAATATATGAAGCTGAAAAAGATCATAACTAGATAATTGCCATGCAAGAAGAGCTAAATCAATTTGAAAGAAATAATGTATGGACACTAGTTGCTAGACTTAAAAATCATCCTATAATAGGAACTAAATGGGTATATAGAAATAAATTAGAGAAAGATAAAAATATAATAAGAAATAAAGCAAGATTAGTTGCTAAAGGATATAATCAATAAGAAAGAATTGATTTTGATGAAACATTTGCTCTTATTGATAGACTATAAGCAATAAGAATGCTACTTGCTTTTGCTTGCTTTATGAATTTTAAACTGTTTTAAATGGATGTTAAGAGTGCTTTTCTAAATGGTTATATTGCTGAAGAAGTATATGTAAAACAACCTCTTGATTTTGAGAATCATAAATTTCTAGATCATATACTTAAGTTAAACAAAACTTTATATGGATTAAAATGGGCTCCTAGTGTAGGTATGAAAGATTAAGTAAGTTTTTATTAGAAAATATTTTTTTAAGAGAAAATATTGATACTACTCTTTTTATAAAAGGAAAAGATAAAAAAATTATAATTATAGGATACATGTTGATGATATTATATTTGGGCCTACTAATGAAGGTTTGTGCCAAGAATTTGTCAAGCTCATGCAGGAAAAGTTCGAGATGAGCATGATAGGAGAACTTATTTTCTTCCTCGGATTTCAGATTAAGCAAATGAAGGGATCTCCATCATCCAAAGTAAGTACACAAGAGAATTATTAAAAAAATTTAGAATGGAGAGCTCAAAAATTATAAGTATACCTATGATCCCTTTTTATAAATTAGAAAAAAATGAGCATAGTAAAAATATTGATTCAAAGCTCTATAGAGGCATGATAGGCTCTTTATTATATCTAACTGCTAGTAGACCTGATATAATATTTAGTATATGCATGTGTGCTAGATATCAATCTAATCCTAAGGAATCTCACTTAAATGTTGTTAAGAGAATTTTTAGATACTTAAATGAAACTCAAAATCTAGGACTTTGGTTCTCAAAATAATCTTTTATAGACCTAATAGGTTACTCAGATGCAGATTTTGCTGGATGTAAACTAGATAGAAAAAGTACTAGTAGAACTTATCAATTTCTTGGAATAAATTTAATCTCTTGATTTGGCAAGAAGTAAAATTCGGTAGCATTGTCTACGACTGAGGCCGAATACATTACAGTCGAAAGTTACTGTGTTCAAATTTTATGGATTAAGCAATAACTTATAGATTTTGGTATTGAATTTAAAAACATCCCTATAAGATATGATAATACTAGTGCCATCAATTTGACCAAAAATCCAATCCAACACTCTAGGTCAAAACATATTGAAATTAGATATTATTTCATAAGAGAACATATTCAAAATAATAACAAAACACTTGAATATATAAATACTAAAAATTAATTAGCTGACATTTTCACCAAAGCACTTAATGAAAATAAATTTTGTGAAATTAGGAAAAAATTGGGCATCTTAGACCCTTATGCTTGATTTTCAATTATAATTTCACTTCCAAAATCTTTCTAAAATTTTTTGACATTATTATCTTAATTTTGGGAGCCATCTATCTTTTTTTTGAGATTTTTTCAAGATAATTAAAAATTATTAGTGCTATTCAGATACCTTCTCAGATTTTTTTTCATTGAAATACTCAATCAAAAATCATATCAAAATTTATCTAGACTTTTCATGATCATCTCAACTCGATATGACCAATTTTAATTTTTTTTTTGAATTTTTTCTTATTTTTAAATCTTTTTCTCATCACCTGAACCTTTTCTGGATGAGACGACCTATGTGGGACGACCCAATTGATTGGGCAAATGGATTTCATGTGAGCCGACCCGTTTTCTATTCCATTAAATAGGCTTTTGGAGTGTCTTAAACCCCAAAACCCTTCCTCTCCCTCTCATCCCAAACCTAGGAATCTCCTTCTAAATCTCTCCAAACCTCAAAATCTCACAAAATCGTGGATTACTCTCCTCAAATTTTTTGATCTCACGGCTCACTCTCTTGATTTTTCCAAATTTCAAACCCTAACCCACAGAATCCATGAAAACTCTCCAAAATTATCTTCTCCTCTTAGTTTTACTTCAATCCACATCCTTCTCCACCCTCTTGACCATTTTTCATATTCTCTTTGGGACATGGCCCCCAAAATGAGATTGCTGCAGAGAAAGAAGTCGGTTAGATCTTTGAAGGCAGAGGAAAGTAGGAAGAAGGTAGCATAAGAGCCAACCCAAGCATCTCCACCGATCACTCTAAGTAAGATTCTTCTATCTACTAGGAAGGTTGCTTTGGGAAGAAATGTGGATTTCAAGTTTTTGAGACATGATGGTTTTTCAATTGGAGAAAAATTAATTAAGGATGAAAATTTTTCCTAAGTTTGTCTGAGCCGATTTATATTGGTTTGGTCAAGAAATTTTATTCAAATTTGATTTTCTCTGATGGTGTTTTGAGGTCTGCTGTGAAGGGAGTCCAAATCATTTTGAATGCACCTAGGCTAGGTAGATTCCTTCAGATGCCTTATGAGGGTAGTTGCCTAGATAAGCTACCCAAAAAGAAAATTAGAATTAGGACTATCCTTGGAAGAGAAGATGTAGAAGATTTTCTAAAAATTGAAGCCAAAGATCTGAGTGTGGAAATGAGGTTGCTCCACCACATGGTGTTTAGGATTTTCTTCCCCAGAGGGGGAAGTATGATTTGATGACTGGTAGAGATATTTGCTTGATGCACTATGTAGTTTCTGAAACTCCCTTAAACCTACCTTTCCTGATGATCGATGCCATGAGGGAGGCCTTGAACAGATCCAAGGCTCCCTTGCCATATGGCATAGTCCTCACTATGATCTTTAGGGAGTCAGGAGTGAGTTTTGAGGAGGAGGTTGTTTGTAGACTATTATACATCGATACCTACAACAACCACTCCCTTAGGCGCTTGGGATTTGTTAGAGTTGATGGCCGTTGGGCCAAGGGATGAGCAGCAGCAGTTGAGGAGGAGGATGATGAGGAGGAGGAGCATACTGAGGGGGAGGGTCTATCTTCACCACCTGTACCCAGGCAGAGTCCAATTGATCATCTCTTTTCGGAGCCTGAGGTAGGACCCTCAGTCAGAGTAACCCCCATCATGCCGTACCGTGCCATTTTTTAGTTTGGAGGATGAGGATATGGGACTGTTGGCTGAGAGAGTGGCAGGAAGTTTATCTGTTCAGCTGCATCAATTTTAGGATCAGCTTCTTCAGCAGTCTCACCAGTTTCAGTAGCAGATCCTCCAGTTGGTGCAGCAGCAGCAGTATCACCAGGCTCCACTTAGTACTTTCTCTGATCCTTCCTCGGATCTTTCTGTCGTACCACACATATCTTCACTAATAGAGCTCTTGTCTGATCTGAGTACTAGACTGGAGAGTGTGAAGAACTTCCTACTTAGATTCAGTGACAGAATTTTTGATATTGAGAGAAAGATCAGATGGATTTTAGTTTCTTTATCAAGAGGAGCGAGCACTTCGACCACCATTTCACCTCAGCTGGATGATTTAGTTTAAGAGATAGAGAGACTCCACAGCCAGCTTCGTTCTTTTCTTGAGCTAATTCAGACAGACATCAGAGACTCCAGAGACTTCGTATCTACTAATCTAGATGGGCTCCGACTTACAATGAGGGGGATCTTGTCCCAGCTTGATGCTATTACGACTCACTTCAGTCTAGACCCTCTGCATCCAGTGAGCCAGCCTTTGTCCAGTCCATTGTATTTCATCCTCTGACATCTTCCTCTCAGACCAAACCTTTCGATCGAGGATAAGGCTGATCATGTTCTTGATCTTAAGCTTGATGCCCATGCTCACTGATTTTATCATTTTGTATTAAGTTAGTTGTATTTTGTAGATTAGATGTATGAGAGCTTTATGCTCATGAACATATATTATGACTCTTATAATCTCTCTTTCTATTGTAATTAATGAATGAGGTTATTATCATGGCTCACTTCTTTTTTCTTGGATGAATGAATGATTGAATGACTGTTATACTTGAATGAATGCACTATTACTCTAATACCTGATATTGAACCATGAAAAATCTTACTCCTTTTAGTCTATTTTTTTTTATGATGTCAAAAAGGAGGAGAATTCCGTTGCAAAGTAGTGTATTGTCTATCTAAATTTTTTTTAAATTTAAATACTCTTTTAAATTTTTTACTCTGATACTGTATTTTGCACTGATACGCCTCTGATACATCCATTTTTTACTCTGATACATTTATTTTTATCTTCATTTTGATACTATTTGAAACAATGCTCAGATACATCTATTTTTCTTGAGTGCTCTGATATTTTTGATAATTTTATTTTTGTATGAATGCCAAAATACCTCGATACATTCATTTTTGATTTTACAAAATGCTCTAATTTTTTTTCTTTTAATTTTTTTTTAAATGATTTCATCCTTGCTTTAATATCAAAATAAGAAAAAGAGAAAGAAATATTCTTTTCATATTTATTGCACTAATACTCAAAATAAAGAAGAAAAGAACAAAATTCTTTTATAAACCATCTCTGCTTTAATAAGAAAAATTTTTACAAATTGAACACTCTTTATATAAGAAAGGAGGAGATCTTTTTTAAAATGATCAAAATGATTATTTTTATCTGTTTCATACAAGAAAGGAGAGAATTTTAATTAATTAAGAACAATCTTTAGAAAAATTCTGATATCTTCACAAATGAGTTTCAGCAAAATGAACTAAAATATTAAAATTGCAAAAAATATATATCTCATATTTTTTTATGATTAATCTTTGGTATATTCCTATAAGTGCTTCATAAACCCAAATTTTTTGAGCTTTAAGGCTTATTTTATGAACACTCAAATATTTTATCATCATCAAAAAAAGAAAGATTATTGCTCCAAAAATTACTTTTGATGATCGCAAATTATTTGAGGGGACTACTAATGTGTTTCTTATCTTTGAAAAATATTTTTGTAATGTTTCAGGTAGTCCAAAAGATTGGGTTTGAAAAGTTTTATCAAGTGTGCCAAAGTTAAAATTTCTATAAGTTGGAGAAGTTTTTGAAGCTTTTTGAGAGTGTCCAATTGATTTGAAGTTATTTGAGAGCATTTGAAAGTGTTCTGATAAATTTTAAACCTTAAATGCATAAAAAATTGGGTTGCAACAAAATAGGGTGACTCATCTGGGTCATCCCCTTTCATTGGGCAGCTGACACGCTTCATTTTGGCTCATGGTATGTAGTGGGACGATGGACTTGGGATGACCTATGCAGTGGGACAACCCATCTGGGACGATCTTTGAGATCCTGAGACCAAAACAGAAAGCTAAACTTTGTCTGGCCAAATGAGGCATCCCATGGGACTTTCCAGTCATAGTGGGATGATCCATTCCGGACGAGTTTGTAACGATTAGTTTTCAGCCCATTTTTGATGTATCTAATGTGCATTAAATACTCTTCAATGATTCTAAACCAACTCTAGGATATTCTCAAGAATAAATAGTGACTATAAATGCTCTCTTGAAGTAGAAAATCATAAGGTTAAGCAAGCATTCAAGTTCAAATCTGAGAAAAGCTCTATCTGTCCTTAAGAGAGAAATAGAAGTATTTAATCACTTCACCAACCACTCCAACAGCAATCAAGTATGAAATTTATTGAGAGTGTTTAGGAAAAGCTTTTTCCTTTAAGTATTATATTTTTATTACATTTATTATGTCTATTTAAAGAGATATTATGTTGAATTTTTTGTACCTTATTTTTTTATATTGTATTTAGATTTTTGAGTTTTGGGGATTCTAAAACTCGGATAGATTGATCCGAACCTGAAATTGGAGTATTAAGGATTAGCTTATACTCGAGAAATAAGTGTTCTTACTTGAATAGCAAGGGTTGGAGGTGTCTGACATGGTGTAATCCTTGAAATCCATTTAGTGGATTAAATTCTCAAATAAAAACTTAGGGAGTAGATGTAGGTGCAAGATTGGCACCGAACCACTATAAATTCTTTATGTTTATTGTACTTGCCTCTCTTTACTTGTTCTTTATGTCTTATACTTACAATCTTATCATTTGTGTTTGAATTTATTTTTATTGAAAATCAACCCTCTCCACTTAAATATTTTAGCACATTATTTTAGTGCACTAATTTTTAAAATTTTAAAAAGATCAAATTCACCCCCCTCTTGGGCTCTATATCTGGGCAACATTGAGGAAAGGTGACATGATCCTTCGGATCGATAATAGAGTAAAGATTATTATAGAGGTCATTGGCACTTACCCACTTCGATTATCGTCTGGTGTTAAATTAGATTTGAAAGACTGTTATTATGTTTCTGTAGCTAGTTGGAATTTGATTTTCATATCTGTGCTAGCATAGGAAGGTTTTGAAATTAGTTTCAATAAAGATTTTTGTTTCATTTATTTACGAAATAAATTGGTTGCATGAGGTTTTTGTTGGAAAATATGTCTCAAAATTCAATCCTCAACCTGTTGACGGTAGAGCAACCTTGTATTGTAATTGATTTGTTAATAAATAAAATATATTTTTGATATTTTCATCATAAGTTTTCATCTTCTAATAAACTTCATTATTGTGATGAAGTCCTTAGGACTATTTAAGTTCGATAAAGAGAGGATTTATCGATTAGTCCTTAAAACTGTTCACGACCAAATGATAGACTGTTGATAAGGGTGACAGCTTCTATCGAGCATAGGTCGCTATAGGCCATATGGGTTGGTTGTCCTCTTAAATAAAGAGTATGAAGATATTATTATGGCATACAGGTGAGATGTAAGGGTACATCATCATTGAACATGACCAACTCTAGAGTATTCTGCTATCGAGAATGTCTCTGATAGAATATAGGTATAAGTGTCCCATAGACCTGAGTCGCCTCAGTGACTTGCAAGCAATTCACTGTGCTTTGGTATTGGACTAACTAAATTTTTAATTTAGTGATGGAAGGCTTCTGGGCACAGTCAAGTACTTACGAAGTCAGAGTGTGATCAAGATGGGATTGACTACTCCAAAAGTTGGAGAAGAATGAGTCGCTGTATTTCAGTTTAGCAAAATCTTGACCAGGATAATCCATCAGATGGATTTGATATTTTGAAATACAATGTAGACAACCTGATCAGAATTGACAATTGAACTCTGAGGTGTCCTATGAGTATTTTGGTCAAGGGGATGAATTATATCAAAACTATATCCGTATGGGTTCTAAGGATGTTGTTCTACACATTCGACCTATCCGACCATCGGGTACCATTGCTAGATGGTCACTTTGATTGGTATAGAAATTTATTTCTATGCTATCAGCTTAGGTTCGAACCTATGAGATCACACACATTAGAGTTCACAATCCGATCGGATGATTGATCAACGATTAAGAATCGTTCTAGGGTTAAACGATCAATACGATTGACATTTAACCTAGTGCAAGTATTGTAGGAGGATCGATTAGCAATTTGATTGCTAATTAGCTTAATTTGATTAAGTCAATAGGTTGAGATTAAGTATAATTGAATATGACTTAATTAGATTTGGTTTGGACTTGATTGGATCAAGTCCAATTGGTTTATTGGATAAGCCAAGTGCAAGAAAAAAGTAGTCCTAGTCCAATTAGGACTTGGGTCAACCTAATTTCTAATTCGATTAAAAAATTTAATTAAATTTAAATTTAATTTAATCTGATTAAATTAGATTCTTAATTGAGTTAAGACCTATTTTAATTAAGTTGATTTAATTTTGGTTTGATTTGGTTTGAGAAACCAAATTTGAACAAGTCATAGATTGAATCCTAGTAAGACTAGGATTCCACCTTGCGCCACCTTAGCCCCCCACATCCACTCTTTCTTATTTTGTGTGACAAAACCTTCTCTCCCAAGCCTTCATGCATGTCCAAAGCTTTCCACTCGTTCTCTCTTACATGGAATGTGGTTGTGGACCAAGTCAAAGTAGGAATTAGTTTGGATTTCAAATTCTATAAGATAGAATTTTAGAAAACCAAAACTCTTTCCTTATGGCACTGATTTTATCAAGATTTTTTTTGAAATTTTTGTGACTTTTATGGCACATATTGTGTACCCTTTTCTGGTGGTCCATGGTAGAAAAAGAAGGAGGGGGCATCCAAGAGTTGGGTGCCACTTGTCTTGCCCTGTTTAGATTTTCCTTGACTAGGTATTTGACCTAGACAAGGATTTTTCATATCTCATTATTTAAGATGATTTTTTTTTTAAAATTTTTGTGGATTACAAAGCATTGATAGACCTTTAAAGCATGTGAAAATCATGATGAAGGAGTATTGGGGCATGGAGATATAATAGACACAAAACTAAGTGTCTAGGTGAGAGCAAAGAGAAGAAGAAGAGGGTCTTCTTCTAGGGTTGCTGAGTTCACCTCTTTCCTTCCTCCATCTGTGAGTTTTTTGAGAGTATTTTATATCTAAAACTTCTTCTCCTACTTTTAATCTTTAGAAGAGTCCAAATCAAGAAGAAGGAGGTATCTGATCGAATATCAAAGAAGGATCAGCATGGTACTAGCATACTGTGCTGATTTCCTAGATCAGGACTTCTGATCGTGATTCGTGGGCTTGTGTGGATGACTCTTAGAGGTCGGATGCATGTGTGGCTCATAATATTATCCTCAAGCCTGGATCAGCAAAGTTAGAATGTCTAACTTGCAAGGTAATAGATCTGATCTATTATATTTTACATACATTAGATGTAGTATAGAAATATGTTGATATGATCAACATGTAGTTCTTGCTCTTTATATTTTAATTTTTGATTTAATACCATATAATAATTATCTAATAGGATCTTAGATCTAGGAATTCTTTGATTTTATAAGATAAATTTTGATTTATTTTAATCTTCCGTTGCCTAATCTTGAAAAAGTTTCAAGATCTAATCCTGAAACCCTAGATCTGGTTCCTTCAATTGGTATCAGAGCCTAGGTTGCTTATTACATGATTATTTATACATGCTTAGATTATTTCTTAGATTAGATCTAATTTATAATCTGATTGTTAAATCTAAAATTAAAATTTTTAGATCAATCACGAACTGTAGATTGTCATGCTGTAAGGTTTACCCCTTACAGTGCAAAGGTTGTCCTAGTTCGTGTAGATCTATCTTTAATCATAAATTTGTTAGATATGATCTAGATTAAATTTATGATGTATTAGATTTAAAAGATATTTAAATCTAAAATAAAATCTCTTTGTTAATAATTCTCGTGCAAAGAACCATCATATATTTGTCTGGGAAATTTGCGCAGTTTAAAGTTGAAATTGTTTCAATTACATGAACATGTTTAGATTAGATCTAAAGTAGTTTCATGCTTATTCTACTTGCATTTTGTTTATTAATCAAACATGCAACTTGATTGGTAGAACCATATTATAAAAATATTTTATAAATATGAAAATTATTTTCGAAAAGCCGAACCCCAACCCTCAGCCCAAAACTTAATTGAGAATTAAGAAGTTGTTTGATTAGGTTCTAGGATTGTGAATTGAAGAACCTAAGACACAAACTATAACACATTGGGATAATGGGTTAGTGAGAATTAGGTCCATTAATTGGGTTAGACCGATGGTTAGATTAAAGATGGACTTAATTAGAGATTTGACTAAATCTAATCAATTGTTATCTTAGATTAGATCAAGGATTCTCTAGATCAATTACAATAGCTATAGTTGGTCAAGTCCATGTCTTTAATGAGAACCAAATGGACTTGATTCTTGGCTAAGTGGTCTTGCACGAACTATTAGGTTGATCTAATCAAAACTAATTAAATCAGTTGGTGTCTAAGATAAATCAGATCGATGGTTTTTAATTGGCAGTCTGCTTACCTGGCCAATTCTGATGGTGTCTAAGGCAAGCTTTGACAGATCCTCCCATCGATCGAACTTACCTGGTCTCTTGGTAAAATTATATTTTGATCGGATCATTTGACTATTCGAACTGACCCATGTCAGCAAGATAAATCAGTGTGACTGATTTAGGTGCTCCTAGACCAGCCCTTTTAATGGTCTCCCTTAAGCTGACTTAGTGAAGCCAGTGGGAGGATCATGATAAGCTGGTTCATCTGACCTCCTCCTCTAAATCAATTAAATCTTCTAAAATTATTAGGTCTTTAAAATAAAATAGTTATGGTGATAACTAGATCATAGCCTCCTATTAAGTGGATGATAATGGATCCATCAGTTGGATAATCATTGGAGGCCCAAAGGCCTAGTACTTATTGGCTGATGGAATTGTCATTCATAATATGATTTCTTGACTGCATCTTTCTAAATGGTGGTTAGGTTAGCCAACTAAAGTTGGGCCTAATCATTTATTGGCTAGATGGGCCAAGTATGGTCATGTTAATGGTTGGACCTAACCAGACCTTTTCAGTAGAGGCCAAAGCCTACTGATTAGGGATTGGGGCAAAATTAAAATTACTAAAAATTATTTAGAGAAATAATTAGTTATGAACCTACCCTTAGATGTACATGGGTTGGCCAACTAAAGTTGGGCTTGTGTGCAGTCTAAGTAGATTCTAGTACCCACTAAGGAATTAGGGTAATTCTTCAAATTAGAGGTAGAGGCTACCAATTCGAATAAAATAGTGGGAAAAATCTTTTGATTAAAATCCAAATCTTTAGGTTTAATGAATCAATTACTAATTAGGTTATGATTTTTTTTTGTGTAGATATGGCCACTTTCCTATCGCTCCAATCATTGTTGGACAATGAAATTTTGGTGGGACCCAACTTTGGTAGCTGGTACCAAAAGTTGAAGATTGTCCTGGAGCATGAACGGATCCTATATGTGATAACGGATCTTGCACTTGAGGAGCCAGCTGCCAATACACATGGAACAGTCAGAGACACTTATCAGAAGTGGCTCAGTGACTGGACCACGGTGTGCTGCATCATGCTGGCTACCATGAGCAACGAGTTCAGTCGCAGATTTGAGACAGCTCAGCCAAAGGATATGCTTCAAGTGTTGGAGGATGCCTTTGGCACACTCGATGATGTGGAGAGGCACAAGACTAGTTGTGCCATCTTCAACGCCAAAATGTGGGTTGGTGCATCTATCACTGATCATGTATTGTACATGATCGAGCTGATGGAGCATTTGAGTAAGCTCGACTTTTTCTTGCATAAGCAGCTTAGGAAAGATGCAATACTTAACTCACTGCCCAAGTCTTATCTCCCATTCCTCACTCATTATAGAATGATAAAGCCTAAAGTAAACTACCACGGGTTACTAGGGTTGCTTCAGAACTTTGAGAAGGATCACCAACTCTACAAGGAGTCAGTGAACTTAGTGGGAGATTCATCTTCTAGTTCTCGACCCTTTGAGAAAGGAAAGAAGAATAAGAAGAAGAAAGTGAAGAAGGTGCAAGCTCAGGCTGAGACATCAGTGCAGGGCTAGATCAGAAAGATCAAGCCTGATAAGAGTCAAGCTGAATACTTCTTTTGGAAGAAGCGGGGGCACTGGAAGAGGAACTGTCCTCAGTACATTGCCTCCCTGGACCCGAACTGGTAAAGAAAGATGCAAGCTGTTGCTGGACAAGGTATTTATATGATAACTCCTTGTAATTTCTCTATTTGTGATATAACTGACTAGGTATTGGATATCGGTAGCCCTTACCATATTTGCAATTCGTTGCAGGGGTTGCAGGTCAATAGGAGATTCGAGGAAGGCGAGAAGTTCCTGAATGTTAGAGATGGAAGATCAGTTTCAGTTCTAGCATTTGGAATCTTGAAACTTATATTTGAGTCCCATACCGTTGTTCTTAATGATTATCATTTCTATCCCAATTTCTTTTTAAATATTATTTCTGTAGGCCTTCTGATAAAAAATGATTATGAAATTTTAATAAAGAAACAAGTTTGTAATATCATTATGAATGGTGTTACTATTTTTTGTGGACATTTAAACAATGATGTGTATATGTTATCAAAACCTATTAACATAGTCTATTCTATAGGCAAGCACCTTAGATTAGATAGTGTATCAGATATCTACTTATGGCACTGTAGGCTAGGTCATATAAATAAGTATAGGATAAACAGATTGACTCAAGAGAGAATCCTCGAAGTCAGTGATTGTGAATCACTTCCAACCTGTGAGTCCTATCTTCTTGGTAAAATGACCAAGTCACCTTTTACTGGAAAAGGTGAGAGAGCTACTGAGCTCTTGGGCCTAGTACATACTGATATATGCGGGCCCATGAGCACAAGTACTAGAGGTGGATATTTTTACTTCATCACTTTCATGGATGATCTATTCAGATATGGATATGTCTATCTGATGAAACATAAGTCAGATTCATTTGAAATGTTCAAACAATTTCAAAGTGAAGTAAAAAAATAAACTGGAAAGAGTATTAAAACTCTTCGGTTTGATCGAGTAGGGGAATACCTTTCTGATGAGTTTCTCACATATCTAGGAGAGAATGGGATTCTCTCCCAATGAATTCTTCCAGGAACACCACAGCATAATGATGTGTCTGAAAGGAGAAATCGAACTCTGTTAGATATGGTCCGATCCATGATGGGTTTTGCCAGCTTGTCAATATCTTTTCAGAGATATGCACTCGAATCGGCCTGTTATCTGTTAAATAGGATTCTAAGTAAGTCTGTAATTAAGACTCCATATGAGATATGGATAGGGCGTAAGCCAGTACTTTCACACCTTAGGGTCTGGGGGTATCCGACCTATGTCAAACGGTTAGTTACAGATAAGCTTGGACCTAGATATGACAAATGCACATTCATAGGGTACCCCAAAGAGATCAAAAGATATTTTTTCTACCATGCTGATGAACAAAAGGTGTTCGTCAGCTTTAAGGCAACCTTTTTAGAAAAGCAATTCTTTGGTGAAGGAACCGTTGCCTTTAAGGTTAAACTTGATGAAGTTCAACAGGTAGAAGGACTGACACCAATAGCTGAACCTGAGTCAGATTTGATTAGATCAGATTCGGAGCCTAATGTACCTGCACCATTAAGGCGATCCGATAGAGTACTGCATCAGTCGGACAGATACTACAATTTTTAGTCCGAGATGGTGATCCCATCGAACTCGATGAGAATGATAAGGATCCGATCACCTATATGGATGCAATACAGAGACCTGATTTCAAGAAATGGCTTGAAGCCATGAAATTCAAAATGGAGTCCATGAAGGTCAACGATGTATGGACATTGGTTGACCCCTCTGAAGTGGTTAAACCCAGTGGGTGTAAATGGGTCTTCAAAAGGAAGCGGAGCACAGACGGAAAGGTGGAGACCTATAAAGCCCGTTTGGTTGCCAAAGGGTATCGTCAACATTATGGTATTGACTATAATGAGATGTTCTCCCCTATGGCAATGCTCAAATCCATTCGGATAATGCTTGCAATAGCTGCCCATCTGGATTATGAGATCTAGCAGATGGATGTAAAGACAGCTTTTCTGAATGGAGAGCTGATCGAAGAGGTGTATATGATACAACTTGAGAGGTTTACATCCATAAATGAGTCCAAGGTGTGCAAGCTTCAGAGATCTATTTATGGATTGAAGCAAGCTTCTCAGAGTTAGAACATGCATTTTGATAAGGTGATCAAAACGTATGGCTTCGTTAGGAACGGAGAAGAGCCTACATTTATAAATGGGCAGATGGTCCAGTTATGGTATTCTTTGTCTTGTATGTGGATGATATTCTCTTAATCGAAAATGACATCCCCACACTACAGGAAATAAAAATTTGGTTGTCATCGCAGTTCTCCATGAAGGACTTGGGTGAAACATTCTACATCCTAGGGATGAAGATCTATAGGGATAGATCTAAAAGGATGCTTGGGTTATCCCAGTCCACATATATAGACACTATGCTGAAGAGGTTCAGCATAGAGAATTCCAAGAAGGGCTATCTATCGATAGGCCATGAAATTTATCTCTCTAAGAAGGATTGTCCGACAACTCCTGAAGAGAGAGAGCATATGAGTAGAGTCCCATATACTTCGACCGTGGAATCTATCATGTACATCATGACATATATTTATCAGATGTGGTATACTCACTAGGAGTAGTGAGTAGATACCAATCTGATCCTAAAGAAAATTACTGAAAAATGGTTAAAGCCATCCTTAAGTATTTGAGAAATACTAAGGATCAATGGTTGGTTTATGGCGAGTCAGATCTGAAACTTGTGGGATTCACAGACTCCAGCTTTCAATTTGACCATGATAATTGCAAAAGCGTGTCGGATTATATCTTTACTCTGAATGGTGGAGCCATCTGCTAGAAGAGTTTCAAGCAGCATACTGTGGCAGATTCTATTTGTGAGGCAGAGTACATCGTAGCATCAGATGTTATGAAGGAAGCTGTGTGGCTGAGAAAATTTATCATCGAGCTTGGAGTAGCACCCTCCCTCGATGGTTCGGTCCTGCTCTACTGTGACAGCACTGGTGCCATAGCTCAGGCAAAGGAACCTAAATCACACCAGTGGATGAAGAATATTTGGTGTCGCTTCCACCTGGTCTGGGAGATCGTGGATTGAGGTGACGTCGACCTTCAGAAAATTGACGGAAAGGAGAACCTGACCGACCCCTTCACTAAAGCCCTGACGATAAAGGAGTTTGACAACCATAAGTCAAAGATTGGTATTAGATACTGTGCCGAGTGGCTTTAGGACAAGTGAGAGTTGTTGGGAAATAAGTTTCAAAAGTCAATCGTCAATCTGTTGACGGTTGAGCAACCTTGTATTGTAATTGATTTATTAATAAATAAAATATATTTTTGATATTTTCATCATAAGTTTTCATCTTCTAATGAACTCCATTGTTGTGATGAATCCTTAGGACTATTTAGGTTCGATAGAAAGAGGATTTATCGATTAGTCCTTAAAATTATTCATAACCAAATGATAGGCTCTTAATAAGGATGACAGCTTCTATCAAGCATAGGTCACTGTAGGCCATATAGGTTGGTTGTCCTCTTAACTAAAGAGTGTGGAGACACTGGTATGGCATACAAGTAAGATGTAAGGGTATATCATCATTGAATGTGACCAACTCCAGAGTATTCTACTGTCGAGAATGTCTCCGATGGGATATAGGTATAAGTATCTCTTAGACCTGAGATCGCCTCAGTGACTTGCAAGCAACTCATTGTGCTATGGTACTGGACTAACTAAATTTCTAATTCAGTGATGGAAGGCTTCTATGTTGGGAAATATGTCCCAAAAAGCCAATCATCATGCTGTTGACGGTTGAGCAACCAAGTATTGTAATTGATTTGTTAATAAATAAAATATATTTGGCATCTTCATCATAAGCTTTCATCTTCTAATGAACTCCGTTGTTATGATGAAGTCCTTAGGACTATTTAAGTTCGATAAAGAGAGGATTTATCGATTAGTCCTTAAAACTGTTCACGACCAAATGATAGGCTGTTAATAAGGACGACAGCTTCTATCGAGCATAGGTCGCTGTAGGCCATATGGGTTGGTTGTTCTCTTAACCAAGGAGTGTGGAGACACTGGTATGGCATACAGGTGAGATGTAAGGGTACATCATCATTGAACATGACCAACTCTAGAGTATTCTACTGTCGAGAATGTCTCTGATGGGATATAGGTATAAGTGTCCCTTAGACTTGAGATCGCCTCAGTGACTTGCAAGCAACTCACTGTGCTTTGGTACTGGACTAATTGAATTTCTAATTCAGGGATGAAAGGCTTCTGGGCACAGTCAAGTACTTGCGAAGTCAGAGTGTGATCGAGATGGGATTGACCACTCCAAGAGTTGGAGAAGAATGAGTCGCTGTATTTCAATTTAGCAAAACCTTGGCCAGGTTAATCCATCAGATGGATTTGATATTTTGAAATACAATGTGGACAACCTGATCAGAGTTGACAGTTGAACTCTGGGGTGTCCTATGATCATTTTGGTCAAGGGGATGAATTATATGAAAACTATATCCACATGAGTTCTAAGGATATTGTTCTACACAATCGACCTATCCGATCGTCGGGTACCATTGCTAGATGGTCACTTCGATTAGTATAAAAATTTGTTCCTGTGCTACCGACTTAGGTTCGGACCTATGAGGTCACACACATTAGAGTTCATAATCCGATCGGATGGTTGATCAACGATTAAGAATCATTCTAGGGTTAAATGATCAATACGATTGACATTTAACCCAGTGCAAGTATTGCAGGAGGATCGATTAGCAATTCGATTGCTAATTAGCTTAATTTAATTAAGCCAATGGGCTGAGATTAAGTCTAATTAAATATGATTTAATTAGATTTATTTTGGGCTTCATTGGATCAAGTCCAATTGGTTTATTGGATAAGCCAAGTGCAAGGAAAAACTAGTCCTAGTTCAACTAGGACTTGGATCAATCTAATTTCTAATTTGATTAGAAAATTAAATCAGATTTAAATCTAATTTAATCTGATTAAATTAGGTTCTTAATTGGGTTAAGATCTATTTCAATTAGGTTGATCTAATTTTGGTTTGATTTGGTTTGAAAAACCAAATTAAAACAAGTCATAAGATAGAATCCTAGTAAGACTAGGATTCCACCTTGCGTCACATAAGCCTTCCCCATGCCCTCTCTCTTATTCAATGCCAATCTCCACTTATTTTGTGCAACAAAAGCCCTCTCCCAGGTCTCTCCCACGTTCACAAAAGGTTTCTCTCTTCTTTCTTACATGGAAGGTGGTTTGGATCAAATCAAAAAGAAATAAGTTTGGATTTCGAATTCTATGAGATAGAGTTTTAGAAATCCAAAACTCTTTCAATTTTGCATCAAATTTATCCAAATTTTTTTTAGAATTTTTGTAGCTTTTAGGGTATACATTGTGCACCCTTTGCTGGTGATCCATACATGAAAATATGGAGGAGGTGATCAAGAGTTGGGCGCCCCTTAACTTGCCATGTTTGGATAAGCCTTGACTAGGTATTTGACCTAGATAAGGACTCTATCATATCTCTCTATATAAAATGATTTTCTTTGTGAAATTTTAGAAGAAGATAGAAATTTGAGATACCTTTGTCCATCCAAAAATTAGAGAGAAAGACCTTTGGGTCGTGGAGATATAAAAGACGCAAGTTAGGGTGTCTAGAGAGAAAAATGTGAAGAAGAAGAGGGTCTTCTTCTAGGGTTTTTTGTTTTCATATCTTTCCTCCCTCCATCTTGAGTTTCCTGAGAGTGTCTCAGATCTAAAACTCCTCCTTTTACTTTTCATCTTTGGAAGAGTCCAAATCAAGAAGAAGGAGGTACCTGATCAACCATCAAAGAAGGATCAGCGCAGTACTAGCATACTGTGCTGATTTCCTGAAGCAGGACTTCTGATCGAGATTCGTGGGCTCGTGTGGATGACTCCTAGAGGCCGGATGCATGTGCGGCTTGCAACATCATCCTTAAGCCCGGATCAGTGAGATTAGAGCATCTAACTTGCAAGGTAATAGATCTGATCTATTGTTTAATACATACATTAGATGTGATATAGAAACATGTTGATATGATCAACATGTAGTTCATGCTATATTTATATATTTTAATTTTTGATTTAATACTATATAATAATCATGTAATAAGATCTTAGATCTAGGAATTCTCTAATTTTATAAAATAAATTTTGATTTATTTTAGTCTTCTGCTGTATGATCTTGAAAAAGTTTCAAGATCTAACCCTGAAATCCTATATCTGGTTCCTACAATTGGTATCAGAGTCTAGGTTCTTTATTACATGATTATTTATACATGATTAGATTATTTCTTAGATTAGATATAATTTATAATCTGATTATTAAATCTAAAATTAAAATTTTAGATCAATCACAAACTGCAAGGTTGTCCTGCTGTAAGGTTTACCCCTTACAGTGCAAAGGTTGTCCTAGTTTGTATAGATCTAGCTTTAATCATAAATTTGTTAGATATGATCTAGATTAAATTTATGATTTATTAAATTTACAAGATATTTAAATCTGAAATAAAATCTCTTTGTTAATAATTTTTGTGCAAAGAAATTGTTTAAAGTTGAAATTGTTTCAGTTACATGAACCTGTTTAGATTAGATCTAAAGTAGTTTCATGTTTATTTTACTTGTATCTTGATTATGAATCAAACATGCAATATGGTTGGTAGAATCATATTATAAAATTGTTTTACATATATCAAAATTATTTTTTGAAAAGCCAAACCCAACCCTCAGCCCAAAACTTAATTAAGAATTAAGAAGTTGTTTGATTAGGTTCTAGGATTGTGAATTGAAGAACCTAAGACACAAATCATAACACATTGGGTTAATGGGTTAGTGGGAATTAGGTCCATTAATTGGGTTAGACCTATGGTTAGATTAAAGATGGACTTAATTAGAGAATTGACTAAATCTAATCAATTATTGTCTTAGATTAGGTCAAGGATTCTCTAGATCCATTACAATAGTTGTAGTTGGTCAAGGCCATATCTTTAACGAGAATCAAATGGACTTGATTCTTGGCTAAGCGGTCTAGCACGAACTGTTAGGTTGATCTAATCGAAACTAATTAAACCAGTTGGTGTCTAAGGTAAACCAGACCGGTGGTTTTTAATTGGGAGCCCGCTTACCTGGCCATTTCTGATGGTGTCTAAGGCAAGCTTTGGCAGACCCTCCCACTGATCGAACTTACCTGGCCTCTTGGTGAAATTATGTTTTGATCGGATCACTTGACTATTCGAGCTGACCCATGTCAGCTAGGTAAATCAGTGTGACTGATTTAGGTGCTCCTAGACCAGCTCTTTTAATGGTCTCCCTTAAGCTGACTTGGTGAAGCCAGTGGGAGGATCATGATAAGCTGGTTCATCTGACCTCATCCTCTAAATTATTTAAATCCTCTAAAATTATTAGGTCCTTAAAATGATAAAGATATGGAGATAACTGAGTCATAGCCTCCCATTAAGGTGTTTGATAATGAGTCCATTAACTCAATAATCATTGCAGACCCAAAGGCCTGGTGCTTGTTGACTAATAGAATTATCACTTATCATATGACGACTTGGAAGTGTCTCTCTAATGGTGGTTAGGTGAGCCAACCAAAGTTGGGCTTAATCATTCGTTGGTTAGATACACCAAGTATGATCATGTTAATGGTTGGACCTAACCGGATCCTTACAGTGGAGGCCAAAGCCTACTGATTAGGTTTCTGGGGCAAAATTAAAATTACTAAAAATTGTTTAGAGAAACAATTGGTTATGAACCTACCCTTAGATGTACATGGGTTGACCAACTAAAGTTGGGCTTGTGTGCAGTCTAAGTGGATTCTAGTGCCCGCTAAGGAATTAGGGTAATTCCTCGAGTTGGAGGTAGAGGCTACCAATTCGAATAAAATAGTGGAAGAAACTTTTGATTAAAGTCCAAATCTTTAGTTTTAATGAATCAATTACTAATTAGGTTATGGTTCTCCTTTGTGCAAATATGGCCACTTCCCTATCGCTCCGATCATTGTTGGACAATGATAAGTTGGTGGGACCCAACTTCGGTAGCTGGTACCAAAGTTGAAGATAGTCCTGGAGCATGAACGGATCCTATATGTGATAATGGATCCTGCACCTGAGGAGCCAGCTGTCAATGCACGTGGAACAGTCAGAGACACTTACCAGAAGTGGCTCAGTGACCGGACCATGGTGCGCTGTATCATGCTGGCTGCTATGAGCAACGAGTTCAGTCGCAGATTCGAGATGGCTCAGCCAAAGGACATGCTTCAAGTGTTGGAGGATGCCTTTGGCACACCCGATGATGTAGAGAGGCACAAGACTAATTGTGCCATCTTCAACGCCAAAATACGGGATGGTGCCTCTGTCACTGATCATGTATTGTACATGATCGAGCTGATGGAACGATTGAGCAAGCTCGGCTTTCCTTTGCATGAGCAGCTTGGGAAAGATGCAATACTGAACTCGCTGCCCAAGTCTTATCTCCCATTCCTCACTCATTATAGAATGACAAAGCCTGAAGAAAACTACCACGGGTTACTGGGGTTGCTTCAGAACTTTGAGAAGGATCACCAACTTCACAAGGAGTCGGTGAACTTAGTGGGAGGTTCGTCTTCTGATTCTCGACCTTTTGAGAAAGGGAAGAAGAATAAGAAGAAGAAAGTGAAGAAGGTGCAAGTTCAGGCTGGGACATCAGTGCAGAGCCAGACCAAAAAGCTCAAGCCTGATAAGAGTCTATTCTACTGGCAAGCACCCTAGATTAGATAGTGTGTCAGATATCTACTTATGGCACTGTAGGCTAGGTCATATAAACAAGAACAGAATAAACAGGTTGACTCAAGAGGAATCCTCGAAGTCAGTGATTGTGAATCACTTCCAACCTGTGAGTCCTATCTTCTTGGTAAAATGACCAAGTCACCTTTTACTGAAAAAGGTGAGAGAGCTACTGAGCTCTTGGGCCTAGTACATACTGATGTATGCGAGCCCATGAGCACCAATGCTAGAGGCAGATATTTCTACTTCATAACTTTCACAGATGACCTATCCCGATATGGATATGTCTATCTGATGAAACATAAGTCGGATTCATTTGAAATGTTCAAACGATTTCAAAGTGAAGTAGAAAAACAAACTGGGAAGAGTATTAAAACTCTTCGATCTGATCGAGGAGGAGAATACCTTTCTAGTGAATTTCTCACATATCTAGGAGAGAATGGGATTCTCTCTCAATGGACTCCTCCAGGAACACCACAGCATAATGGTGTGTCTGAAAGGAGGAATCGGACTCTGTTAGGCATGGTCCGATCCATGATGGGTTTTGCTAGCTTGCCGATATCCTTCTGGGGATATGCACTCGAATCGACCTGTTATCTGTTAAATAGGGTTCCAAGTAAGTCTGTAATTAAGACTCCATATGAGATATGGACAGGACATAAGCCAGTACTTTCACACCTTAGGGTCTGGGGGTGCCCGACCTATGTCAAATGATTAGTCACAGACAAACTTGGACCTAGGACTGACAAATGCTCATTCATAGGATACCCCAAAGAGACAAAAGAATATTTTTTCTACAATGCTGATGAACAAAAGGTGTTCGTCAGCCTTAAGGCAATCTTTTTAGAAAAGGAGTTCCTTGGTGAAGGAACCGTTGCCTCTAAGGTTGAACTTGATGAAGTTCAACAGGTAGAAGGACCGACACCAATAGCTGAACCTGAGTCGGATATGATTAGATCAGATCCAGAGCCCAATATACCTGCACCATTAAGACGATCTGGTAGAGTACCGCGTCAGCCAGACAGATACTATGGTTTCTTGGTCCGGGATGGTGATCCCATCGAACTTGATGAGAATAATGAGGATTTGATCACCTATATGGATGCAATGCAGAGACCTAATTTCGAGAAATGGCTTGAAGCCATGAAATCTGAAATGGAGTCCATGAAGGTCAACGATGTATGGACATTGGTTGACCCACCTGAAGGGGTTAAACCCATTGGGTGTAAATGGGTCTTCAAAAGGAAGAGAGGCACAGATGGAAAGGTGGAGACCGATAAAGCCCGTCTGATCGCCAAAGGGTATCGTCAACGTTATGGTATTGACTATGACGAGATATTTTCCCCTGTGGCAATGCTCAAATCCATTCGGATAATGCTTGCAATAGCTGCCCATCTGGATTATGAGATCTGGCAGATGGATGTAAAGACAGCTTTCCTGAATGGAGAGCTGACCGAAGAGGTGTATATGATACAACCTGAGGGGTTTACATCCACAGATGAGTTCAAGGTGTGCAAGCTTCAGATATCCATTTATGGACTGAAGCAAGCTTCTCGGAGTTGGAACATGCGTTTTGATAAGGTGATCAAAACGTATGGCTTCATTAAGAATGGAGAAGAGCCCTGCATCTATAAATGGGCAAATGGTCCAGTTGTGGTATTCCTTGTCTTGTACGTGGATGACATTCTCTTAACCAAAATGACATTCCCGCACTACAGGGAATAAAAGTTTGGTTGTCATCACAGTTCTCCATGAAGAACTTGGGTGAAGCATCCTACATCCTAGGGATGAAGATCTATAGGGATAGATCTAAAAGGATGCTTGGGTTATCCCAGTCCATGTACATAGACACTGTGCTGAAGAGGTTCAGCATGGAGAATTCCAAGAAGGGCTATCTATCGATAGGCCATGGAATTTCTCTCTCTAAGAAGGATTGTCCGACAACTCCTAAAGAGAGAGAGCGTATGAGTAGAGTCCCATATGCTTCAGTCGTGAGATCTATCATGTACGCCATGACATGTACAAGACCAGATGTGGCATACTCACTAGGAGTAGTGAGTAGATACCAATCTGATCCTGGAGAAAATCACTAGAAAGTGGTTAAAGCCATCCTTAAGTATTTGAGAAATACTAAGGACCAATGGTTGGTTTATGGCGAGTCAGATCTGAAACTTGTGGAATTCACAGACTCCAGCTTCCAATCTGACTATGATGACAGTAGGAGCGTGTCGGGTTATATCTTTACTCTGAATGGTGGAGCCATCTGCTGGAAGAGTTCCAAGCAACATACTGTGGCAGACTTTGTTTGTGAAGCGGAGTACATCGCAGCATCGGATGCCGCGAAGGAAGCTGTGTGGCTGAGAAAATTCATCAACGAGCTTGAAGTAGCACCCTCCCTCGATGGTCCAGTCCTGCTCTACTACGACAGCACTGGTGCCATAGCTCAGGTGAAGGAACCCAAAGCACATCAGCGGATGAAGCACATCTTGCGCCACTTTCATCTGGTCTGAGAGATCGTGGATCGAGGCGACGTCGACCTTCAGAAGATCGACGAAAAGGAGAACCTAGCCGACCCCTTCACTAAAGCCCTGGCGATAAAGGAGTTCGACAACCACAAGTCGAAGATGGGTATTAGATACTGTGCTGAGTGGCTTTAGGACAAGTGGGAGTTGTTGGGAAATGTGTCCCAAAAACCAATCATCAAGCTGTTGACGGTTGAGCAACCAAGTATTGTAATTGATTTGTTAATAAATAAAATATATTTGGCATCTTCATCATAAGCTTTCATCTTCTAATGAACTCCGTTGTTATGATGAAGTCCTTAGGACTATTTAAGTTTGATAAATAGAGGATTTATCGATTAGTCCTTAAAACTGTTCACGACCAAATGATAGGTTGTTAATAAGGACGACAGCTTCTATCGAGCATAGGTCGCTGTAGGCCATATGGGTTGGTTGTCCTCTTAACCAAGGAGTGTGGAGACACTGGTATGGCATACAGGTGAGATGTAAGGGTACATCATCATTGAACGTGACCAACTCCAGAGTATTCTGCTGTCGAGAATGTCTCTGATGGGATATAGGTATAAGTGTCCCTTAGACTTGAGATCGCCTCAGTGACTTGCAAGCAACTCACTGTGCTTTGGTACTAGACTAACTGAATTTCTAATTTAGGGACGGAAGGCTTCTGGGCACAGTCAAGTATTTGCGAAGTCAGAGTGTGATCGAGATGGGATTGACCACTCCAAGAGTTGGAGAAGAATGAGTCGCTGTATTTCAATTTAGCAAAACCTTGGCTAGGGTAATCCATCAGATGGATTTGATATTTTGAAATACAATGTGGACAACCTGATCACAGTTGACAGTTGAACTCTGGGGTGTCCTATGATCATTTTGGTCAAGGGGATGAATTATATGAAAACTATATCCGCATAGGTTCTAAGGATGTTGTTCTACACAATCGACCTATCCGGTCGTCGGGTACCATTGCTAGATGATCACTTCGATTGGTACAGAAATTTATTCTTATGCTACCGGCTTAGGTCGGAACCTATGAGGTCACACACATTAGAGTTCATAATCTGATCGGATGGTTGATCAACGATTAAGAATCATTCTAGGGTTAAATGATCAATACGATTGACATTTAACCCAGTGCAAGTATTGCGGAGGATCGATTAGCAATTCGATTGCTAATTGGCTTAATTTAATTAAGTCAATGGGCTGAGATTAAGTCTAATTAAATATAATTTAATTAGATTTATTTTGGGCTTGATTGGATCAAGTTCAATTGGTTTATTGGATAAGCCAAGTGCAAGGAAAAACTAGTCCTAGTTCAACTAGGACTTGGATCAATCTAATTTCTAATTTGATTAAAAATTAAATCAGATTTAAATCTAATTTAATCTGATTAAATTAGGTTCTTAATTGGGTTAAGACCTATTTTAATTAGGTTGATCTAATTTTGGTTTGATTTGGTTTGGAAAACCAAATTAAAACAAGTCATAAGATAGAATCCTAGTAAGACTAGGATTCCACCTTGCGCCACATAAGCCTTCCCCATGCCCTCTCTCTTATTCAACGCCAATCTCCACTTATTTTGTGCAGAAAAAGCCCTCTCCCAGGTCTCTCCCACGTTCACAAAAGGTTTTCTCTCTTCTTTCTTACATGGAAGGTGGTTTGGATCAAATCAAAAAGAAATAAGTTTGGATTTCGAATTCTATGAGATAGAGTTTTAGAAATCCAAAACTCTTTCAATTTTGCACCGAATTTATCCAAATTTTTTTTAGAATTTTTGTGGCTTTTAGGGTATACATTGTGCACCCTTTGCTGGTGATCCATACATGAAAATATGGAGGAGGTGCTCAAGAGTTGGGCGCCCCTTAACTTGCCATGTTTGGATAAGCCTTTACTAGGTATTTGACCTAGACAAGGACTCTATCATATCTCTCTATATAAAATGAGTTTCTTTGTAAAATATTAGGAGAAGATAGATATTTGAGATACCTTTGTACCATCCAAAAATCAGAGAGAAAGACCTTTGGGTCGTGGAGATATAAAAGATGCAAGTTAGGGTGTCTAGAGAGAAAAACGTGAAGAAGAAGAGGGTCTTCTTCTAGGGTTTTTTGTTTTCATATCTTTCCTCCCTCCATCTTGAGTTTCCTGAGAGCGTCTTAGATTTAAAACTCCTCCTTTTACTTTTCATCTTTGGAAGAGTCCAAATCAAGAAGAAGGAGGCACCTGATCAACCATCAAAGAAGGATCAGCGTAGTACTAGCATACTGTGCTGATTTCCTGAAGCAGAACTTCTGATCGAGATTCGTGGGCTCGTGTGGATGACTCCTAGAGGTCAGACGTGTGTGTGGCTTGCAACATCATCCTTAAACCCAGATCAGCGAGGTTAGAGCATCTAACTTGCAAGGTAATAGATCTGATCTATTGTTTAATACATACATTAGATGTGGTATAGAAACATGTTGATATGATCAACATGTAGTTCATGCTATATTTATATATTTTAATTTTTAATTTAATGCTATGTAATAATCATGTAATAGGATCTTAGATCTAGGGATTCTCTGATTTTAAAAAATAAATTTTGATTTATTTTAGTCTTCCACTGTATGATCTTGAAAAAGTTTCAAGATCTAACCCTGAAACCCTAGATCTGGTTCCTACATTCTGGGCATAGTCAAGTACTTGCAAAGTCAGAGTGTGATCAAGATGGGATTGACCACTCTAAGAGTTGGAGAAGAATGAGTCACTGTATTTCAATTTAGCAAAACCTTGGCCAGGGTAATCTATCAGATGGATTTGATATTTTGAAATACAATGTAGATAACCTGATCAGAGTTGACAGTTGAACTCTGAGGTGTCCTATGAGCATTTTGGTCAAGGGGATGAATTATATAAAAACTATATCCGCATGGGTTTTAAGGATGTTGTTCTACATATTCGACCTATCCGACCGTCAGGTACCATTGCTAGATGGTCACTTCGATTGGTACAAAAATTTATTTTTGTACTACCAGATTAGGTTCAAACCTATGAGATCACATACATTAGAGTTCTGATCTGATCGGATGGTTGATCAACGATTAAAAATCATTCTAGGGTTAAACGATCAATACGATTGACATTTAACCTAGTGCAAGTGTTGCAAGAGGATCGATTAGCACTTCGATTGCTAATTGGCTTAATTTAATTAAGCCAATGTACTGAGATTAAGTCTAATTGAATATAATTTAATTATATTTAGTTTGGACTTGATTGGATCAAGTTCAATTGGTTTATTGGATAAGCCAAGTGCAAGGAAAAACTAGTCCTAGTCCAATTAGGACTTGGGTCAACTTAATTTCTAATTCAATTAAAAAATTAAATCAAATTTAAATTTAATTTAATCTGATTAAACTAGATTCTTAATTGGGTTAAGACCTATTTTAATTGGGTTGATTTGGTTTTGGTTTGATTTGGTTTGAGAAATCAAATTTGAACAAGTCATAGATTGAATCCTAGTAAGACTAGGATTCCACCTTGCGCCACCTTAGACCCCATGCCCACTCTCCCTTATTTTGTGTGATAAAACTTTCTCTCCTAGGCCTTCACGCATGCCCAAAGCTTTCCACTCTTTTTCTCTTACATGAAATGTGGTTGTGGACCAAGTCAAAGTAGGAATTAGTTTGGATTTCAAATTCTATGAGATAGAATTTTAGGAAACCAAAACTCTTTTCTTATGGCACTGATTTTATCAAGAGTTTTTTTGATATTTTTATGAATTTTATGGCATATATTGTGCACCCTTTGTTGGTGGTCCATGGCAAAAAAAGAAGGAGGGGGCACCCAAGAGTTGGGCACCACTTGTCTTGCCCTGTTTGGATTTTTCTTGACTAGGTATTTGACCTAGAGAAGGATTCTTTATATCTCATTATTTAAGATGAATTTCTTTTTAAAATTTTTATGGATTATAGATCATTGAGAGTCTTTTGGGGTGTGTGAAAATTAGGGAGAAAGAGTGTTGGGGCATGAAGATATAATAGACACAAAACTAAGTGTCTAGGTGAGAGCGAAGAGAAGAAGAAGAGGGTCTTCTTCTAGGGTTGCTGAGTTCACCTCTTCCCTTCCTCCATCTGTGAGTTTTCTGAGAGTATCTCACATTTAAAACTCCTCCTATTTCTCATCTTTGGAAGAGTCCAAATCAAGAAGAAGGAGGCATCTGATTGACCATCGAAGATGGATCAGCACAGTACTAGCATACTGTGCTGATTTCCTAGATCAAGACTTCTGATCATGATTCGTGGGCTCATATGGATGACTTCTAGAGATCGGATGCATATGTGGCTTGCAACATCATTCTCAAGCCCGGATTAGCAAAGTTAGAACGTCTAACTTGCAAGGTAATAGATTTGATCTATTATATTTTACATACATTAGATGTAGTTTGGAAACACGTTGATATGATCAACATGTAGTTCTTGCTCTTTATATTTTAATTTTTGATTTAATGCTATATAATAATCATGTAATAGGATCTTAGATCTAGAGATTCTCTAATTTTATAAGATAAATTTTGATTTATTTTAGTCTTCTGCTGTCTGACCTTGAAAAAGTTTCAAGATCTAACCTTGAAACCCTAGATCTGGTTCCTTCAGTCTTTTAATTGACAGTCTTTATCACTTACATGTTGATGCAAATATGAACCTAAATGAGTAAATAGTGAGTGCTATAGGCCAAAAAAGATTCAAAGATAAAATTAATCAAAAGTACTTGTAGCACCATAGACTAAGCCATATTGGAGAGGATAGGATAAATGACTAGAAAAGGATGAGATCCTTAGCTCTCATAACCCAGAGTCATTTCCAGCCTGCGAATCTTGCCTTAGAGGAAAAATAGCCAAGTTATCCTTTGTAGGACATGGGGAGAGGTCCACTAAGTTACTTGCCTTGGTACACACCGACATATGTGGGCTATTTGATGTGCAGATCAGGGGTGGTTATACCTATTTCATTACCTTTATCGATGATCTGTCTAGGTACGAATTTGTGTATCTCATGAAACACAAGTCTGAGGCCTTTGAAAGGTTCAAAAAATTCAAACATGAAGTAGAAAAATAGACAGACAAACCCGTTAAGATTCTTCGATCTGATCAGGGAGGTGAATATCTTAGTCAAAAATTTTTAGATTATTTTAAGAACAACAGCATAGTCTCTCAATGGACCCCTCCTGGAACACCTCAGCTCAACGGGGTATCCGAAAGAAGGAATAGGATCCTATTGGATATGGTCAGGTGCATGATGAGCTTCACTGATTTATCCTTATTTCTTTGGGGACATGCCTTGTTAATTGCCATTCACTTGCTGAATAGGGTTTCATCAAAGCCTGTTCCTACCACACTATATGCGATATGGTTCGGTAAGAAGCTGAGTCTGGGTTATCTTAAGACTTGAAGATGTTCTGCCTATGTCAAGAGATAGATGGCGGATAAGTTAGAGAATAGATCTATTATAGTTCACTTTATAGGATATCCAAAAGAATCCATGGGATACTACTACTTTCCATAAGATCACAATGTGATTGTGAGTCGAAACGTCATATTCCTAGAAAAATAGTTTATCCAGGATGGCAGTAGTGGGAGGTTAGTGGAGCTTGAAGAGAAAATCTTTGAAGAGTCAAGAGTTATAGATCCTCAAGAACCCGTAGTCCATGAGCCAGTACTTGATGTTAATCTACCATCTCGTAGATCTAGCAGGGTCTTCCAACCTCCTGAAAGGTACTTGGGTATGCTTACAGAGGAAGTAAAGAAAATATTTCTTATGGGAGATAGGGATCATGGTGATGATCTTACCACCTTTGACGAGGCAATGTTCGACATCGATTCAAGAAATGGTTAGATGCCATGAAGTCAGAAATTGACTCAATGCACTCGAACCAAGTCTGGACCTTAGTGGATCCACCTGAGGGTATTATACCCATTGGGTGTAAATGGATCTACAAAAGAAAGATAGGTGCCGATGGTAAGGTAGAGACCTATAAAGCTAGGCTTGTGGCTAAAAGTTATAGTCAACGTAAGGGCATTGACTATCAGAAAACCTTCTCGTCCGTATCTATGCTGAAATCCATCTGTACTCTGCTTGCTGTCGCAGCTTACTACGATTATGAAATCTAATAGATGGATGTGAAAACTACCTTCCTGAATGGATATCTTGAGGAAGATATCTATATGGAGCAGTCTATGAGTTTCACATTTGGTGATGGTGATCACAGAGTCTGCAAGCTGCAAAAGTCCATATATGGATTAAAGCAAGCTTCTTGGAGTTTGAACCATCATTTTGATAAGACAATCAAATCATTTGATTTCATCAAAAATAAAGAGAAACCTTGTGTATACAAGAGGGTCAGTGGGAGTGCGATCACCTCCTCATATTGTATGTTGATGTTATTCTTCTCATTGAAAATGATATTCCCATGCTGACCATGATCAAAAGATAGCTATCTAAGAGATTCTCCATGAAAGACCTAAAGAAAGTATCCTATATTCTCAAAATAAAGGTCTACAGGGATAGACCTAAATGGATGCTTGATCTATTACAAAAGCTGTACATAGAGAAGGTGCTGAAGAGGTTCAGTATGAAAAACTTCAAGAAAGGTCTCTTACCTCTTAGGCATGGTATTAGTCTCTCCAAGATGATGTGTCCGACCACATCTGAGGAGGTACAGCGCATGAGTAGGATTCCTTCTTCTCGACCTAGGGAGCCTTATGTATGCCATGCTATGTACTCGATCTGATATTGCCCTTATTATGAGTGTCATGAGCAGGTATCAGTCGAATCCAGATGAAGAGTATTGGATAGCTATGAAGAATATATTTAAGTACTTAAGAAGGATTAAAGATTTGTTCTTGATCTTTGGAGGAGACTCTGAGTTGTGAGTCGAGGGATATACTGATTCAGACTTCATGTCTGATCCTGATGATAGAAAATCTACATCAGGATACGTGTTCATTTGCAATAGTGGTGCAGTTAGCTGGAAGAGTTCCAAGCAACCCATCATAGTGATTCGATTGTAGAGGTTGAGTATGTCGCTGCTTCGGATGCTGCAAAGGAAGGCTTCTAGCTTAAGAAGTTCGTCACGGAACTCAAGGTTATGACATCGGATGTCATACTGCTATACTGCAACAATAATAGAGCCATAGCACTTGCTAAAGTGCTGAGGTCTCATCAAAAATCTAAGCACATCGAGCGATAGTATCACATCATATGCGACTACCTCGAAAAGAAATATGTCGAGGTGCAAAGAGTAGACTCCGCAGACAATGTGGCAGACTCGCTGACTAAGCAGTTTAGCCAACTGAAAATAAAAGTCCACCTTGATAAGATGGGACTAAGATTTATGGCCAATTGGCTTTAGTCCAAGTAAAAAATTGTTAGATGTATGTCCTAGAAGCCAATATGGCTGAAACATTGTAATAAATCTAGGATATAATTTTGTACTTAATACATTGATATAATCAATAAAAGGATAAATTTATTTTTCATTCAAGTATGATGTGTCTTTGAATTGTCCATGAAATTAATTTCGATACATATTCTCAAAGTGTTGAGAATTAGAGATATATATTTAATTTCTAAATACTCTCGGTCATAGGATCGTCATGAGGATGGTGATAGATCTGGATAGACTGACGTACAAATCGCTTCGTTCAGGATAGATAAATCTCTGGTCTACTATGTAGAGATACAGGACGATGAGTGTGGGCACTTGTTAGAGAACAACTAATATGAGCATGACCATATGAGAGATCATTTGGATTTCTATTTGATTGTCAGTAATTATCTCGATGCTGTAGTTGTATAACTGATCCTTTGACTTGAGATGGTACTGCTATCATAGTGAGGCTGCTGGAGTTTGACTGACACATAAACATGGATCACAATGAGCCCTTGTAGTCGATGCTGTAGTTGTATGACTGATTCTTTGACTTGAGATGGTACTGCTACCATAGTGAGGCTGCTGGAGTTTGACTGACACATAAATATGGGTCTCAATGAGCCCTTGTAGTGGATGTTGATGATAGTTGGTCCACTGTAGGAGTAGGGTATGCATCAAGATAGGATCTACTGACCTTGATAGAGAGGAGTAGTCCTATGAAATTTAAGAGGCTAAGTTCAAAAGTCTGTGGCCACAGTAGTGTGATTGATAGAAAAGAATTTTCATAGAAGTCACAACTGGACTTGAGCTAATCGAATCTATCATATGACTGATGATGAGGTTTGACGATTTATCCATGACCTACCATTGAGTCGGGACTCATGATAGAGGGACTAAATCACATGTTAACTATACTTAGAGGTTCATTTCAGTTCTACTAGACTACCACTACATACTGTTAAGTGTCACTGGTGGATAGTGAGAGCTCACTAGGATTGTTCTGGATCGACATTCTTGTTGAGTTAGAGTAGAATTATTCTGATCCATTGAAAAGAGTTTCAATGATATGATGATAGAGATCATTGTATGTCTCACTACCAGATAAAATTGAACCTATGGGGTCATACAACAAAGGGATTAGGCTTAGAATAAGCAATTGAGCTTATGAGGTGTCAATTTGATTTAGAGAAATCCATTGGATTCATGATAACCTTGCTAGCATATGGTTGGACCCAATTTCTCTTTTCGTTGAGATTTTTTATTTGATAAGATCATTCTAACTTAATTACCTGCTAATAACCTACATGAATAAGATTCATGAGACTCCAATTCTTGGGTGTCTAAGATTATAGATCATATAAATTAAGGGTGCAAGTTCCTAATTAAATTTCTTGATAGTTATTCTTGGACACCACCTTGATTTGATCAAGTTGGATATGTCCATTGATTAGAGGGCCTTTAGTTCTCTTATGGGATGTCTCTTGGGTGTATTTTGAGGTTTCTAATTATGGATGCAAGGGCTCTAATTGTTAGCACTTAAAGGGTCTCCTAAAGTAAGTTGGATAACTTAAGTTAATAGAAAATCCAATGCAAGTAAGACTTGCATTATATGATTGAATAGGATTTAATCTTTGTACCTATTTAAAGGGACCTCCCTTAAGGTCCATAGAGCATCAAAATCAGTAGCCCCTCATTCCTAGAAGCTCTCCCCATGCTCTCTCTTCCTCTCCCTTCTCCTTCTCCCTGGGGCATCCCACACGCCCCATACTTGGGACGTCCCAAGTTTTCCATCACGCCCAAGCTGTTGGGCATCCCATCCATTGCTGGTTGCTGGTGGTTTGTAGCAGTACAAAGTATGGAGAAAGGCTAGAGAAAAGGAGAAGAAAAAGATCAAGAAAAGAGTTCAAGTGTTGATTGCGATCCAGGCTTCGTTCAAATTCAGTAGGCTGAATTTTTGAAGAAGAAAATTCAGATTAAAGAGGGTTGTTTCAGGCTGATCCCGATGAATATTCATAGAGACTGGATATTTGTATGGCTAAGAGAGAATTTTTTCTCTTCCAGATCAAGATTTGAAGAAAAAGATTGCAAAATAGGTATGTGATTTGATCACAATCTGAATTTCAGTATATATCAATTTCAGCATATGAGATAGACCATGTGATTCTATATTTTTATGTATGCATAATTCAGGTTAAAAGTATTTTAATCTTATTCTCTACTGTGATATTTAGAAAAGTAATATTTTGAAATACACCTACATGCACCAAACCCCAAATTCCAATATTTTTTATGTGACAAAAAAAATTGGAGAAGGTAGACGTGCGCTAATTGTGTTTGGTGATTTCTTTCTTACATCACAACCTTATCTCAAAACCCTTTTTACCTTTTGATTTGATTTTCAACACCCTAGATTAAAAGAGATTAGATCTCTTGGGTGTTAAAAAGGAGGTTGTGTGTGTAAGAAAGGATTTAGCGTGACAAAAATTAAAGAGGTGCATGAGGTCTTGCATGAAGAGAAGTAGCGACTTCTTTAGGACACACATCTCCATCCCAATGCCTCCTCTTGTCTTCTTCACTTCATGTTCACACCCAGATCTGATAGAGATCAGATCTAAGAAGAGAAAAGAGAGAGAAGAAGAGAAGAAGAAGGGTTCTTCTTATCTTCATGGTGATCTGGTTCAGATTCCGTCAGATCTATACAAAAGAGTTCGTGCAGCGATCTTCTTCTTCAAGATCTGGAAGAAGAGATCTAGATCCAAGGATGAAGAGCGAGATCTATAAGGTTCTAGTACACCGGTGATCTCAATTCTCCAATCAAGCATCTCCATATGGATACCAAGAGAGGCCGGACATATGTGCGGCTACGATTAGAATCAGGGACATCTGCAGGATCCGAGGTATGGAGATTTGATCTCCATTTGTTTTACTAACTAATTATCTTTTTTCAGATTTCATATCATGGTTGAATGTTCATATCAAGATCTATGCTACAGTTTTTAGATTTGATCTGATATATTAATAAATTAAAAATATTTTTATTTATTTATTTCATCTGCATAGATGTTTAGAAAAATTTTTTACACGTACGAAATCATAGCAGTTTCCTAATAGTGATATCAGAGCCAGGTTCTGGTACGAACATGAAAACCCCTCAGATCTAAAATTTGATTTGTAGAAATTAGATCTGAAAGTTAGTTTGATGATCTATTCATTCTAAAATAAGGTTGCCCTGGTATAACCCTGTTATGCTGAGCGGTTATCCTAGAATGATGTAGAACATCGATTAAGGATAGATCTAAATTTTTTACATACTGTAATATAATTATAAGATTATTTTAGATCTAAACTTATTTCAAATCTAAAATAAATCATAAATTATTTAGATCTAAAATTAGTTTTAAATCTAAAAATATTAATTAGGGTTTAATTTGGATCTAGTATGGTTGCTGAATTTTTTTTTACATGCATAGATTCATAGTTATTGTTCATATGTTTGATATGTGAAAGATAATTAGATTTAATTTTTAATTGACTACATATGTGATATATTAGATTAAATTCTTAATAGTTTAGTAATTGAATTGGGATAGTCACCATGGCTGTCCGGTCATAAGAAGATGAAGGGATTAAAGTCCCTCTCTTGCCTATTCGATGGGTTCTCTTTTATGACGTGTAGGGGTGCTAACTGTGATGTTTCCTATGAAGATAAATAGAAAATGAAAATATTATATATGATGCATATTTTAGATTTAAATTAGATTATACATATATTTTTTATATATTTTAAATCATTAAAATATTATATTTGATATATTGTTTGACATAGATCTAAAACTTAATTTCTGCTAAAATTTAGATCCAAAATCCTAGGCTCTATTTGTATAAAAATATGAAACTATGACTGGTATGCCTATGGAGTCAACTCGATTTTCAATTGGATCGACTCGAGTGCTTGGTGAGTTGACTTAATTTTTTGAAGTCGACTCGAGACCTTGGTAGGTCAACTCATTTGTTGATGAGCCAACTTAATTGTGCAGGCTAGGTCTACAGGTTTTTATTTATCTCAGTATTGTGCTGACTCACTGTAACAAGTCGATTCATATACTAGGGTGAATCGACTCGATTCTGCAGACAAACTCATTGTATGAGATACAATAAAATAGTTTAGATTTAAAAATATTTTGAGATCTAAACTTTAATCTATGTGCATAATGCACTTAATTAAGATTAAGATTTAAAATTATAAATCTAAAATTATAAATTTAAGATCTAAATTTCAATGCATAAAATATGAGCTTTGGGTATGGGTTGAACAAATTAGGTTTAAAGACTAAACTATAACTAGAGTCATTGATTAGATCAGGTTAGAATCCTTTTCGATTTTGAGCAGTTGATCGAACCTAATCAAGAGTTGGTTAGAATTAGGTCAAAGAGGTTCAAAATTGAATTTAGTTGTAGTTGGTCAAATTGATTCACATGTGTTGTGAATTGATTAAGTCAAGATCAAATTTGGCTCAGCGGTTCGAGCTAGGGTCTATAAGTTATCTTAATTGATTCTAATCAAGCAATTTGATGTCTAAGGCAAGTATTAGATGGTGGTTATTTAATTGGTTTGTTATCTGACCTGGTCAATTCATTGATGTCTAAAGAAAGCAATGGGAGACCTCCACTTATCTTCACTTATCTGGCCATCTTAAGAGATTATGTTTTGTATTAGGTTACTTGTGGACCTGAGTTCATGCATGCCGACTAGATTGGTCAGACATGAAATATGCTAACTCAAACCATATTAATCATTACATCAGATGTATGTGACTAATTAGAAGAGATCTAAACCCAAATCTCCTCACTAAATATTAAGTATACTGGTCTTCTATCGTTGTAGAGATGCGGGTGCCTTTTCCTATGTTGATCGCTCTCGGCTGGATACAGTGGTTCGGTTATATCGGGAAGGCACAACCACTCTATTGGCATTAGATGCTTTAGGGTAAAGATGGGGTTGGGCCCAATAACTATTAGGTGAGGGACCTAATGATGGCTTTGCAATCACTGGTGAATGGTGGGTCGGACTTAACTAAGGAATGTGCTAATAACTATAAGGTGAGGCCACAGGACATAGAGATCAAATCGCTGCAACATGCTTGGACAAGCATCTGGATAAAGAGTTGGCATGCATTTGAAGGGAAGCATGGTGGGTGATGTGCATGCATTTTTAAAAATTTATAGTAAAATATATATAGATTAAATAATTTAATTTACAATGTATGCATAGATCAAATCTAAATCACCATACAGGATCTATGATATAAACTAATATGCATGTATACACATCTGAAATCTAAAATTCAGCAAGTATAGAACATATCTAATTTATATTTAGATCATATCTAAATATTAATTGAATTCAAATCTTTATACCTAAGCATGGATAGCAGATCATCGCATCCGAAATTCATGGTAGATGGTTCTTCATGATGCTTAGCAGCCGCACATGTGTTCAGCCTCTACGGGTATCCACACGAAGTTCTTATGCTGATCGATCTCTCTGGGAGTGCTAGCTTATGAAGACACCATACTTTAGCTGATCTAAGAGGAAACATAAAGATGAAGAATAAGGAGATCTTCTTCTTTTCTTCCTGGATCCATGCATCTGATCTCTACAATAGAGATCAAGAGAAAAAAAAAATTTTCTCAATTTTTCCACGCATAAGAGAGAACCTTTCTCTCTTCCTTTCACGCCTCTGAGAAGAAATTTTCTTCTCTAATTTTTTATGATGAAAATCAGATCTAATCTTATTTTTCATACTGTAAATCATAAGAGATCTTGAGCCTTAGAAGAATCCAAAAGAGGGATCCAAGAGAAAAACTATTCTTCTCTCTTCTTTTTCCTATTTCTTCCTTGATCTAAAACTCTAGGAAGCCCCTTACACCCAATCAGATTTTTTTAATATTTTTTCTCTAAATTTTTATATTAAAAATCAGATCTAATCTGATTTTTATCTTGAAAAAAAATATAAAAAAAATTTAGAAGAAGAACTTCTTCTTCTTTAAGGCCGCGCATAAGAAAGAAGACCTTTCTTCTTCCTTGATCTTTGTCTCTTTGAAAAAAAACTTTTCTTCCCTAATTTTTTATTATAAAACCAACAAAAGAAGCTCTCTTTGATGCTCAAAAACTATTAAAAAAACTCATAAAATACTCTATGAAGAAGAGGAGAAACGGGATGTTGGCGTGTGGGATGTTGGGGCATCCAACTCTTGGATGCCCCCTTCCTCCTATTTTTTTTTCTTTGGGCCGACAAAAAAGAGAGGAGAGACGTCTCATTTTCTTCACAGAAAAGAGGAGATGGTGCACAAGAAAGGTGGGGTGTGGGATCTCTTTTTCTCATGATGAATAGATGTGGCATGGGGAATAAATCACATGGGGTATTTTGGGTTTAGTCCTATTCCAAATAGGATTCAAGATCTTGATCAAATTCTAACTAATTCTTAGATCCAATACTAACAAACTTAGAAATTAGTTATAACAAACTAACTAATTAGGTCCTAACCCAATTATGAAATATATTAGGCCTCAATCGATTTTGGAATTAGTTAGATTAAAACCCCATTGATCCAGGGATTGATTCTTGATGGATTCAGGGAAGTTATTTGATAATAGGGCTTAATCCAATCAAGTCTATTATCTAATAGGATTGGATCCAATCAAAGCTTATATCAAACTAATCTCATTAATTTGATTTTGTATTCTTGAGATCAATTGGAACAAGCTCTGTCATTCAATAGGGCTGCATCCAATTAATCCAAAGTCAATTTAATTGAATCCAATTCAATTAGATCTAATCCAATCTCCATTGCTCAATCAAATTAAGTTAATTAATAATCATATTGTTAATTAATTATTCTTTTAATTTATTAATTATTAGTAAATAATTTATTGCAACCTTTATAAATGATTAATCATCAATCAAATTGATAATTAAACCCTTCAACAATTCATAATCATCAATCAGCTACTTGATTAGATAGGTACTTCTATATGTGTGACCCCATATATTCAAATCTAAGCCGATAGCATAAAAATAATTATTATACTAATCGATGTAACCATCTAGCAATTGAATTCGATGTCCGGATAAGCCGAATGTATACCCAGCAACACTCTAGAACCCATGTGAATATAGTTACCGTATAATTCATCTCTTTAATACTTGATGCTCAAGGATGACTAAGGGTAAACTGTCAACCCAGGAAGAGTGGTCCACATTGTGTCTTAACCTCAAAAATCCTATGACTTCTCACTAGGACTACTTTGGCCAAAGTTTTGCTGAATTAAAATACAATGATGCATCATCTCCAATTTTACTTGGAGTGGTCAATCTCATCTTGATTCACACTCAGACTTCATAAGTACTTGACTGTATGCAGAAATCTTCCACCATCACCATCGAATTAAAAATTTAGATAGTCCGACACCAAAGCATAGTGAGTTACTTGCAAGTCACCGAGATAGCCTCAGGTCCGTGAGATACTTATATCCATATCCCATCAGAGCAATCTTTGACAGCAGAGTACTCTAAAAGTGATCATGCTCAATGAAATGTACTCTTTATATATCACCCATATGTCATACCCGTATCACCATATGTCTTGGTTAAGAGGACAAGCAACTAAGATGGCATACAACAACCTATACTTGATATAATTATCATTCTTGTAACAATTGTATCATTTGGTCGTGAACAGGATTTAAAAACCACATGATAAATCCTCCTTTATCATTTTGATAGTAGTTCTAAGGACTTCATCATAACATATGAGTTCTATTTTGAAAGATATATTCCTTATGATGAATCTTGCAAGATAACATTTATCATTTTATAATTCATATACATGTATGGAGCATAATCATCAATAACCTAAATGATTGACTTTAGGACACATTTTCCAACAACTCCCACTTGGACTAAAGCCAATCAGATAGGTATCAAATATCTGTCTTTCATTTGAGATCATCAAACTCATTAGATTTGATTGCTCTAGTAAATGAGTCGGTCAAGTTGTCCTTTCAGTCGATCTTCCTAAGATCGACTTTATTTTGATTTAATCAAATAAGTTGATTGCAATGTAAAAAATATTTGATTTTTAGATGGAACATCAATTCTTTAACTTGAGCTATGGGTCCAGTACTGCTGTCAATACAGCAAAACTGGACCATCAATGGAGGGTGTCACTCCATGTTCGTTAATGAACTTCCATGACCAAACAACTTCTTTATCAGCATCAAATGCCACAAAGAGCTCTGTATCACAAATAAAATTTGCTACTGAATATTGCATGGAATCTTTCCAGCATGTCACTCCTCTTTTTAGGATAAAAATATAATCTGATATAACTTTATCATTTCAATCCGATTAGAAATTGGAATCAATATTCCATAGGTTTTAAGTCGGATTCTCCATAAATGAATCATTAGTCCTTAGTACTTCGTAAATATTTAAGGATGGTTCTAATAACCTTTCAAATCTTTATAGAGAATGGAGATAACAATCAAGCTTTTATTCTTTGTAATGTAGGGATATCATTTTCGATTAAGAGAATTTCATCCAAATAACACAGAATATTTTTATAGAATTAATAGCCCATTTGTACATACAGGATTCTACTTCATTCTTAACAAAGCCATATGTTCAAAACATATGTTTCAACTTTGAGAAGCTTGATTCAATCTGAATGAACTTGAGGATTGCCACAAGAAAACCATCTCATCATAGTTAACACTATAACTTTGATGAAATTCTTTGACAATTGGATAGAACTAATATGTCTCCACTTTTCCATTTGCACCTCTTATCCATTTTAAAATCCACTTACACCCTATGAGTCTTACCCATTTAGGTGAATTAATGAATGTCCATACATCATCGATCTTTATAGACTTCATTTCAGATTTAATGACTCCAAGCCACTACTCAATGTTAGATCCTTGTATTGCATCTGTATGGAAGATCAAATCTCCATCCCAAACCTAGAAACTAAAGTATTTGTTTGGCTGATATGGTACTCTATTGTATCTACTTAAGGATGCCTTTACATCGGGCTCCAGATTTGATCTAATCAGCTTCGATTCTATTGGTTTATGTCAGAGTCGATTCCTCTACCTATCAAGCTTCATCAAGCTTGCTCTTAACGGCATCAGTTCTTTACTAAAGACTCATAAACATCTCATGAATGCCTTAAGAATCATAATTTTTTTTTTCAAAAAGAATACCTTAAGACTCATGAACATCTCATGTCCATCAGGAAGGTAGAAGAAATATCCTCATTATAATATTTATCAGATCAAGATCCAAGTTAGTCGATTTGTGAACATTTCATGTAAGTTCGACACCCCAAACATCAAAGTAAGAGAGTATCGAAATATCCAAGTCCATATCCCATATGGAGTTTTGGTGACCGATTTGCTTAGAATGTTCTCGAGCATATATCAAGTAGTCTCTAAAACATAACCTCAGGCAGACCAGCAAACCCTTAATGGATCAAACCATGTCTAACAAAATTTGATTCTTTCTTTTAGATACCCTTTTAAATAGAGTGATATCCTAGGAGAGGTTCATTAAAAGAGAATCTATTTTTCTCGAAGATATGTCAAAACTTACTGTAAAAGTATTCACCTCATCAGTCAAACTAATAAATTCTAATACTCTTTGCAGTTCATTTTTCTACCTCATTATGGAATCATTTGAATATTTCAATCGACTCAGATTTGTGCTTTATAAGCAAGATGCACCCATGTCAAGATAGGTCATCAGAGATTTAATGTAGTAAAGCCCTCTTTTGGCACTAATATTCATGAGTGTAAATACATCAATATGTACTAAACTCAGAATATTACTGGCTCATTCATCCTTTTCAATAAAAGATGACTAAGTCAACTATGCCAAAAGTAGGCTTTAGTGATATTATCTAATCTAGGATGCTAGTCAAACGTGTACACTACACTAACAGGCTATGGTACTGAGTTTATGTCATTTTCAATTATCCACTCATTATTGTAGTATCATTTACAATGATATTACAACAATCATACTTATTAATACCATCAATAAGATTGGATAATAGTGACAATCACTTAAAATGACATCTTCAGGATTGAAAATAAGCTCGATGATTCCTAATGTTAAGACTGGAACAGACTTCCATATCTTACATTCAAGAGCTCTTGCCATTTTCAAATCTTCTACTATCCTGAAGTCTTTTACAACTATTTGCAAATATGACTTATACTATCGATATCCTATACCTTGATAGTAGGATTACCAATAGAGAAACTTCAAAGAGTTATCATATAACTATCTTGACCTGCAACTATTTGCTGATTTCTCTTCTAAGCCTATTTGGGTTAGCCTGAAACTTCTTGATCAATTTACCCAAAAACTATACTTAATTTCTGATACTAGCTATTGAAGTTAGGTCTGATAATATTTTTTCTGTCTAACAATGAACAAAGTGACATTATTCTACCCATTTCTGAAAAGAGAATATTGACCTATTAATATATGAATTATTTTAAGCCTAAAGATTTGGACTTTAGTCTTAAGATTCTTTCACTATTTTATACGAATTGGTAGCCTCTACCTCCAATCTGAGAAATTACTTTAATTCTTTAGCAGGTGCTAGAATCCACACAGACTACATTCAGGTTCGAGTGTGGCTCGGCCAATCTTAATACATTCATGGGTAGGTTCATAACTAATTGTTTCTCCAAATAATTTCTAGCAATTAGATTTTGCCCCAAGCATCCCTTTAGCAGGCGTGTAGCACCTCCACTAAAAATTTTGGTTAGATTCAACCATGAACATGACAATATCAAGTGCATCTAATAAAATAAATGTTCAGGCTTGAGTGTGGCTCGACCAACCTGAGCATTGATCTGAAGGTATAACAAGATGATCATATGATGGATGATAATTTCAATACGTAATAGACACCAGGTGTGTGGTGCCTCCAATGCCAATTTAGAATATTGGACTCATTATCACGCACCTTAATGGAAGGCTATGATCTATTTATCCCTATAATGAGCTCATTTTATGGACTTAATAATTTAAAAAATTTGATTAATATATTTTATAGGATATCAGTCGACCTACAAGTCATAAATCCTTTCACTGACTTCATCAAGTCACGAAAAGGACTAGTGAGTAGCAGGTCCAACCGACATGTCATAAATTCTCCCACTGACTTCATCAAGTCATGAGAAGGACTAAAGATAAGTCAGTTCAAAGTATCTAAATCAGTCATACTGATTAACCTTAACATAGATCAACTTGAGTCACTTAGTGATCTAATCAGTCCAATGACTCGGTTCGACCTTTAAGCCTCAATCAAGGTCCATTTGATTTGATCAAAGATATGGACTCGATCAATTACAACTATTATTTTTTTTAATTCGAAGTACCCTTGATCTAATCTAAATCAACTATTGGTTCGAATGGATCAACTACTCTTTCTAGTCTATTAAGTCTTTGATTCTAACCTTAGATCTAATCCAATTGAAAAGATCTGATTTGAGCTAACCCATACCCTATGTTTTATGTAATGTCATTAGATCTGTTGGGTATAAAATACCCTCCAATCGAAGTTCGTGACAGGAGTGACCCTCCGGGGATCCAACCAACATCCGACCTCTGACGACGTCTCTTCAAACCTCCCGGGCGGCCGAACCCCCACAACACTCCCAAGTTTTGCTGACGGATAAGCCCCCACCAGCGTCGATCGGATTCTTCACGACGGACAGACTTCATCCGGACTCCTACGGGGGCCGGACCTCGTCTCCGACTCCAGCTGCAGGCAGACTCTGTCCGGACTCCTACGAGGGCCGGATCTCGTCCCCGACTCCAGTTGCAGGCAGACTTCATCCGGACTCCTACGGGAGCCGGACTCCGCCCACAACTCCAATTGCAGGCAGACTTCGTCCGGACTCCTATGGGAGCCAGACTTCACCCCTAACTCCAATTGCAGGTAGACTCTGCCCGGACTCCTATGGGAGCCGGATCTCGTCCCCAACTCCGGCTGTAGGAAGATTCTGCTCAGACTCCTATGGGAGCCGGACCTCGTCTCCAACTCCGGCTGCAAGAAGACTCTATCCGGACTCCTACGGGGGTCGGACCTCATCCCCGACTCCAGCTGCAGGCAGACTTCGTCCGGACTCCTACGGGAGCCGGACTCCGCCCACGACTCCAATTGCAGGTAGACTTCGTCCGGACTCCTACGGGAGCCGGATTCGCCCCTAACTCCAATTGTAGGTAGACTCTGCCCGGACTCCTACAGGAGCCAGACCTCATCCCCAACTCCGACTGCAGGAAGACTCTGTCCGGACTCCTACGGGAGCCGGACCTCATCCCCAACTCCAATTGCAGGTAGACTCCACCCGGACTCCTACGGGATCCAGATCTCGTCCCCAACTCTGACTGCAGGAAGACTCTACCCGGACTCCCACGGGAGCTGGACCTCATCTCCAACTCCAATTGCAGGCAGACTTCGTTCGAACTCCTACGGGAGCCGGACTCCGCCGACGACTCCAATTGCAGGTAGACTTCGTCCGGACTCCTACGGGAGCCGGACCTCACCCCTAACTCCAATAGCAGGTAGACTCCGCCCGAACTCCTATGGGAGCCGGACCTCGTCCCCAACTCCGGCTGCAGGAAGACTCTGTCCGGACTCCTACGGGGGCCGGACCTCATCCCCAACTCTAATTGCAGGCAGACTTCGTTCGGACTCCTACGGGAGCCGGACTCCGCCCATGACTCCAATTGCAGGTAGACTTCGTCCGGACTCCTACGAGAGCCGGACCTCATCCCTAACTCCAATTGCAGGTAGACTCCGCCCGGACTCCTACAGGAGCCGGACCTCATCCCCAACTCCGACTGCAGGAAGACTCTGTCCGAACTCCCACGGGGGCCGGACCTCGTCTCCGACTCCAGCTGCAGGCAGACTTCGTCCGGACTCCTACGAGAGCCGGACTCCGCCCACGACTCCAATTGCAGGTAGACTTCGTCCGGACTCCTATGGGAGTCGGACTCCGCCCGCGACTCCAATTGAAGGTAGACTTCATCCGGACTCCTACGGGAGTCGGACCTCACTCCTAACTTCAATTGCAGGTAGACTCCGCCCGGACTCCTATGGGAGCCGGACCTCATCCCTAACTCTGACTGCAGGAAGACTATGCCCGAACTCCTACGGGAGCCGAACCTCGTCCCCAACTCCGGCTGCAGGAAGACTCCACTCGGACTCCTACGGGAGCCGGACCTCATCCCCGACTCTGGCTGCAGGCAGACATCGTCCGGACTCCTACGGGAGCCGGACTCCGCCCACGACTCCAATTGCAGGTAGACTTCATCCGGACTCCTAAGGGAGCCGGACTTCGCCCCTGACTTTGATTGCAGGTAGACTTCGCCCGGGCTCCTGCGGGAGCCAGATCTCGTCTCCGACTCCAGCTGTGGAAAGACTCCGTCCGGACTCCCACGGGAGCCGGACCTCGTCCCCGACTTCGATTGAAGGAAGACTTTGTCCGGACTCCTACAAGAGCCAGACTCCAAGCTCCTCTCAGACGGGTAACTAGCCACCTCTCTCCGCCAGACACTCCAGCCGGACTTTGGCCGACAGGCCTGGACCCTCTAGCAGGCCACAGCAATGGCCACGACTCTGCTCCACTTCCTGCGATAGATTCTGTGCGGCTCCATCACTCCCTGGCGGGCCACAGTAATGGCCACGACTCTGCTCCACTTCCTGCGATGGATTCCATGCGGCTCCATCACTCCCTGACAGACCACAATAATGGCCACGATCCTGCTCCACTTCCTGCGACGGATACCGCGCGATTCCTCCATCCTCTGACAAGTCACGACAACGGACGTCGCTCCACTCCCCGCGACAGACTCCACGTGGCATGTCCCGGTGATAGCCATGATTCCACTCCACTACTCTCCACAACAAACTCCTCCTGACCATGGGCAGCCCACTGCCAGACGGTTACAAACATTGCTATCAGTCTGTTGCTCCCTCCGCCTATAAAAGGGGGACCCCAGATACGTTATTCTCTAAGCTCTATTTTCTATCCCAAAACTCTGCTAAAATTTCTATTTGAGCACTCCATTCTTGTTGAGGCAGAGAACTGACTTGAGCATCAGAGGGTCTTGCCGGAGCAACCCCACCTCCGATTTAGACTTCTTTTGCAGGTCCCGGCGGCGACCGCGACTCCCTCGACTCCAGCTTCTCCGACGTAGGCAGATTTTTGCACCAACAGGATTGGCGCTAAAGGAAGGGCGTTGTATCTTTACAGTACCCTTATTCTTAAAGGAGCACTCAATGGGACCGCCTCCAGTTATCTTTTCCAGCATCCTCTCCTCCTTCCTCCACTAGGTCCTCGCCCGATGCCTCCTCGCAGAGCATCCACACGACGATCCACGGCCTCCGTGGCCAGATCTCAGGCTCCGACCTCACCTCCAGTTTCCCATCCTCCTCCTCCTCCTCCGGCAATGGTGGTTGGCACGGAGCAATTTGACCTACTGATGCAGCAGGTCAGAGGCCTCACTGAAGCTGTGCAGGCCATGCAACAGTAGCAGCAGCTGCAGGCATCAGTGCGACTGGAAAGAGCATCACCGAAACACCAGAATCCGACGGCAGGATGGGCTACTTGGGCCAGCAGCCCTGTCTTTCCCGGAATGATGGATCCAAGGGTGGAGAGCCCTCTATCGGACCATGATTCCACCCCCAGAAGATCTCTGCCTCCATTCTGCCAAAGGACCCTCGAGACCTGTAGTCGAGAGGATTTTCTAAACTGGAGGCTCCAGGAGATGAACCGGCAGATTGAAGAACTCCGCCACGCTTCCCCCGCTTATGGTGAGGACATTTGTACTGACCCCCTCTTTTCTCAAATGATCATGCAGGAATCGATCCCGCCAAACTTCAAGCTCCCTCAATTTAAAAGCTACGACGGGACTTCAGACCCGGTTGATCATCTGGAGGCCTTCCAGACAATGATGCTGCTTCATGGCGCGCCCGACGCCATCCTGTGCCGGGCCTTCCCATCCACCTTGAAGGGCACGATGAGAAACTGGTACTCGACGCTGAAGTCGGGTACCATTTTTTCTTTTGATCAGATGAGCCACCAATTTGTGGCTCATTTCGTTAGCAGCCGGCATCCCCGAAAGGGCTCGGAGTCCCTTATCAACATCAAGCAGAGGGAGGGGGAGTCCATTCGGGCCTACATTAACCGTTTCAATGTCGCTGCACTGGAGGTCCAAAAGTTGGATCAGTCGGTAGCGATGGCCGCTCTGAAGGGCGGCCTTCAGAAGAACGACCTTTTGTTCTCCCTGGAGAAGAAGTACCCCAAAAATTTTGCTGACCTGTTGGCTCGGGCCGAAGGGTTCACCCGAGCGGAAGAAGCCTTTAAAATGAAGGATGAAGAGACCGCGAGAGAGCGGCAGGCGGGAGACTCGAGTAAGCCCACAGTCGAAAAAGGACCGAGAGAAGCTCGGCCACATTCTCGAACTTCTCCCGGGCACAAGCGTGTCCAGACTCCTCTCCGGGTACACAGGCAGGGAAGCCCAGATCGCCGGGCTCGATGGGGTTCTCCCATAGGAAGATTCCGCAACTATGCCCCCCTCAACGCATCGAAAATCCAGGTGCTGATGGAGGTCAGAGAGCAGCTCCCTAGGCCAGAGAGGATGCGCACGCACCCCGAGAAGCGCAATCCGAACAAGTTCTGCCTCTACCATCGTGACCATGGTCACGACACGGAGGAATGCATCCAGCTCCGGGATGAGATCGAGGAGCTCATCCGATGAGGTCGGCTCGATAGATTCATTCGACGCCGGCCTGAGGGTAGAGAAGATCGGCCAAGGACCCTGCCGCAGTCTGAGCCGCCAAGGAGGGAAGAGCAGCCCGGAGATCGGCCTCCAATTGGGATCATCAACTCCATCACCGGAGGACCTCAAGGACAAGCAGACCTTCCACGATCATGGGACTCGAAAAACCTGTAAATGTATTACTAACGACTTTGCTTTGAATCAAAATTCCTTTCGACTTTGCATGTCTTTCCCTTTTGGCATGGACTTGTTATGACAGGGGATAACCCCTTCAAACAATCAAAACAAGGTCATGTTAGGAACAGGAGGAGAGCCTCATCCTAACATGAGCAAAATGAAAGCCCGATTAATCTAAGATCAGATTGGGGGAGAGGCCCATATAACGGCCCTTAGGTGCCCCCATGGCCATGTTAGGAACGGGAAGAGAACCTCATCCTAGCATGAGCAAAATGAAGGCCCGATTCTTTTAGACCGGATGGGGGGAGAGGCCCCACAATGCCCTAATGTGCCCCCACGGCCGTGTTAGGAACAGGAGGAGAACCTCATCCTAACATAAGTAAAGTCAAAGGCCCGGTTCTTTTAGATCGGATGGGGGGAGAGGTCCTACAACGCCCTAATGTGCCCCCACGGCCATGTTAGGAACAGGAAGAGAACCTCATCCTAACATGAGCAAAGTCAAAGGCCCGGTTCTTTTAGACTGGATGGGAGGAGAGGCCTTACAGCGCCCTTATGTGCCCCCACAGCCATGTTGGGAACAGGAGGAGAATCTTGTCCTGACATGAGCAAAGTCGAAGGCCCGATTTCTCTTAGACCGGATGGAGGGAGAGGCCAAACAGCGCCCACATGTGCCCCCACAGCCATGTTAGGGACAGGAGGAGAACCTCGCCCTAACATGAGCAAAGTCGAAGGCCTAGTTACACTCAGATCGGGTGGGAGGAGAGGCCATACAGCATCCATATGTGCCCCCAATAGCCTCGTTAGGAACAGAAGGAGAACCTCATCCTAACCTGAGCTGAAACCAACCACATCAGAAACAGGGGAAGAACCTCATCGTGATGTCGACTAAGGTCCGGCCGTTCGAGACCCGGTAAGAAAAAAAAAACTTTCGTGATGACCCCTCTACGCTACCGCGACCCTCTACCCCAACGAAAAATGGAGGCCGAACTACATTAAAAGCACAAAGGACCTCGTCTCTATGAAGAGGGAGGAAGAGAGAGTAAGATCTACGGTCGCAAACGAAAGGCAAATCGACACAGTGATGACCAGGAACCTCCAAGCAGCATTGATGCCGAACCAAAAACTCGATAATGACGACCTAATACATAGATGAACAAGGAATCCTCGAACAACATTGACATCATGCGGGACAAAAATGAAAGAAGTCCGGCACACGATAGTTCAACGCGACATATGGATAAGATGGCAAAGACCTTTTTCATTTCATTAGCAAAACATGTGCTACAGAGCCTGGAAGCCCGAAGAAGAAAAATAACAAAAACAACAATGATAGCGACAACGGCGACGACAAACAGACAAGCGACAAAAGAAGACACTTAGAGGAACAAAGGACAAAAAGAGCCCCAAGGGGCCCGACTTCCTCCGACCTCGAACTTTCGGCTTCGACCCTCGCCAGGGAGCACCTTAAACTTGCGACTTCTGCTTCCAATTCCCTCTCTCTCATTAATATCTCCATGTATCTTCAGTGAAATCGCTGGCTTTCATTCTCTGCCTCTCGATGCCTTTTTTTCAGGACCTCGGATTTCACCTCCGCATCCTTGACGGCCTGCTGCTCGCATACCAGCTGGATCTTCAATTGCTGAAGCTCGGCCTTCCCCTCCCCAAGGGTGACAAATAGCTCTTCTGCGGTTCTTCTCAGGGATTGGAGTTCGCTGGAATCCCGAGCAGAAGCAAGCTGAGCCCCTCCAGCTAGCTGCCCTTGAAGGCGGGCAACCTCATCGGTCACCATCCTGAGCCTCCCCTTGTATTCGTCCACCTGCTTGCGCCAGCCGGCCCGGTACGCATCATAACTCGCCTCGGCATCCTGGAGCTGTTGCTGAAGGTCGGAGACCTTCTTCGACCATTCCCGATCGCTGTCGGCTCGAGTCAAAAGTCGGGATGAGCTTCCTTCCAACTGGCTAATCCTCTCCTATGCAGCCGACAACTCCACTCGGAGGGAACTGATCTTGACAGCTTGAGCCCAAATTTGATCGCTGGTATGCTTTTTGTGTTCCTCAAGCTCCTTCTCGAAGTTTGCCTTTCTCTGACTGTACTCCATGATCCCCTTCACATGGAGATTCCGAAAGCGGGTGGCCTCCGCGGCGGCTTCAGAGTGGCTCTCCCTCAACCTGCGAAGCTCGCTTTCCATCTTCTTCGACCTTTTTGTCAAATGAAGAACTTCCTTCTTCAGGCGCTGGATCGTGGACTTCAGCGGAATCCCCTGGGGTAGGGGAAGCACTTCGACAGGACACTGCCATCAGGAGATAAAAGCGTCAAGGTGCATCTCATTGCAGAAAGAAAAACAAAAAGAAGGAGGAAGGAAGAGTGGAGAAGAGTGAAAAAGCCATCCACAAGGAGAAACTCAACTTTATTGATTGAATATTTCTTAAAGACAAAAAGGAAAGGAAAAATTGTAGTAAAAAAAAAATACAAGGTCGGAGGTCTCAGACCTCTGCAATAGGAGTTGGGGAGCTCGGTGTCCCTGGAAGGGGGGCTGCGGCAGCAGTAGCAGCAGGAGAGGGACCGGCCTCATCTTCAGACTCCTCGCCCAAGAAGCTGAGATCGAGCTCGAGAAATTTCCTGGCCACCTTCTCCTGGCAGAGCTCGAATCCCTTGATGAATGCTTCTTGGCCGAACCTGACATTCAGGTCCCTCATCTCCGCAGAGGCCTTGAACTCCTCCACCGCAAGAACCCTGGCCTTCGAGACTAGGACCGGGATCTGCTCCGCCAAATTTGTGACCTCGGCCTCTGCCTTTCTCACCATCTCTTCCGAGGTCTGCTTCTCTTCCTCCCGGGCCTACTTTTCTTTCTCCAGGGCCTCTTGGAGGGTAACTACTTCGGCTGCCTTTTCTTTGAGGCGAGTGACTTCGGCCCGACGATGCTCCTCCGCCTGGATGGCATCCCTCCTCATCCGGTTCGTCACCTCAATATTGGCAAGAAGCTAGTGCCCAATCTGCAAGGGCGGCTAGGGGATCAGAACAAGGGTCGAAAAGCCAATTAAATGAAGATTTGTTTACCTCGAGAAAGGACCCTAGGGAGTCTCAAACCCGCTGCTCAGGATCGGCATGATCAATCCTCTCGATGACTTTGGGCAGAATGCAACCGTCGATCAACCGCTTGATCAAGTCCCTGTCATTGAAGGGATTCTCTGGCTCTTCTTCAGAACCGTGGGATTCTTCGATGGTGACCCGGTAGCCACTTATCCTGCAGGCCACCGACTTCCTTCTCCTCCCCCTCTCGACCCGGGGCACCTCCACGGGACGGACCCCCGAAATAGGAGTCTCAATGAGGGGACTCCTTGAAGAGTCCCAGAGAGCTGGGGCTTCGGCATCCGAGGGGACCTCGACCGTGGGAGCCGCCTGGGCAGGCGCGACCGAGCTCGTCTCCTCTGTTCTGGCCTTCTTTGCTGATCCAAAGGCCGCGGTGCCTTTTCTTTTGTGGGCCTTGAGGCCCCTGACGAGCATCCGTGCTGCTTCGGTATCCATTCCTAAAAAAAAAAAAAATCAATCAAAAATCGGTGATGGGGTGAAAAAGGAAGAAGTGGCACGCAAAAAAAAAAAAAAAGAGAGAAGAAAAGAAGAGAAAAAGAAGAAGGATGGGAGAAAAGAAGAGGAAAGAAAAGATGGAATACTCGCAGGATCCTGAGGACTCAAGCCGATGTTGAACAAAAACTGCTCCTTCAGAAGGTTGGGAAGGGAAGGAGCGGAATAGCCAAGAAGCTTTCGGGCGGCTTGAAGGTCGTCCTCCCCCAGGCTGGGAGCCCGGCGGACAGAGTCCCTCAGAGAGCCCCAAGGGGGCAAGCCCAGCCTCAAAGTCGGGCAGTGGATGAAGAGGTACTTTCCCTTCCAGTTATGGATTGAAGAGGGAGCACCTTTCAGCAACCCCTTCTTGCCAAACTGGGGGAAGAAATACCACCAATCCATTGCCGAGGGATGACGCTTGAAGGTGTAGAAATGCCTAAACAAAGAGAGGGATGGCTGAACTTCGACCACGTGGCAGAGGGAGAGAAACCCTATCAAAAACCTAAAGAAATTCGGCACCACTGAAGCTAAAGAAATATCTAAGAAATAGAAGAGGGCGATAATGAAAGGCAGAAGCGGAAGCCAAAGTCCGGCACGGAAGGCCTCCTGATACAGGCAGAAGCGGCCAGGCAGGGGGGTGCTAGCCCGGTCGGTGGGGCCGGGGAGCTCCAGATCATACTCCGGAGGAACTCCATACTAAACCCTTATCAGTAAGAGTTCATCCAGAGTCAGAGAATAGGGAATGGCATCCGGTGCAAAAATCGGGCGAAGCCCAGCCCCATATGTGGATTCGTCTACAGTATGGGGGTCCTGGGGGGCTGAGGCGGATGAACTCCCAGAACCGCTAGAGGTGGAGGTGCCGGAAGACATTTCAAATGAGGACCCTAAAAATCTCGAAGAAATCAGGCGAAACAAGAGGCGAAAGGTTTGCGGGGAACCAAACCAAACTAGGGCGACAGGAGAAAGATGGAGGAAACGGGGCACCCGAATGGCAAGAAGGGGAACAAAGTTTCGGGACTAACCTAAGTCGCTCCGAAGGATGCAGAAGGTGCGAGGACAGGGATGACTCGAAGGACGCCTAGGGCCAAGGTAGACGCCAAGGAGGGTCAGGGCTCTCGAAGAAAAGGCGGACACCGATAGAACTTTTAGGCAGAATAGGGTCCCTAAATACGGAAGGGCAGGTTTAAATAGACCCTAGGATCCGACGCCATAATGATCGTGAATCCCCCAAGGCCGACCCACGCTCGCCACGTGCCCCACTCGCCGCGGCAGGTGGCTAAAAGCGCCTGACAGCTGACAGAGCCATTACTGCACCGTACCTGGGCCAACATACCAGAGGGAATTTTGAAAGGTCCCTTCGAACTGCCCCGATTCGAAAAGACTCCAGCACGCGTGCATTTAATGCCAAAATATCTGGGGACGATCGTGCACAGGATTCAAGGGGATAACTTTGGCTGCAAAAATTTCTCTGTACTTCCTTCATTCAAAATTCGAACTCGAAAGTAGGAGGACTGGTGTTGGGTATAAAATACCCTCCTGTCGAAGTTCGTGATAGGAGTGACCCTTCGGGGATCCAACCGACTTCCGACCTCCGACGACGTCTCTTCAAACCTCCCGGGCGGCCGAGCCCTCGCAACACTCCCAAGTTTTGCTGACGGATAAGCCCCCACCAGCGTCGATCGGATTCTTAGCGACGGACAGACTTCATCCGGACTCCTACAGGGGCCGGACCTCATCCCCGACTCCAGCTGCAGGCAGACTCTGTCCGGACTCCTACAGGGGCCGGACCTCATCCCCGACTCCAGCTGCAGGCAGACTTCGTCTGGACTACTACGGGAGCCAGACTCCACCCACGACTCCAATTGCAAGTAGACTTCGTCCGGACTCCTACAGGAGCCGGACTTCGCCCCTAACTTCAATTGCAGGTAGACTCTACCCGGACTCCTACGGGAGCCGGACGTCGTCCCCAACTCTGGCTGCAAGAAGACTCTACCTGGACTCCAACGGGAGTCGGACCTCGTCCCCAACTCCGACTGCAGGAAGACTCTGTCCGGACTCCTACGGAGGTCGGACCTCATCCCCGACTCCAGCTGCAGGCAGACTTCATCCGGACTCCTACGGGAGCCGGACTCCGCCCACGACTCCAATTGCAGGTAGACTTCATCCGGACTCCTACGAGAGCCGGACTTCGCCCCTAACTCCAATTGCAGGTAGATGGGAGCCGGACCTCATCCCCAACTCCGGCTGCAGGAAGACTCTGTCCGAACTCCTATGGGGGTCGGACCTCATCCCCGACTCCAGCTGTAGGCAGACTTCGTCCGGACTCCTACAGGAGCCGGATTCCACCGACGACTCCAATTGTAGGTAGACTTCATCCAGACTCCTACGGAAGCCAGACTTCACCCCTAACTCCAATTGCAGGTAGACTCTGCCCGGACTCCTACGGGAGCCGGATCTCGTCCCCAACTCCGGCTGCAGGAAGACTCTGCCCGGACTCCTACGGGAGCCGGACCTCGTCCCCAACTCCAATTGCAGGTAGACTCCACCCGGACTCCTACGGGAGCCGGACCTCGTCCCCAACTCCGGGTGCAGGAAGACTCTGCCCGGACTCCTACGGGAGCCGGACCTCGTCCCCAACTCCAATTGCAGGCAGACTTGGTCCAGACTCCTACGGGAGCCAGACTCCGCCCACGACTCCAATTGCAGGTAGATTTCATCCGGACTCCTATGGGAGCCGGACCTCACCCCTAACTCCAATTGCAGGTAGACTCTGCCCAGAATCCTACGAGAGCCAGACCTAGTCCCCAACTCCGGCTGCAGGAAGACTCTGTCTGGACTCCTACGGGGGCCGGACCTCGTCCCCAACTCTAATTGCAGGCAGACTTCGTCCGGACTCCTACGGGAGCCGGACTCCGCCCACGACTCCAATTGCCGGTAGACTTCGTCCGGACTCCTACGGGAGTCGGACCTCACCCCTAACTCCAATTGCAGGTAGACTCCACCCAGACTCCTACGAGAGTCGAACCTCATCACCAACTCCGACTGCAAGAAGACTCTGTCCGGACTCCTACGGGGGCCGGACCTCGTCCCCGACTCCAGCTGCAGGCAGACTTCGTCCAGACTCCTACGGGAGCCGGACTCCGCCCACGACTCCAATTGTAGGTAGACTTCGTCCGGACTCCTACGGGAGCCGAACTCCGCCCACGACTCCAGTTGAAGGTAGACTTCATCCGGACTCCTACGGGAGCCGGACCTCACCCCTAACTCCAATTACAGGTAGACTCCGCCCGGACTCCTACGGGAGCCGGACCTCATCCCCAACTCCTACTGCAGGAAGACTCTGCTCGGACTTGTACGGGAGTCGGACCTCGTCCCCAACTCCAGCTGCAGGAAGACTCCGCCCAGACTCCTACGGGAGCCGGACCTCGTCCCTGACTCCGGCTGCAGGCAGACTTCGTCCGGACTCCTACGGGAGCCGGACTCCACCCACGACTCCAATTGCAGGTAGACTTCGTCCGAACTCCTACGGGAGCCGGACTTCGCCCCTGACTTTGATTGCAGGTAGACTTCGCCCGGGCTCCTGCGGGAGCCAGATCTCATCTCCGACTCCAGCTGCGGAAAGACTCTATCCGAACTCCCACGGGAGCCGGACCTCATCCTCGACTTCGACTGAAGGAAGACTTCATCCGGACTCCTACGAGAGCCAGACTCTAAGCTCCTCTCAGATGGGTAACTAGCCACCTCTCTCCGCCAGACACTCTAGCCGGACTTCGGCCGATAGGCCTGGACCCTCTAGCAGGCCACAGCAACGGCCACGACTCTGCTCCACTTCCTGCGACGGATTCCGTGCGGCTCCATCACTCCCTGACGGGCCGCAGTAACGGCCATGACTCTGCTTCACTTCCTGCGATGAATTCTGCACGGCTCCATCACTCCATGGCAGACCACAATAATGGCCACGATCCTACTCCACTTCCTGCGATGGATACCACACGATTCCTCCATCCTCTGGCAAGTCACGACAATGGACGCCGCTCCACTCCCTGCGACAGACTCCACGTGGCATGTCCCGGTGATAGCCACGATTTCACTCCACTACTCTCCACAACAAACTCCTCCTGACCATGGGCAGCCCACTGCCAGACGGTTACAAACATCGCTATCAGTCTGTTGCTCCCTCCGCCTATAAAGGGGGATCCCAGATACGTTATTCTCTAAGCTCTATTTTCTATCTTAAAACTCTGCTAAAATTTTTGTTCGAGCACTCCATTCTTGTTGAGGCAGAGAACTGACTTGAGCATCGGAGGGTCTTGCCAGAGCAACCCCACCTCCGGTTTAGACTTCTTTTGCAGGTCCCGGCGGCGACCGCGACTCCCTCGACTCCAGCTTCTCCGACGTAGGTGGATTTTTGCACCAACAAGATCTTTAATCACAATGCTAGATCTAAAATATATTTTTTAATTTTTAATTAAGTATAGCATTAATATGGGTTAAGATTTTTAATTAAAATAATTTTAATTTAATAAAATAATTTTACATTAATTTTATGCAAAATTTTTCTGATATGAAAACTAGATCAGCTCACCCCTGAATTAAGTTGGGTCACTTCAGTGAGTCGACTAAGTCTGATACTTAATCGACTAACTGATCATAAACAGTAACCATTACTATTTGGTTTGAGACAATTAGGTCGAGTCAGTCAACACTGAATCAATTAAAGTAGGAGACTGGGTTGACTCAATTCAAAACTAGTCAGCTTAGTTGGTATGCCAATACATATTACGTAGTTTTAGATCTAAAAATTCTCGCATAAACTGAAATAAAATCAATCATAACAAATTTTAGATTATATCTAAATATTTTATTATTTTAAATTTTATTTTTATGATTAAAATAATTTTAATCATATAGATTAGATATTTTAATTTTTATACAATTCATGCTTTGTATCATATACAACAAATCTTAGAGTTTCAATATCTAGGATTTTATAGAAAAGTAAGTTTTCTTCTTTTGCTTTCTTCTTCATGGGACCTCACAGTGGCACCCCTACATGCCATGAAGAGAAGCCCATTGAATGGGAATAGAGGGTCATGTAACTCTACTTGCTCTTATGATCAGATGGCATGGTGATTATCCAATCCAAGTACTTTGCTACTCAGAACATCTAATCTAATTCATATATCATATATACAAAAATTTATATTAAATTTAAATTATATTAGATCTGATTTTACATTAGATCACATTTAAAATCAGATCATAACGCATCTCATACATTGCTAAATCTAGATTTCAACTCTACATGTATATATGTTCATGTCATAACGAGCCTGGCTCTGATACCATTTGAAAGAAAGTATGATGGGTGATGTGTATGTATTTTTAAAAATTTACAGTGAAACATATATAGATTAAATAATTTAATCTATAATATATGTATAGATCAAATCTAAATCACCATACAGGATTTATAACATAAACTAATATGCGTGTATACACATCTGAAATCTAAAATTCAGAAAGTATAGAACATATCTAATTTATATTTAGATCATATCTAAATATTAATTAAATTCAAAACTTCATACCTGAGTGTGGATAGCAGATCACCACATCTGAAATTTATCGTAGATGATTCTTCATGATGCTTGACAGCCGCACATACATCTGACCTCTACAAATATCCACATGAAGTCCTTATGCTGATCGATCTCTCTAAAACTGCTAGCTCACGAAGACACCATCCTTTGGTTGATCTAAGAGGAAATATAAAGATGAAGAATAAGGAGACCCTCTTCTTTTTTTTCTGGATCCATGCATCTGATCTCTACAATAGAGATCAAGAGAAAAAATCTTTTTTATTCAATTTTCTTATGCATAAGAGAGAACTTTTCTCTCTTCCTTTCATGCCTTTGAGAAGAACTTTTTTTCTCTGATTTTTCATGATGAAAATTATATCTAATCTGATTTTTCATGCTAAAAATCATAAAAAATCTTGAGCCCTAGAAGAATCTAATAGAGGGATCCAAGAGAAGAACCGTTCTTCTCTCTTTTTTTCTATTTTTCTTCCTTGATCTAGAACTCTAGGAAGCTCCTTATGCCCAACCAGATTTTTTTGATATTTTTTCTCTAAATTTTTATGTTAAAAATTAGATCTAATCTAATTTTTATCTTAAAAAAAAATAAAAAAAAATCTGAAAGAAGAACTTCTTCTTCTTCAAGGCTGCGCACAAGAAAGAAGACCCTTCTTCTTCCTTGATCTTTCTCTCTTTAGGAAGAACTTTTCTTCTCTAATTTTTTGCTATAAAACTAATAGAAGAAGCTCTCTTTGATGCCCAAAAACTAGTAAGAAAAAGCTCATAAAACACTCCATGAAGAAGAGGAGAAACGGGATGTTGGCGTGTGGGATGTTGGATGCCCCCTTCCTCCTATTTTTTTTTTCTTTGGGGCGACAAGAAAGAGTGGAGAGACATCTTCTTTTCTTCACGAAAAAAAGGAGATGGTGCACAAGAAAGTTGGGGTGTGGGATCTCTTTTTCTCACGATGAATAGATGTGGCATGGAGAATAAATCACATCGGATGTTTTGGATTTAGTCCTATTCCAAATAGGATTCAAGATCTTGATCAAATTCTAACTAATTATTAGGTCCAATCCTAACTAACTTAGGAATTAGTTATAATAAACTAACTAATTGAATCCTAGCCCAATTATAAAATATATTAGGCCCCAATTGATTTTGAAATTAGTTAGATTAAAACCTTATTAATCGAGGGATTGATTCTTGATGGATTCAGGGAAGCTATTTGATAATAGAGCTTGATCCTATCAAGCCTATTATTCAATAAGGTTGGATCCAATCAAAGCCTATATCAAACTAATCTCATTAATTTGATTTTGTATCTCTGAGATCAATGGGAACAAGCTCTATCATTCAATAGGGCTACATCTAATCAATCCAAAGCCAATCTAATTGAATCCAATTTAATTAGATCTAATCTAATCTCCATTGTTCAATCAAATTGAGTCAATTAACAATCATATTATTAATTAATTATTTTTTTAATTTATCAATCATTAGTAAATAATTTATTATAATTTTTATAAAAGATTAATCATCAATCAAATTGATAATTAAATCCTTCAATGATTTATAATTATCGATCAGCCATTTGATCAGACAGATACTTCTATATGTGTGATCCCATAGGTTCAAACCTAAACCGATAGTACAAAAATAATTTTTGTACTAATCGATGTAACTATTTAGTAATAGGATCCGATGTTCAGATAGACCGAATGTATACCCAGCAACACTCTAAAACCCATGTGGATATAGTTACTGTATAATTCATTCCTTTGATACTTGATGCTCAAGGATGACTAAGAATAAACTGTCAACCTAAGAAGAGTGATCCACATTGTGTCCCAATTTTAAAAATTCTGTGACTCCTCACTAGGACTATTTTAGTCAAAGTTTTGCTGAATTGAAACACAATGATACATCATCTTCAATTTTACTTGAAGCAGTCAATCTCATCTTGACTCACATTCAAACTTCACAAGTACTTGACTGTACCCAAAAATCTTCCATCATTGAATTAGAAATTCGGATAGTCTAGCATCAAAGCATAGTAAGTTGCTTGCAAGTCACCGAGGTAGCCTCAAATTCGAGGGACACTTATACCCATATCCCATCAGAGCAATTCTTGACAGTAGAGTGCTTCGAAAATGATCATACTCAGTGAAATATACTCCTACATATCACCCATATGTCGTACCCATATCACCATACATCTTCGTTAAGAGGACAACCAACTAAGATAGCATACAACAATCTATACTTGATACAACTATCGTTCTTGTAACAATTGTATCATTTGATCGCGAGCGAGATTTAAGAACCACATGATAAATCCTTCTTTATCATTTTGATAGTAGTTCTAAGGACTTCATCATAACATATGAGTTCTATTTTGAAAGATGTATTCCTTATAATGAATTTTATCAGATAATATTTATCATTTTATAATTCATATACATGTATGGAGCATAATCATCTACAACCTAGATGATTGACTTTAGGACATATTTCCCAACAATAGTATATATGCCATCAATAACTGTTAGGTGAGGTGCCGTCCATCAATGAGACCACAGCATTCACTAGAACCTTTATCACGTTAGGGTTTCTGTTTCTCTATCCGAGGAGTGTGAGAGACTCAAAAAATTAGTGAGAGCTTTTGTTTATTTTTAAAGTCTCTAGAACAAACTATTGTAAGTACAATCATCTAATTAAATCTTTACTCCCTATGATCAATTCTTCAGCTTCTAACCTTCTAGCTCGAATCCTAGATATCAACCACTTAACTGAAATAAATTACATATTCTGGCTCATAGTTTATAGATTTTAGAAATTAAGCTATATTCTTGACCAAGTTAACCCAGTGTCATCAGCTTATCCAATCCATAGTCAACGAGCTATACTTGATAAATAGTTGGGCATTAACAATTAAGTTAGATGCTATAAATTGGACTTCATAGTTGATGGAATCCAATATATACATAAGGACATGTTGATTGCTAATGACATGCTGATTCATCTGCAATAGTTGTGAGATGATCAGAGTTGCATAGTGCATGAGATGTGTGATGGACAGTTTGTCCATGATCGATGATCAAGGATATTGAAGAGCTTGAAAGGCTCGACATGACCATGTATAAGAAATTGCTAATGAATTTAATCTTGTAATTTTTGATTCATATGAATAGTTTGTGAAACTATAAATACTATAGCACCTTAACTAAATTGGTTAATATGCTGATAACTAAGGAATCTTGAAAAGTTCAAAGATACATACTTGGAGAACCTAAAGAAATATTGACATACTTTTGGAAGGCATGTCAAATTATTCAAAATTAATCTTATAATTTTTTCTTTTTCATTAGACTCTAGTGCATATTATGCACTTTAGTATAAGGTCTAAGAAATGAAGAGGATTGAGAGAAGGTGAAATTACTTTTTTGAGTCGGTAATAGTGCAAAAGTTGCACTATAGCCATAGGCACCTAATCTTAGTGATTATCATTTGGATTTAATTTTATCATTTGCATGATGATGTATTTATAAAAATTATTTGAGCAAATGGTGAATGCCATTGGGTATGAGAGATCTAGAACCAAATAACCTGAAGTATACAGATAATTCTTTTGGCTAAGTCATGTATGAGAAGAAATGATTTACCTATTGGAGAAAATGAACCTTTGGACTTATTGATTGTTAAATCATATCTAGTCTATGAATCATCTCTTCAAGGATTAATGATCAAGCTATCCTTTGTAGGTCAAAGAGATAAGGACCACTGATATACTTATCCTAGTACACATATGATGTGTATGGCCCATTTGATGAGCCAGACTAGGAGGTTATCACTGCTTCATCACCTTTATCGATGAACTATCATGGTATAGGTATGTATGTGAGATACAATCTGAAAGACTTTAAAAAGTTCAAAGAATTCAGATATGAAGTAGAAGAGATATATCAAAAAAATTCTAAGAATACTTCGATCAGATCGAGGATGCAATATCGAATAGAAAATTTATCGATTATCTAAAGAAAATGACATAATTTCATGATGAAATTCTCCTTGTACACCTCAGCACGATGGTGTATTTATGAGGAGCAACGGTACTATATGAGATATGGTCCGGTCTATCATGAACATCACTAAATTAACTTTTATTTTTTTAAGAATAAGATTTAATTTTCAAAATTTAAATTAAGTTTCCTCTAAAGTTGGTTTCACCACATCATATGAGATATGATATGATGGACAAGTTAGAGGATAGGTTAGTAAAAGCTCATTTATGGGGTATCCCAAAAGGTTTGGGATGTCGCTTTCTCTTCCCAGTGGTTCATAATGTGATTGTGAGCAACATACTATTTTCTTGAAAACAATAGAAGGATGAACTCAAAGAAAAAATTTCTAAAGAATACCGAGTCACAGGACCTGTACAACCTATTTAAGATAAGCTAGTATATATGTAGTACCTCCTTCATCTAGTTCTAGTAGGATCTCCCATCCTTTAGAAAGGTACTTGGTATTTTTACCAAGGATTCAGAGAAAGCATTTTTCGAGGGAGATTGGGAACATAGGAATCATCCCGAAACCTACAATGATGTGATATGAGGGATCATGTAGTTACATGAAGGTCAGTGGGAGGGTCCCATACTGACATCGATCATGATGTGGTTATATATAGAATTTTTTTTTTCAAAGACCTAGGTCAAATATTCTGAAAATAAAGGTCTATAGAGATAGATCCTAAAAAGATGTTTGGTTTTCATAGATAAGTACATAGAAGAGGCACTGAAAGGGTTCAGCATTGAATCTTTCAAAAGGGATCTATTATTCTCTTGGATATAGGTGTATGCCATGCTATGTACTCGACTTGATATATCTTGCTGTGAAAGTCACAAGCAGATATTAGTCAAATTCAGACTGGGAGCATTGGATTCTGTGAAAAATATCCCTGAGTACTTGAGAAGCACTAAGGGATTATTCCTCATCTTAGAAAAAAGGTTAGAGCTAAAAATAGGAGGATACACTGATGCTGATGGTAGAATATCTATATCAATATGTATTCTTGAGTTATGTTTGTTCGGTTTATTGGAAGGGTTTTAGACAATCGAACAATGAAAGCTGAATATGCTGTAGATGTGCAGGATGCATTCTGGTTCTTATGATAGCTGTAGAACTAGATATTATACCATTGGATGCTATGATATATGCGATTCTGGTTCTGGTCCATAGCCCTCACTGTGGAGCCAAGGTCTCACCAGAAGTCCATGCACATAGAATAGAGATATATGCGATTATCTCAAGTAGAAATACATAGAGATACAGAAAGTAGACTCCACATAATAGTAGTAGGCCCAAGTCACTTAGCCAGCTAAACACTGAAGCCTGTTTTTAGAAGACAGGGCTCAGGTATATGGCAGATTGGCTTTAGTGCAAGTGGGAGTTTGTTAGATGTGTACCATAAAAGCCAATCTTGACTGACATATACCTTTCTCTAGGACATATTTTGTACTTGGGCAGTCTTTATAATCAATCATATATTATGTGTCCATGATTTATCTTAGAAATTAACAAAGATGATTTTGTATATTCTCAAGGTGTCGAGAATTTGAGATATACATCATTAGTGATTAATTTCTAAATACTCCTAATCGAGGGATTGTCATGGAGGACAGTGATTAATCCATTCAAATTGATGCATGGATTACCTCCTTTTAAGGCAGATGAATCTCGAGTCTGCGGTGTAGAGACACTGGGGTGAGAGTGCAGGTGGTTGTTAGAGAATAACTTGCATTAAGCGTGACCAACATGAAAAATCACTTGGATGTCTACTCACTCGTCAGTGATCTTTCTTGATGCTGTAGTAGTATGATTGGTCTTTTGATTTGCGGTTTGTTAGCTATTCACAATAAGGCTACTTAGTTTGACTGCACGTTCCCTTGGTCCCTAGCTATTCAGGTCCTTACTGTGTATGTTAGCTATTATAGGTTCAGGTTCGCTGTTTGGAGTAGGATGCACCTAGATGGAATCTATCGATCTTGATAAAAAAAGAGAAGTCCTATGTGATTCGTAAGATTGAGTTTAAAAAATCTCTAGCTAGAGTAAGTGTGAATACTAAAAAGAGTTTTCACAGGATTCACAGATGAACTTGAGTCGAGCCAATCTAGCATATGACTGACAATGGGATTTGATGAGTTCTCTATGACCTCAGTCAAGTCAGAACTCATGATAGAGGGATTGTATCACACGATAACTGTATCTAGGGGTTTACTTTTCTATTCTATTGGGTTACCACTACATGTTACTAGACGTCACTAATGGATCGTCAGAACTCACTAAGATTATTTTTGGATCAATGATTTTTGTTGAGATGAGTTGGAATCATTTCAGTCCATTGAAAAGAGTTTCGATGATACTATGATGGAGATCACGATATATCTCACTATAAAATAGAATAGAACTTGAGGGGTCACACATAAAAAGAGTATGACCTGATCAATGACTTGGATCATATTCAAATTATCAATCAGATTGATAGTTTAAATTTTAGAAACTACTAATTTGTAATCGTTATAGTTTTGGCAGCTATTAATTGTTAGCGTAGGAACTTAATTACAAATGTTATAATTTTTTTATGATTGATTAAATTATGAATTAAGTTTTAGTTAATTTAAATTAGATTTAATTTAATTTAATTTAATTTAATTTAATATTAATTAAGTTCAATTATTTAAATCAGATTTGGATTTCTAGCTTGATTAAATCAGACTTGATAGCCTTTCTAAATTTGGCTCATTTTAGACTCGATTTGAATCTGATTAAGGTCCAACTTGAACCAAATAAATCATAACTCAGAGAGCCCAAGTCTCCTAAGATTCTCTCTTCAGAAATCATACCAAGAAGGAAAGAGGGGTGTTATTTTTCTCATCCTTTTTTTTTAGCGCGCGAGAAAGAGCTATTGGCACCCCACCTTATCTAGTATTCTTTCTCATCTATTTTTTTTTTATTTTAATATGATTCAAAATAGGATAAAAATATATCTAATTAGGGTGTAGAAGATTTTTTTTATGTGACAAAAAAAATTGGAGAAGGTAGACGTGCGCTAATTGTGTTTGGTGATTTCTTTCTTACATCACAACCTTATCTCAAAACCCATTCTACCCTTTGATTTGATTTTCAATTCTCTAGATTAAAAGAGATTAGATCTCTTGGGTGTTAAAAAGGAGGTTGTGCATGTAAGAAAAGATTTAGTGCAACAAAAATTAAAGAAGTACATGAGGTCTTGCGTGAAGAGAAGTAGCGACTTCTTTAGGACACACATCTCCATCCCAACACCTCCTCTTGTCTTCTCCACTTCATGTTCACGCCCAGATATGATAGAGATCAGATCTAAGAAGAGAAGAAGAAGGATTTTTCTTCTCTTCATCGTGATCTGGTTTAGATCCCATCGGATCCACGTGAAAGAGTTCGTGCAGCGATCTTCTTCTTTAAGATCTGGAAGAAGAGATCTAGATCCAAGGATGAGGAGTGAGATCTGCAAGGTGCTAGCATATCAGTAATCTCGATACTCTGATCAGACATCTCTATGTGGATACTAGTAGAGATTGGATGCATGTGCGGCTACGATTAGAACCCGGGACATCCACAGGATTCGAGGTATGGAGATTTGATCTCCATTTGTTTTACTAACCGATTGTTTTTCTTTTTCAAATTTTAGATCATGGTTGAATGTTCATATCAAAATCCATGCTATTATTTTAAATTTGATCTGATATGTTAATAAATTAAAAATATTTAAATTTATTTATTTTTGCTATATAGATGTTTAGAAAAAAAATTTTACCTACACGTACGAAATCGTAGCGATTTTCTAACAATTATGTGTTTTTAAAAGGGTCAGTGGGAGTGCTATCATGTTCTCTGTAATATACATAGATGACATCTTCCTAATTAGGAGTGTCCTATACTGACATAGGTTAAAATGTGGTTATATGTAGAATTCTCCCTGAAAGATCTTAGGCAAGCATCTTATATTCTGAGTATATAGGGATCTATAGAGATAGATCCAATTGGATGCTTGTGTTTTTATAGAAAAGTATAGAGAGTAGATGCTGAAAGGATTCAACATAGAAACCTCGGAGAGGGGTCTGCTACCCTCTTGGGCATAGATATATGCCATGTTCTGACTCGAACTGATATAGTCAATGTTATAAATGTCATGAGTAGATATCAGTTGTATCCAAACTAGGAGCGCTGGATTGCTGTGAAAATATTTTTAAGTACTTAAGAAGAGCTAAAGATTTGTCCTTAAGTTTTGAAAAAGGATCAAAGCTAGGAGTAGAAGGATACACCAATTCAGACTTTATGTCTGATGTTAATAGTAGAATGTCTACACCAAGAGGTGTGTTCTTGTGCAATCATGATTCGGTATCTTGGAAAGGTCCCAAGCAATCGATCGATGGAAGCTGAGTACACTGTATATGTGTAGGATGCATTCTAGTTTTAATGTTAATTATAGAACTGGATATCATATCATTAGATGTCATGATACTATACTGCAAAGATAATGACACCATAGCCCTCGCTAAAGAGCCTAAGTCTCATCAGATATTTAAGCATATAGAGCAACAGATTGTGCGACTACCTCAAGTAAAAATATATGGAGGTACAGAGAGCAAAATCTACATGAGATGTGATAAATCCACTGGTAAGTCACTTAGCTAGTTGAAAATTGAAGCCTGTCTTAAGAAGATGGGGTTTGGTATATGGCAAATTGGTTTTAGTTTAAGTAAGAGATTGTTGGATGTATGCCCTAGAAGCTAATCTTGGCTGATGCATATCATATTACTAGGATATGATTTTATACTTAATGGGTATTTATATTACTATTTATGTTCTATATGTCCATGAATCATCCAAGAGATTAATAAGATGATGACACATATTCTCAAAGAGTTGTGAATTTGAGGCATGTGTCATTGATGGTTAATTCTTAAATTGCTCCTAGTCATAGGATCATCATGGGGATGGTGATTGATTCAGATAGATCGATGTACGGATCACTTCCTTCAGATAGATGAATTTTGAATCTGCAGTATAGTGATACTGGAGTGAGAGTGCAGGTGATTGTTAGAGAACAACTAGCACTGAGCATGTCTAACATGAGAAGTTATATGGATGTCTGCTCACTCATTAGCAACTTTCTCGATGATGCAATAATGTGACTGGTCTTTTGACCTACGGTATTATCGCTACTCGCAGTGAGGCTACTAGAGTTTGACTACACATAAATATTGACTCAATGAATCCTTATAGTAGATATTGACGATAGTTGGTCTACTGTAGGAGTAAGGTACACTCCTAGATAGAATCTATAGATCCTAGTAGAGTGGAGTAGTCCTATGAGATTTAAGAAGCTGAGTCCTTAAGTCTATAGCTATAGCAGTGTGACTTATGGAAAAGAGTTTCCATGAGAATCATATATGGATTCAAACTAATTAAATCTATCATATGATCGATGTTGAGGTTTAATGACTTATCCATCACCTAATATCTGATCGAAACTCATGATAAAGGGACTGTATCATACGTTAACTGTACCTAGAGATTTATCATTTTTTATTCTACTGGATTGCCACTACATACTACTAGGTGTCACTAATGAATTTTGAGATCCATGAGCATCATTTCGATGATTGATGATCTTTGATGGATAGAGTTGGAATGGTTTCAACCCATTGAAAAGAGTTTCAACGATATTGTGATAGGGATCACAATATATCTCACTATCAAATAGAATAAAACTTATGGGGTCAAATACAGAGATTTTTGACTGATTAGATAGTTAAATTATGATTATGAATCATGATAGAATTTAATCATCAATATGATTGATAATTAATCTAATATAAAAATTATAATTAAATAACTCACTAAAGAGTTAGTGAGTTATAGGAGGATTAATTAGCAACTGGATTGCTAATTGACTCAATTTGATTGAGCAATGAAGCTTGTATCAAGTCTAATTGAATTAGATTCAATTTGACTTAACATGGGTTTGATTTGATCAAGCCTAATTGGGTTATAAGAAAATCCAATTACATGAGAGAATAATTTTTTATTTCATTAAGATTTGGGTTTGACCTAATTTTTAATTAGATTAAGATTTAACTATTGAAAAATATATCCTAAAGCCAATCGTTCGATGATTGTGCTAATTATAAATGTATATGAATTGATCAATGATAAAAGATATTTGACTTTTTTCATCATAAAGTTACATCTTCTAACAAACTTCTATGTTGTGATGAAGACCTTGGGACTACTTAAATCAATAAAAGAAGATTTATCGCATAGTCTTTAAACTGATTTGCAACCAAACGATATGCTATTACTAAGACGATAGCGATATCAAGTATAGGTCATTGTATGCCATATTTATTGGTTATCCTCATAATCAAATAGTGTGGAGATACTGGTATGGCATGCAAGTGAGATGTAGGAGTATATCTCATTGAACGTGACCAACTACAGAGCACTCTGCTGTCAAGAGTAGCTCACGAAGATATGGGTATAAGTGTCCTTCTGACCTGAGATCACTAGGTAACTTTCTAGCAACTCATTATACTTTGGTGCTAGACTAACTGAGTTTCTAATTCAGTGATGGAAGGTTTCTGGATACAGTTAAGTACTTGTCAAGTTGGTGTGTGAGTCAAGATGGCTTGACCCCTCCGAATTAGTAGGAGTTAATATATCAATATATTTCAAGTTAATAAAATCTTAGCTTGGATAATCTATGTGATGGATTTGAAAGATTATAATATAATATGGATGACTTATCTATGATTGATAATTAAATCCTAGATTTTCTTGAGCATTAGAGTCAAATAGATAAATTATACGGTAACCATACACCAATAGATTCCTGAATGTTGCTTCACCATCATTTGACCTATCCGGACATTGACTCCCATTGTTAGATGGTTACATTGATTGGTTCAAAAAATTATTTTTATGCTACTGACTTAGATTCAAACCTATGGAGTCACACTCAAAAGAAGTTTCTGATTGATCATATGGTTGATCAACGATTGAGAATCATTCAAGGGCTTAATCGTCAATTTGATTGATGATTAACCTTATACAAAAGTTGTAATAAATTTTTTCACTAAGTGTTAGTGAATTAATGAAAGATTAATTAGCAATTAGATTATTGATTAGCTTAATTTGATTGAGCAAAGAGGATTAAATAAAATCTAATTAAATTAGATTCAATTAGGTTTGACCCGATTAGATTATGGATGACTTAATCGCTAAGGAAGAATTATCTCTGATTTGATTAGAATTTTGATTCAATCAATTTTTAATTTGATTAAAAATTTATGAAACTAATTAGATTGAATTTTATCTATTTTATTTGTCTAAACTAGATATGATTTGATTTGGATTCAAATAAGGAAACAAAGAGTCCATATAGCATTAGACTCTTCTCCCTTGCGCCTCCTACATTGGATGCCACCTTTCTCCACACATAAAATTATTTTGCATGAGATTTCTTCATGCCAAAAGCTCTTTTCCTTTTCTATCTCACATCCAAATTTGGGTAAGATCTTATTTTAAATGGTATGTTCAAATTAGATTTGAATTGGATACCATATGGATAATGTTTGACATTATCTACAAGACATTGCGCCAACTTCCTTTTATTCTTTTATTTTGTGTGACCAAAAAAAAGTTTTCTCACCATGGGAAATTAGTTGATTTACTATGAAAAAATAAAAAAAGAGGCATCCCATATTTTTTTGGGCATGTTTTGGTGTGAATAGAATAGAGGAGGCAACATCTTGTAAGAGTCCATGATCTCTAAGACTCTTCACCCTTATTTCTGACATGCTAATAAAAAGGGGTTTTTATTTTTGTTTTGAGCATGTAAGAGAGTAGAGAGAGTGCTTTACATGTTGAGGATCTTGGGGCATGAGTTCTTGGCATGAAAAAATAGAGAAGGGCCCACTTCTCTTTGGGTGTGCGTAAAACCTAGGTTTCTAGGGTTTCTTCCTATGGGTTTGGGAAGAGAGGAAAAATAAGAGAGAAATTATTTTTTTCTTCATCTTTTTTTCACCTCTTCATCTTCTCTAGAAGTCCATCTTTAATTTTTGAAAAGGTTTCAAAGATTTGAAGAAAGGATCCAGATCAGTCTAGGAGAAGGTCTTCGTGTAAGCTACACTCCCGAAAAGATCGATCAGATTGAGGCTTTGAGTGGACTTTCCGTAGAAGCCGGACATATGTGCGGCTATAAGCAACTAGCAAAGATCATCTTCACCATATTTTTCAACAGTGGCGACCATCGATTCATGCTCAGGTATCGAGTTCTAAAATCTGATAGGTGTAAATTTGATCTATTGTTTACATCCATGTATATAGATTTTATCATCTAGATTTTTTAGATTTTATATGCAACATATCATGTCATAGATCCTAGAGTAGATTAATCTAATGATTAGTTCATATGCATGTTAGATTTGTGGGGAAAATCAGTGCAGGGGTAAAATGGTAATTTTAAAACTTTTTCAAAATTATGATTTTACAATGAAAAAATATTAATTAATCTAATTAATTAACATGAATTTATCCTATATTAGGATCTAAATATGATATATAGCATACATTTATTTAAATTTGAAATTCAAATTCGAACAGTAAACGCTTTACTGTAATGTGTTCAGAACACAATACCTTTGCGTGGGTAGTAGATCGTCGCAATCTGATCACCGTTGGGAGAGTCTGATCATCGTGATGCAACCACACAGCGTATTTGGCCTCTGTGGATTATCCACATAAAGCTTTCAGTCTGATCGACTCCTCACGAGTGCTAGCTTGTTGTAGAGCCTTTTTGACGGTCGATGCTGATCGAACTCCTTCGATCGATGTCTGTCGATTCTTTGGATGCTCCAGATCGTCAACAGATGTGCTTGAGAGGATGTTGAAGATCTCTCTGAGATTTTGTGGGCTCATGACACTCGTAGCTCACTTTCTCACTTTCCGAACCCCAGGCTAAAACTCTAGGGAACTCACCAGAAACCTTGCATCCACTTTTCTTTCTTTTTCTTTTGGAAAGATATGGACTTCCTTCTCATGCACAAGACTTTCTTACGCCCCAAAATTTTTCTCCAAAAATCTTCTTCTTATACGCCCCACTCTTCTCTTCCTTTTATAACAACATCAAACGTCTTATCCAAAAGAAAGGATAAAGATGAGTAATTACACATTTGAATTCAAATCAAATTTTGAATTCAAATGGATATCAACTCATCCTTTATCCACTAAAGGCATGAGGCGTGGCTTAAATTATGCATGGAGTGATTTCATGAGAAATATTTTTCTCATGTAATAAATGGGGCGTTAAAAAAGGGATAAGGTACAAAGATTGATTGCCCATTCAAATTCAAACTTTATTTTGAATTTGAATGGCCAACCAATCATCCTTATCCATTCAATTGGCACATTAAAGTGGAGCGTGGAGAGGGCTTGGCGTAAGGAAAAAATTCATGAGAAGTTCCTTCTCATGAATTCAAATGGGTGCAATGGAAGTGAGGTGGCGCATGGAGATTGGGTCAAGGTGGTTTCATTATTTAAACCAACCTAATTGAACCAAATAAGTTAGGTCCAATTAGACTAATTTAAATTCAAATTAATTAAGCTTAATTAGGCTCAATAAAATCCTAATCAAATCAGAAATTGACTAAGCCCAATCCTTGATCAAATCAGGGACCAAACCATCTCGACGATTAGGTCAACTCTTAACCTAATCGGGTCAAACCCAACTGAATCCAATTCAATTGGACTTGATCCAAAAATAATTACTCAATCAAATTGAGTTAATTAGTGATCAAATTACTAATAAAACCTCTCATAAATATTGAGTCTAAATTCGATGGGTAATCGGGCATCAGAATTCATCGATATGTAACCCTGATCGAAAAGTCCCAACCAGTGGGACTCTTGACCCCGATACCCATAATGTGTGGAACTCGTGATCAGAGAATCCTGATTCTCGATCTCTGAGTCCCAAACATGTAGGATTCTACACCAGCCATCAGATCAGATAGGAACCTCTAATGTGTGTGACCCCGCAGGTTCGAACCTAAGTCGGTAGCACAGGAACCAATTCCTGTACTAATCGAAGTGACCATCTAGCAATGGTACCCGATGTCCGGATAGGTCGAAGAGTCACAATTGCAACACTTGGAACCTACATGAATATGGTTACTGTATAATTCATCCTTTCGACTCCTGTGTTTAGGATGACTCAGGGTTAAACTGTTAACCCTGATCAGATCATCCGAATCGTGCTCAACTCAAACAGTCCTGTGACTCCTTACAAGGACTACCCTGGCCAAGGTTTTGCTAAATTGAAATATGACTGTACACAGCTCCTAAACTGGAGTGGTCAATCCCATCTTGACACATGCATCGATAAGTCAAGTACTTGACTACACCCAGCAGCCTTCCGTCACTGAATTAGAAATTCAGGTAGTCCAGTGCCTAAGTGCAGTGAGTTGCTTGCAAGTCACCGTGGCTGTCTCAGGTCGGAGGGATATTTATACCCATATTCTATCGGAGCAAATCTTGATAGCATAAATAGCTCCAGAGTCGGTCACGTTCAGTGCAGATGTACCCTTACATCTCACCTGTATGCCATACCAGTGTCTCCACACTCATTAGTTAAGAGGATAACCAACCTATATGGCACACAATGACCTATGCTTGATAAACGTTGTCATCTTTGGTAACAACGTATCATTTGGTCGCGAACAGATTTAAAGACTAAACGACAAATCCTCCTTTGTCGAGTCTAAATAGTCCTAAGGACTTCACCACAACATAGGAGTTCATTAGAAGATAAAATATTTTGTGATGAAAAATGCCAAAATAATTTTTATTAATTCATAATTCATGTACATATACAGAAGGAGCACAACCGTCAACAGGCTGACGATTGGCTTTGGGATACTATTTTCAACAATCTCCCACTTGACCAAAAGTCAATCGGTGCAGTATCTAATACCCATCTTCGACTTGTAGTCGTTGAACTCCTTCACCGCAATGGCTTTAGTGAATGGGTCGGCCAGGTTCTTCTTTCTGTCGATCTTCTGAAGGTCGATGTCACCTTGATCCATAATTTTTCAAATGAGATGGTAGCGGCACAGAATATGCTTCGTCCGCTGGTATGCCTTTGGTTCCTTCGCCTGAGCAATGGCTCCAGAGCTGTCACAGTAGAGCAGAACTGGACCAACAAGGGAGGGTGCTACTCCGAGCTCGGTGATGAATTTTCTCAGCCACACCGCTTCTTTGGCAGCATCTGATGCAGCGATATACTCCACCTCGCAAACTGAATCAGCCACTGTGTGTTGCTTGGAACTCTTCCAGCAGATAGTCCCACCATTAAGGATAAAAATAAATCCCGACATACTTTTGCTGTCATCGTGATCAGACTGAAAACTAGAGTCTGTAAACCCTATAAGTCTCAAGTCTGATTCACCATAAACAAGCCACTGATCTTTAGTATTTCTTAAATACTTCAGGATGATTTTAACAACCTTCCAGTGATTCTCTCCTGGATCAGATTAGTATCTACTCACTACCCCTAGTGAGTATGCCAAATTTGATCATGTACACGTCATGGCGTACATGATAGATCCCATTGTCGAAGCATATAGAATCCTACCCATACGCTCTCTCTCTTGAGGTATTGTCGGACAATCCCTCTTCGAGAGAGAAATTCCATGGCCTATCGGAAGATAGCCTTTCTTGGAATTCTCCATGCTGAATCTCTTTAGCATAGTATCAATGTACGTGGACTGAGGTAAACCAAGCAACCTTTTAGATCTATCCCTATAGATCCTAATCCCTAGGATGTAGGAAGCTTCTCCCAGATCCTTTATGGAGAACTGTGACGACAGCCAAATCTTTATTCCCTGTAATGCAGGGACATCATTCCCAATTAAGAGAATGTCATCCACATACAATACAAGAAATACTACTACTAGACCATTAGCCCACTTATAAATGCAGGGCTCTTTTCCGTTCTTAACGAAGCCATACGTCTTGATCATCTTATCGAAACGTATGTTCCAACTCTGTGATGCCTGCTTAAGTCCATAAATGGACCTCTGTAGCCTGCACACCTTAGACTCATCTATGGATGTAAATCCTTCACGTTGTATCATATACACCTCTTCATCCAGCTCTCCATTTAGGAAAGCTGTCTTCACATCCATCTACCAGATTTCATAGTCCAGATGGGCAGCTATCGCAAGCATAATCCGAATGAATTTGAGCATTGCCACAGAAGAAAATATCTCGTCATAGTCTATACCATAATGTTGATGATATCCCTTGGCAATCAGATGGGCTTTATAGGTTTCCACCTTTCCGTCCGTGCCTCTCTTCCTCTTGAAGACCCATTTACACCCTATGGGTTTTACTCCTTTGGGTGGGTCAACCAATGTCCACACATCGTTGACCTTCATGGACTCCATTTCGAATTTCATGGCCTCTAGCCATTTCTCAGAGTCAGATCTCTGTATTACATCCATGTAGGTGATCGGATCCTCATCATTTTCATCAAGTTCGGTAGGATCGTCGTGCCAGACCAAGAAACCATAGTATCTGTCCGGTTGATGTGGTACTCTACCAGATCGCCTTAAGGGTGCTTGAACAATGGGCTCCGGATCTGATCTAACCAAATTCGGTTCAGGTTCAGCAACTTGTGTCGATTTTTCCACCTGTCGAACTTCGTCAAGTTCGACCTTAGAGGCAACAGTCCCTTCACCAAGGAACTCTTTTTTCAAAAAAATTGCCTTAAGGCTGACAAACACTTTTTGCTCATCAGCTAAGTAGAAGTAATATCCTTTGATCTCTTTTGGGTACCCTACAAAATTATACTTGTCAGACCTAGGTCCAAGCTTGTCTGTAATTAAATGTTTAACATAAGCCGGACACCCCCAAACCCTATGGTGCGAGAGTACTGGCTTACGTCCTATCCATATCTCATATGGCATTTTGGTTACAGACTTACTCAGAACTCTATTTAGAAGGTAACAAGCCAATTCAAGCGCATATCCCCAGAGGAAGATCGACAGACCAGCAAACCCCATCATGGATCGAACCATATCCAATAAGATCCGATTTCTCCTTTCAGATACACCATTATGTTGTGGTGTTCCAAGGAGTCCACTGAGAGAGAATCTCATTCTCCCCAAGATATGTCAAAAAATCATTGGAAAGGTATTCACCTCCTCGATCAGATCGAAGAGTTTTAATACACTTCCCAGTTTATTTTTCTACTTCATTTCGAAATAGTTTGAACATTTCAAACGACTCCAATTTATGCTTCATTAAATAGGCATACTCATACTTTGATAGGTCGTCTGTGAAGGTTATGAAGTAGAAATATCCACCTCTTGCACTTGAGCTCATGGGTCCACATACATCAGAATGTACCAGATCCAAGAGTTCACTGGCTCACTCACCTTTTTCAGTAAAAGGTGATTTGGTCATTTTACCAAGAAGACAGGACTCACAGGTTGGAAGTGATTCACAATCACCTACTTCAAGAATTCTTTCTTGAGCCAATCTATTTATCCTGTTCTTATTGATATGACCTAGCCTACAGTGCCAAAGGTAGACTTCTGACATATTTTCTATTCTAGGACATTTACCGGAGGTTTGAACCACATTTACAGGTTGTGATAGAAAGTAAATTCCATTATTAAGTTATCCAACAAACATTGTAACACCATTCAAAATGATATTGCAAACGTTTTCTTTTATTAAAAATTGATAACCGTTCATGACCAAAAGGCCTACAAAAATAATATTTAATAAAAAGCTTGGACAATAGTGACATTCACTCAGAATTATATTTCGAGAATTGATTACAAGGTTCATGATTCCTAATGCTAGAACTGAAACTTTGCTTCCATCTCCAACGTTCAAAAATCTCTCGCCTTCATCAAATCTCCTACTGACCTGCAGACCCTGCATCGAATTGCAAATATGATAAGGGCTTCCGGTATCCAATACCCAGACAGTAGTATCACAAATGAAAAAGTTGCAAGGTATTATCATATAAGTACATTGCTTCTTCTTCGGCCTGTTCGGGTCCAGGGAGGTAATGTATAGAGGACAATTCCTCTTCTAGTACCCCTGCTTCTTGCAAAAGAAGCACTCCGCCTGGCTCTGGTCGGGCTTACACTTTTTGGTCTGACCCTGTGCAGACATCTCAGCATGCAGCTGTACCTTCTTATTCTTCTTCTTCCCTTTCTTAAAGGGTCGACGACCAGAAGAAGACCCTCCCATAACATTCACCGACTCCTTATGGAGCTGGTGATCCTTCTCAAAGTTCTGCAGCAACCCCAACAAGCTGTGGTAGTTCACTGCAGGCTTTGTCATCCGAAAATGAGTAAGGAAGGGGAGGAAGGACTTGGGCAATGAATTAAGGATCGCATCCTTACCGAGCTACTTGTGCAGGGGAAAGCCCAGTTTACTTAGGTGCTCAATCATTTCGATCATGTACAGTACATGATCAGTGACTGAGGCTCCATCCCTCATCCGAGCATTGAAAATGGCACAACTAGTTTTGTGCCTTTCAACGTCGTCAGGCATGCCAAAGGAGTCGTTCAACATTTGAAGCATCTCCTGTGGCTGGGCGTTCTCGAACCTGCGGCTGAACTCATCATTCATTGCCGCCAGCATTATGCACCGGACGGTGGTGCGATTGTTGAGCCACTTCTGGTAAGTATCTCGGACCGTCCCTCTAGCGTTCAGGACTGGCTCCTCAGGTGCCGGATCCATTACAACATAAAGGATCTGCTCATGCTCAAGGATGATTTTTAATTTTCGATACCAACTATCGAAATTAGGTCCCATAAGCTTGTCATTATCTAATAATGACCGGAGCGATAGGGTAGTGGCCATAGCTGCATAAAGGACAATCAGACCTATATTAGTACATAAATTATTAATACTAAAGACTTGGACTTTAGTCTAAAGTTTCTCCCAGTATTTTTACAAATTGATAGCCTCAACCTCCAATTCGAAGAATTACTTTAATTCCTTAGTGGGTACTTGAATCCACATAGACTACACACGAGCCCAACTTTGGTTGGTCAACCCATGTGCTTCTATGGGTAGGTTCATAACCAGTTATTTCTCTAAACAACTTCTAGTAATTGATTTTGCCCCAGAACCTAATCAGTAGGCTTTGGCCTCCACTGAAAAGATCTGGTTAGGTCCAACCATTAACATGATTTGATTTGGTGAATCAGACCAATAAATGATCAGGCCTGACTTTGGCCGGCCAACCTGACTATCATCAGAAAGACTCAAATCAAATTATCATATTATGAATGATAATTCCATTAGTCAATAAGCACCAAGCCTTTGGGCCTCCAATGATTATTAAACTAATGGACTCATTATCACTCACTTAATGGGAGGCTATGACTTAGTTATCAATATAACTTAATCATTTTTAGGGACCTAATAATTTTTAAGGATTTTATTAAAGGATAGATGAGAAGAAAATATCCAGTCAATTTCAATCCTCCCACTGACTTCACCAAGTCAGATTAAAAAAGATTTAATTAAAGCTGGCATTAGGAGCACCTAAATCAGTCAAACTGATTTACCTAATGACATGGGTGAGCCCTAATCACCAAGTGATCTAATCAAAATCTAATTCACCAGGTTGGCCAGGTAAGTGAGATCAGTGATGGGGATAAGCCATTAACTCGTTAGAGATCGAATCACTACGAGTAGCTCCCGCTTAAAAACCACTGGTCAAACTGTCAAACTTACCTTAGACACCAACCGGTTCATTAGTTTTAATTTGATCAACTTAGTAAATAGGGTTCCACCGCATAGCCATGAATTAAGTCCATCTTGGTCTAGTTAAAGACATGGACCCATTCAACTACAACTATTGGAGTTGAGTCTAGAGTATCCTTGACCTAATCTAATTCAACTTTTGATTAGATTTGACTAATTACTCTAATTTAGTCTATTTTTTTAAGCTAACCTTAGGTCTAACCCAATTATGGACCTAATCCATCTAACCCATTGACCCATAAATTTATGCAATTGTCTTAGGTCTTAATTCACAATTCTAGACCTACTAGACAACACTTAATTCTTTTAATTAAGTATTTGGGCTGATGGGTCAGGATTTGGTATTTCGAAAATAATTTTCAAATTTGAAAGGTTTTATTTTCTATTCACCAAATATGTTGACTCATTTCACAAATAGATCAGCACATTTCATAAATAGCAATCCTATTGCTAATTACATAACACAAAATAACTCAATCAAAATAAATCATGAATATTCTTTTAGATCTAATCTAACACATTCATGATAAATTTCACAATTGAACCTTTATAATTAATTCCTTTCGCTGCTTCATCTGCATGGGATATAATTACAGTGGCACCCCTACTGCCATAGGAGACCCCATCGAATGGGAGGAGAGGGCCTTTAAACCCTACTTTTCTCTTATGATCGAACGGCCATGGCAACCAACCCAATTCGATTACTTGCTACTTGGATCAAGTATATCTAAATATACTAATTTCAAAATTTAAAATTTAAATTTCAAATTTTAAATTTCAAATTTTGAATTTCAAATAAATTTCAAATTTCAAATTTTAAAATTTTGAATTTCAAATTTTGAATTTTAAATTTTGAATTTCAAATTTGAAATTTCAACCAAATTTCAAATTTCAAATTTTGAATTTCAAAATTTTGAATTTTGAATTTCAAATTTCAAAATTTAAATTTTAAATTTTAAATTTCAAATTTTTAAATTTTAAATTTTGAACAATTTTCAAAATTCAAATTTTGAATTTTAAATTTCAAATTTTAAATTTAAACTTTTAGATTACAACTTAATCTATGCATGCAAATATATATATCATATCTAAGAACCAGCTCTGATACCATTTGTGGGGAAAATTAGTGCAGGGGTAAAATGATAATTTTAAAACTTTTTCAAAATTATGATTTTACAGTGGAAAAATATTAATTAATCTAATTAATTAACATAAATTTACCCTACACTAGGATCTAAATATGATATATAGCATGCATTCATTTAAATTTGAAATTCAAATTCGAACAGTAAATACTTTACTGTAATGTGTTCAGAACACAATACCTTTGCGCGGATAGTAGATCACCGTAATCTGATCACCGTTGGGAGAGTTTGATCATTGCGATGTAGCCACACAGTGTGTCTGGCCTCTATGGATCGTTCACACGAAGCTCTCGGTCTGATCGACTCCTCACGAGTGCTAGCTCGTTGTAGAGCCTTTTTGACGGCCGATGCTGATCGAACTCCTTCGATCGATATCTGTCGATTCTTCAGATGCTCTGGATCATCAACAGATGTGCTTGAGAGGATGTTGAAGATCTCTCTGAGATTTTGTGGGCTCACGACACTCGTAGCTCACTTTCTCACTTTCCGAACTCCAGGCTAAAACTCTAGGAAACTCACTAGAAACCTTGCACCCACTTTTCTTTCTTTTCTTTCTTTTTCTCTTGGAAGGATATGGACTTTCTTCTCACACACAAGACTTCCTCACACCACAAAATTTTTCTCCAAAAATCTTCTTCTTACACGCCCCACTCTTCTCCTCCTTTTATAACAACGTCAAACGTCTTATCCAAAAGAAAGGATAAAGATGAGTAATTACACATTTGAATTCAAATCAAATTTTGAATTCAAATGGATACCAACTCATCCCTTATCCACTAAAGGTGTGAGGCATGGCTTAAATTATGTATGGAGTGATTTCATGAGAAATATTTTTCTCATGTAATAAATGGGGCGTTAAAAAAGGGATAAGGTACAAAGATTGATTGCCCATTCAAATTCAAACTTTATTTTAAATTTGAATGGCCAACCAATCATCCTTATCTATTCAATTGGCACACTAAAGTGGGGCATGGAGAGGGCTTGGCATGAGAAAAAAATTCATGAGATGTTCCTTCTCATGAATTCAAATGGGTGCAATGGAAGTGAGGTGGCGCATGGAGATTGGGTCAAGGTGGTTTCATTATTTAAACCAACCTAATTGAACCAAATAAGTTAGGTCCAATTAGATTAATTTAAATCCAAATTAATTAGGCTTAGTTTGGCTCAATAAAATTTTAATCAAATCAGAAATTGACTAAGCCCAATCCTTGATCAAATCAGGGACCAAACCATCTCGACGATTAGGTCAACTCTTAACCAAATCGGGTCAAACCCAACTGAATCCAATTCAATTGGACTTGATCCAAAAATAATTACTCAATCAAATTGAGTTAATTAGTGATCAAATCACTAATAAAACCTCTCATAAATATTGAGTCTAAATTCGATGGGTAATCGGGCATCAGAATTCATCGATATGTAACCCTGATCGAAAAGTCCCAACCAGTGGGACTCTTGACCCCGATATCCATAATGTGTGGAACTCGTGATCAGAGAATCCTGATTCTCGATTACTGAGTCCCAAACATATAGGATTCTACACGAGCTATCAAATCAGATAGGAACCTCTAATGTGTGTGACCCCGCAGGTTCGAACTTAAGCCGGTAGCACAGGAACCAATTCCTATACTAATTTTATGACCATCTAGCAATGGTACCCGATGTTCGGATAGATCGAAGCATCACAATCACAACACTCAGAACCTACATGAATATGGTTACTGTATAATTCATCCTTTTGACCCCTGTGTTTAGGATGACTCAGGGTTAAACTGTCAACCCTGATCAGATCATCCGAATCATGCTCAACTCAAACAGTCCTGTGACTCCTCACAAGGACTACCCTGGCCAAGGTTTTGTTAAATTGAAACATGACTGTACACAGCTCGTAAACTGGAGTGGTCAATCCCATCTTGACACACGCATCGATAAGTCAAGTACTTGACTACACCCAGCAGCCTTCTGTCACTGAATTAGAAATTCAGGAAGTCCAGTGCCTAAGTGCAGTGAGTTGCTTGCAAGTCACCGTGGCGGTCTCAGATCGGAGGGATATTTGTACCCATATTCCATTGGAGCAAATCTTGACAGTAGAAATAGCTCCAGAGTCGGTCACGTTCAGTACAGATGTACCCTTACATCTCACCTGTATGCCATACCAGTGTCTCCACACTCATTAGTTAAGAGGACAACCAACCTATATGGCACACAACGACCTATGCTTGATAAACGTTGTCGTCCTTGGTAACAACGTATCATTTGGTCGTGAACAGATTTAAGGACTAAACGATAAATCCTCCTTTGTCGAGTCTAAATAGTCCCAAGGACTTCACCACAACAGAGGAGTTCGTTAGAAGATGAAACATTTTGTGATGAAAAATACCAAAATAATTTTTATTAATTCATAATTCATGTACATATACAAAAGGAGCACTACCGTCAATAGACTGATGATTGGCTTTGGGACACTATTCCCAACAAGATTAATATGATTAATCTAGATATCTTCTGCTGTATTTTATTCAAAAAACTTTTTAAATACATACATGACATCGCCTAAGTTCACCAACATTGGTATCAAAGCCTAGATTCATTATGATGTGTTATATGTGCATATTAGATCTGAAATTTAATTTTATTTAGATTTGATATGTGATATCTTAGATCTAAAATTAATTAATGGTTGATCGCATAAACTGATATAAGGTTATCCTGTTGTAGGGTTTATCCCTTACAGTGAACAGATTATCCTAGTTTGTATTGATCGTTGATAAAATTTGATTTTATATGTTGCATGTAATGTTTATAATCTGATTTAGCTGTGATCAGATTTGATGTAATTTAGATTAGATCTAAATTCAAGTATATGTGATATGTGATTAGATTAGATGGTCCGATTAGCAAGTACTTAGATTGGGTTGATCACCAAGCCATCCAATCATACGAGAAGGATTTAAAGGCCCTCTCTTCCCATTCGATGGGGTGCTCTTATAGCATGTAGGGGTGCCATGTGATTAGATCTCATGAAAAATAATGTGAAAGGAAGAACTTATTTTTTTGCAAAATCTTAGATTTATTATATGTGATACAAAGTTATATGAAAAATAAAATATCTAATATATATGATTAAAATTATTTTAATCATGAGAAAATAAAATCTTGAATCATAAAAAATTACCCCCTTGAGGCTCTCTGAGGGATTCCGTCCGTCGAGCTTCTAGCCTGGAAAGGGATGACCTCGAAGCCTCCAAAAAGCTCGAGACCTATTGAGCCCCCCTCCTCTCCGAACTTCTGAAGGAACAACTTTTGTTCAATGTCGGCCTGAGTCCTCTTAAACCTGCTGGTATCATTTTTTTTTTGCTTCCCCTTTCTCTTATTCCATCTCTGAGCCATGTTGATCTTCTTTTATCACAGATATGGGCGCAAGCGTGGCTCAGAGGTTAGCCCAGGGTCTCAAGACCCACAAGAGAAAAGATGCCTCGACTTCAGAGTCGGTGAAGAAAGCCAAGACAGAAGGGACAAGCTCGACCGCACCTGCTCCGGTTGCCATCGCCGTCGAAGTCCCTTCCGATGCCGAACCCAAAGTCCCCCGAGTCCTTTCACGGAGCCCCCCGACCGAGGATCTTGCTCCAAAGGCTCGTCCTGAGGGGGCACCCGAGGCCGAAGGGAGGAGGAGAAAGAAGACCCTGGCCCGAAGGAGCCGCAGTCGCAAGGTTGCCATCGAGGGGGCCGGTGGCTCCGAGGAAGACTTGGGGGAAAATCCCTTCAATAACAGGGACTTAATAAAGACGCTGGTCGAAGGGTGCATTCTGCTCAAGGTCGTCGAGAGGATCGTCCTTGCTGATCCCGAGCTGCGGGTCTGAGACTCTCTGGGATCTTTCCTTGAACTAGGTTAACTCGCCTTTTTCCTCCTTCTTGCTTCTTAATTTATTTTTCAGCCTTTATATTGACTCCCCGACCTTTCTTGCAGATTGGGGACCAGCTTGTCGCCAATGTCGAGGCGGTGAAGATTGCCAAAAGGTCACCAGCTTGTCGCCACGTGGAGTTTGTTACGGAGAGTGGTGTCCATTATCGTGACTTACCAGAGAGTGGAGCAGGGTAGCAGCCCTTGTTGTGGCTTGTCAGAGAGTGGTGGAGCCGCATGGAATCTGTTGCAGAGAGTGGAGCAGGGTAGCGGCCCTCATCGTGGCTTGCCAGAGAGTTCAGATCTGTCAGCTGAAGCTCGACTGGGATGTCTGATGGAGTGGAATGGCTCTCTATCTCATCGATCTAGGAGAAGCTCGGATGTTTTCGAGATCGCTGACGAGTCTACTGTTGTCGAAGGCCTTGGGTGCTGAGGCTACAGGTGAGAACCATTTGCTGTAGAGACTCGGATGAAGGCTTTCTATTGGCGAAGTCCAGTAGGAGTCCAATTGCTAGGGAAGTCCATCTGGGATTTGCCCGATGCGGAAGCTCATCTGAAGATTATCCACTGGAGGAGTCTGATTTCATGAGGAATCCAGCAGAAGGTCGGCCGGTGGTGGACTTCGAATGGCATTGGGAAGGCTCATCTGCAGGAAGAGTCTAAGGGATCCAGAGACGATCGGCCATTGTAGAAATCCAGCTGCTGGAGCCCGTCCGTTGTAGAAGCTCGTCCAAAATCCATCCACTGTGGAAGCTTGGATGGAGTCCGGTTCTTGCAGAAGCTCGTCCGGGATCCATCCACTATGGAAGTTCGGACGGAGTCCAGTTCTTGTGGGAGGCCAAAAGGAGGTTGCTTATTGTAGGGGCTCGATCGAAGATCGGTTGTCGTGGGAGCTCGGAGTAACGACCTGGCCAGTGGATCCTGCCGCATGGTAGAAGCTCGTCTGGGATCCGGTTATGAAGAAGCTCGACTGAAGTCTACCTGTAATAGAAGTTCGAAAGAAATTTATTTACAATAGAGGCTTGAATGGAATTTGCTTACAATAGATATCTGGGGTAGATAGCCCACTATAGGAATTCAGAGTAGATCGCTCGTAGTAGAAGTTCAGCTCTCGTGGTAGCTCGGTTGAGATTTGGAAGGTGGTCGACCACCGTAGAAACTTGGATGGAGTCTGGTTACTGTAGAAATCTCCTTCCGAACTTCTGTTACAGATAGACTTCAGTCGAGCTTCTTCATAGCTAGATCCCAGACGAGCTTCTACCATGGGGCAAGATCCACCGGCCAGGTCGTTACTCCAAGCTCCCACGATAATCGATCTTCGACTGAGCCCCTACAATAAGCGGCCTCCTTTCAACCTCCCACAAGAACCAGACTCCGTCCGAACTTCCACAGCAGATGGATCCTGGACGAGCTTCTACAAGAACTGGACTCTGTTCGAGCTTCCACAGCGGATGGATTTCGGATGAGCTTCTGCAACAGACGGGCTCCAATAGCTAGATTTCTACAACGGCCGATCGCCTCCGGATCGCTCAGACTCCTCCAGCAGATGAGCCTCCCCAACGCCATCTGAAGTCCACCACCGGCCGACCTTCCGCTGGATTCCTCATGAAACCGGACTCCTCCGACGGATAATCTTCAGACAACCTTCCGCATTGGGCAAATCCCAAACAGACTTCCTTAGCAATTGGACTCCTACCGGACTTCGCCAATAGAAAGCCTTCATCCGAGTCTCTACAGCAGATGGTTCTCACCTATAGCCTCAGCGCCCAAGGCCTCTGACAATAGTAGACTCATCAGCGACCTCGAAAACATCCGAGCTTCTCCTAGATCGACGAGACAGAGAGCCATTCCGCTCCATCAGACATTCCAGTCGAGCTTCAGCTGACAGATCCGAACTCTCTGGCAAGACACGACGAGGGCCGCTACCCTGCTCCACTCTCTGCAATGGATTCCATGCGGCTCCACCACTCTCTGACAAGCCACAACGAGGGCCGCTACCCTGCTCCACTCTCTGGCAAGTCACGACAACGGACACCACTCTCCGTAACAAACTCCACGTGGCCCTGAATGGCCCCCGACGCCACTACTCTCCGTAACAAACTCTGCATGGCTCTGAACGACCCACCACCAGATGGTTACAGACGTCGCTATCAATCAGTTACGCTCTTTGTCTATAAATAAAGACCCCCAGATACGTTCCTCTCTAAGCTCAAAATCTCTATCTCAAAACTCTGCTAAAATTTTCACTCGAGCACTCCATTTCTATTGAAGCAGAGTACTAACTTGAGAGTCGAAGGGTCTTGCCGAAGCACCCCCAACTTCGATTTAGACTTCCCTTGCAGGTCCCGACGGCGGCCGCGGTCATCTCGTCTCCAGCAACTCCAGCTTCGATGGAATTCTGCACCAACAGAATTGGCGCTAGAGGAAGGGGCTTGCGTGTCTTCGCAGAACCCTTATTTTTAAAGGAGTGCTCAACGTGACTATCTCCAGTCATCCTCTCCGACATTCTCTTCTCCTTCTCCTACTAGATCTCCACCTGATGCCTCCCCGAAAGGCATCCACCAAGCGATCCACGGCCTCCACGGCTAGATCTCAGGCTCCGGCCTCACCTCCAGTTTTCCAGGCTCCTCCTCCTCATCCGGCAATGGTGGTCGGTATGGAGCAGTTCGACCTACTGGTTCAGCAGGTCAGAGACCTCACCGAAGCAGTGCAGGCCATGCAGCAGCAGCAGCAACAGCCGCAGGTGTCAGTGCGGTTGGAAAGAGCATCGCCGGAGTTTCAAGATCCGGCAGTAGGGCGGGCCACTTGGGTCAGTCATCCTGTTTTTTCTGAAAAGGGGAATCCGAGGGTGGAGAGCCCCCGATCTGATCATGATTTCACTCACAGAGGATCCCTACCTCCATTCTACCAGAAGACCCTCGAGACTCGTAGTCGAGAGGACCTCCTGGATCGAAGGCTCCAGGAGATGAACCGATGGATCGAAGAGCTCCACCACGCTCCTCCTACTTATGGTGAGGACATCTGTACTGACCCTCCCTTCTCTCAAATGATCATGCAGGAATCGATCCCGCCAAACTTCAAGCTCCCTCAATTCGAAAGCTATGACGGGACTTCGGATCTGGTTGACCACCTGGAGGCCTTCCGGACAATGATGCTGCTCCATGGCGCACCAGATGCCATCCTGTGCCGAGCTTTTCCATCCACTCTGAAAGAAGCAACAAGAAACTGGTACTCGACGTTGAAGCTGGGTACCATCTTCTCCTTTGACCAGATGAGCCACCAGTTTGTGGCTCATTTTGTTAGCAGTCGGTGTCCCCGGAGAGGCTCGGAGTCCCTCATCAACATCAAGCAAAGGGAGGGGGAATCCATCCAAGCTTACATCAACCGTTTCAACGTCACCACATTGGAGGTCCGAAACTTGGACCAATCAGTCGCGATGGTCGCTTTGAAGGGCGATCTTCAGAAGAACGATATTTTGTTTTTCCTGAAAAAGAAGTATCCCAGAGATTTTGCTGATTTGCTGGCTCGGGCCAAAGGATATACCCGAGCAGAAGAAGCCTTCAAGATGAAGGATGAGGAGACTGCGAAGGAGTGGCAGGCGGGAGACTCAAGCAAGTCCGCAATTGAAAAAGGGCCGAGTGAAGCTCGACCGCATTCTCGAACTCCTCCCGGACACAGGCATGTTCGGACTCCTCCCCGAGCTCGTAAGCAGAGAAGCCCGGACCACAGAGTTCGACAGAGCTCTCCCCTTGGAAGATTCCATAGTTACGCCCCTCTCAACGCATCAAAAACTCAAGTGCTGATGGAGGTTAGGGAGCAGCTGCCAAGGCCGGAAAGGATGTGCTCGCACTCTGAAAAGTGCAACCCGAATAAATTCTGCCTCTATCACCGTGACCATGGCCATGACACAGAAGAATGCATTCAGCTCCGAGATGAAATCGAGAAGCTCATCAGGCGAGGTCGGTTCGACAGATTCATTCGATGCCGACCTGAAGGTAGGGAAGACCGACCTAGGGCCCTGCCGCAGCCGGAGCCACCAAGGAGGGAGGAGCAGCCTGAAGATCGACCTCCGATAGGGATTAGCAACTCCATCTCAGAAGGACCCCTACGGGGAGTAGACCTTCCGCGGCTATAGGATTCGAAAAATCTACGAATGTATTACCAACAACTTTGCCCTAAATAAAAATTTCTTTCATATTTGCGTATTTTTTCTTTTGGCGTAAGCTTATAATGACAGGAAGTAACTGCCCCATACAAATGAAATTAAGCATGTTAGGAACGGGAGGAGAACCTCATCCTAACATGAGCAAATACGAAGGCCCGATTTCTTAAAGACCGGATGGGGGAGAGGCCCTTGCAACGGCCCTTATGTGCCCCCACAGTCTTATTAGAAACAGGAGGAGAACCTTGTCCTAACATGAGCAAAGATGAAGGCCCAATTTCTTAAAGACCGGATGGGAGGAGAGGCCCTTGCAACGGCCCTTATGTGCCCCCACAGCCTTATTAGGAACAGGACGAGAACCTCATCCTAACATGAGTAAAGATGAAGGCCCGATTTTTTAAAGATCGGATGGGGGGAGAGACCCTTGCAACGGCCCTTATGTGCCCCCACAGCCTTGTTAAGAACAGGAGGAGAACCTCATCCTAACATGAGCAAAGTCGAAGGCCCGATTACTTAAAGATCGGATGGGGGGAGAGGTCCTCGCAACGGTCCTTATGTGCCCCCACAGCCTTGCTAGGAACAGGAGGAGAACCTCATCCTAACATGAGCAAAGTCTAAGGCCCAGTTACTTAGAGATCGGATGGGGGAAGAGGCCCTCACAATGGCCCTTGTGTGCCCCCATAGCCCTGTTAGGAACAGAAGGAGAACCTCGTCCTAACATGAGCTGAAACCGACTGTCGGGAGCAAGAGGAGAACCTCATCCTGACACAAACAAAGGCTCGATCAATCAAGATCGGATAAGAAGGAAAGCCTCCTCAATGGCCCCTCTACATTCTCATGACCCTATTAAGAGCAGAGGGAAGACCCTCACTCGAACACAGAAGAAAAAAAGAGATGAAAAGAGAAAGCGACGAACTACGCCAGTGATAAGTAAAAAATGAAGTACATCAAAGGCACAAGGGACCTCATCTCAACGAGGAAGAAAATCCTTGTCGAAACTCTCCAATCCCTAAGGGCGAATCAGCACAGCGATGATCAAGAATCTTCAAACAACGTCAATGTCAAACAGGATGAAAGATGAAAGAAGCTCGATAAACAATGACCCAAAGCAAGAATAGATGAGATAATGAGAAAAATTCCATTTTATTTCATTAGTAAAGCATGCGTTATGAAGCCTTTGAAGGCTGAGACTCAAGGGACCTCATCTCAATGAGAAAGAAAACCCTTGTCAAAAATCTCCAGTCCCAAAGGGTGAATCAGCACAGTGACGACCAAGAATCTTCAAACAACGCCGACGTCAAACAGGACGAAAGACAAAAGAAGTTCAGCAAACGCAACTCAATACCAAAATGGACAAGGTAATAAACAATTTCATTTTTATTTCATTGGTGAAGTACACATTATAAAGCCCTGAAAGGCTAAAAACAAAAAGAAAAATGATCGGAGAAGAAAAAGAATACATAAAAAAAAAAAGAAAGGAGCTCTAAGGAAGCCCAACTTCTTCCGACTTCAAGCTCTCGGTTTCAGTCCTTATTAGGGATTGCCTTAAGTTTTCAACTTCTTCCTCTAGTTCCATCTTTCTCAGCAGCATATCTCGGTACATCTGGTGGAACCATCGGCTCTCACCCTCCGACTCTCGAAGCCTCTTCCTCAGAACCTCGGACTCTGCCTCGGCATCTTTGACCGCCTGCTGCTCGTGGACCAGCTGAATCTTCAACCACTATAGTTCGGCCTCCTCCCACCCAAGGGCTACAGACAATTCTGCTATGGTCCCCCTCAAGGAGCGGAGCTCATCGAAGCCTTGTGCAGAGGCGAGCTGGACTCTCTCAGATAACTGCCTCCAAAGGTGGGTAACTTCGTCGGTCGCCGTCTGGAGCTTCCTTCAGTAGTCTACTTGTCTACTCCAGCCAACTCGGTAGGCGTTGTAGTTTGCCTCAGCATCCTGCAGCTGCTTTTGAAGGTCGGAGAACTTCTTCGACCAGTCTCAGTTGTGGTCGGCTTAGACTGTGAGCCAGGATGAGCTCCCTTTCAACTGGCTGATCTTCTCCCATGCGGTCGCCAGCTCGACTTCAAGGGAGTTGATCTTGGAAGCCTGAGCCCAAGATCGATCGCTGGCATATTTCTGGAGTTCCTCGAGCTCCATCACGAAGTTGGCCTTCTTTCGGGTGAATTCCATGAGACCCTTTCTGTGGAGGTCCTGAAGGCGAACAGTCTCCGCAGTGACTTCCGAATGGCTCTTCCTCAGCCGGTGAAGTTCATCTTCCAGCTTCTTGGATTTCTTCGTCAACTGGCGAACTTCTCTTCTGAGGTCTCGGATCATCAACTTCAGAGGAATCCCCTGTGGCAGGGGGAGAGCTTCAGCAGGACACTGTCATTGAGAGACAAAAGCGCAGTGGCTCAGATTAGTACAAGAAGACAAAAGATAAGGAAAAGAATACAGAAAAAAAAGGGGGGGACCCTCTATAAAGAAGGATCTGATTTTATTGATTAAATAATTTTCAAGTACAAGAGAATGAAAAAAAAAATCACCACAAAGGAAAAATACAAAGCTAGAGGTTCTGAACCTCTGGGGTAGAAGTAGAGGGGCTCGGTGTCCCCAGAAGATCATCAGCGGCAGCCGCGGCAGTCGATGAGGTCCTGGCTGGGGGAGGACCGGCAGCGGCTTCGGATGGTCCGGCTTCATCATCGGATGTCTCATTTAGGAAGTTGAGATTCAATTCAGGAAACCTCCCAGCCACCTTCTCTTGGCAGAGTTCAAAACTCTTGATGAAGGCATCCTGGCCGAACTGGACCTTTAGATCCTCCATCTCGGAGGAGGCTTTGAACTCCTCCACTGCTCGGGCCTTTGCCTCCGAGATCAGGGATGGGATCCATACTTTCAACTCGAAAACCTGCACTTTCAACTCGAAAACCTGCACCTTCAATGTGGAGACCTCGACCTCAGCCTTCCCTCTCTCCTCCTCCAAGACGGTCCTCAGATCGGATGAGATTTGTCCCACCTTTTCCAGCACCTCCTGGAGACTTAGGACCTCAGCGATCTTCTCCTCGAGGTGGGCGGCCCCAGCCAAGCGACCTTCTTCTGCCCGAGCTGCCTCTCTTTTGGCAATCTTCACCGCCTCAACATTGGCGACAAGTTGGTGCCCAATCTGCAAGAAAGGTCGGGGAGTCAATATGAAGGTTGAAGAATAAATTAAGAAGCAAGGGAGGAGGAAAAAGGTGAGTTAACCTACTTCGAGGAAAGATCCCAGAGAGTCCCAGACCCGCAGCTCGGGATTAGCAAGGACGATCCTCTCGACGACCTCGGGCAGAATGCACCCTTCGACCAGCCTCTTTATCAAATCCCTATTGTTGAAGGAATTTTTCTCCAGGTCTTCCTCGGAGCCATCGGCCCCCTCGACGGAAACCTTGCGACTGTGGCTCCTCCGAGTCAGGGTCTTCTTTCTCCTCCTCCCTTCGGCCTCGGGTGCCCCCTCGGGACGAGTCTCTGGAGTGGGATCCTCGATCGGGGGGCTCTGTGAAAGGGCTCGGGGGACTTCGGGTTCGGCGTCGAAAGGGACTTCGACGGCGACGGCAACCGGAGCAGGCACGACCGAGCTTGTCCCTTCTGTCCTGGCTTTCTTCACCGACCCCGAAGTCGAGGCATCTTTTCTCTTGTGGGTCTTGAGACCCTGGGCTAACCTTCGAGCTATGCTTGCATCCATATCTATGATAAAAGAAGATCAACATGGCTCAGAGATGGAATAAGAGAAAGGGGAAGAAAAAAAAAATGGTACCGGTAGGGTTAAGAGGACTCAGACCGACGTTGAGCAAAAGTTGTTCCTTCAGAAGTTCGGGGAGGAGGGGGGCTCGGTAGGCCTCAAGCTTTTTGGAGTCTTCGAGGTCATCCCTTTCCAAGCTAGAAACCCGACGGACGGAATCCCTCAGAGAGCCCCAAGGGGGTAATCCTAGCTCCAAGGTCGGGCATCGGACATAGAAGAACCTCTCCTTCCAGTTGTGGATAGAAGAAGGGGTGTATTTCAGCAACCCCTTTCTACCGAACTGAGGGGAGAAGTACCATCGGTCCTTTATCGAGGGATGACGCTTGAAGGTATAGAAATTTCTAAACAAAGAAAGAGTCGGCCGAACTTCAGCTAAACTACAAAGAGAAAGAAACCTTATCAAAAATCTAAAGGAGTTCGGCACGATGGAAACTAGAGAAATGTTCAGAAAATGAAAGAGAGCGACGACAAAGGATGGCAGTAGAAGCCAAAGTCCGGTATGGAAGGCCTCCTGGTACAGACAGAAGCAGCCAGGAGGAGGGGCGCTAGCCCGGTCAGTTGGCTCGGGAAGCTCCAGCTCGTACTCCGGAGGAACTCCATACTGAATCCTTATCAGTGAGAGTTCATCCAGAGTCAAGGAGCCGGGGATGGTGTCCGGTGCAAAGGCCAGACAAGATTCGGTCCTAGCTACGGGTTCATCTACGGTACAAGGACTTTAGGGAACTGAGGCTGACGAACTTTTAGAACTGCTAGAAGAGGAGATATCAGAAGATATTTTGGATCAAATGGAAGCCACAAAATCTCAAAAAAATCAAAAAAAATAGCAAACAAGCCCTCGAGGAAGCTAAATGAATAGAATACGAAGAAGGGACAGGAAAATGACAAGAAGTTTCGAAACTAACCTAGATTGGCCCCAGGAGTGCAGGAAGATGGCAAGGATGATGAAAGTCGACCCGGAGGATGCCTAAGGATGAGGAGGATGCTAGAGGAAGCTGGAGCTCTTGGGGAAGAGGAGGGGAACTGAGGGATTCTCTCAAGCAAAGTGAAACCCTTGAAGAAGGAGAACGTGTTTAAATAGACCCCGGGATCTGGCGCAATAATGATTGCGGATCTCCGCTGGCTGGCCTGCACTCGCCACGTGTCCCACTCACCTTGACAGACTGTTGGAAATGGCTGGCAGCTAACAAAGTCATTATTATGCCATACCTAGAGCCACGCTCCGATGGAAATTTCAAAAAGAAGAAATCTTTTCTTAAAAGGCTCTAGTACCAGCATGCCGAACGTCAAAATATCTGGCAACCACCGAGTATGAAAATCGAGGGGAGCAATTTCGATCGTGAGAATTTCTCTGTAAAAGGCTCTAGTACCAACATGCCGAACATCAAAATATCTGGCAACCATCGAGTGCGAAAATCGAGGGGAGCAACTTTGGCTGTGAGAATTTCTCTGTACTTTCTTCATTCAGAATCCGAACTCGAAAGTAGGGGGACTGGTGTTGGGTATAAAATACCCCCCGACCGAAGTTTGTAAAAGACTGACCCTTCCAGGGCTCTTCCGGCTTCCGACCTTGTGTGTGGCATCTCTCCGAACCCCCTCGACCGTCCAGACTTCTCCGATAATGAACTTCTGCATTCATCTACCAGGCCTCCCCAAAAGCTCTCTGGGCCTCACTGCCAGCCGACCTTCTACAGTAATCAACTATTCTTCGAATTCCTTCTGGACTTCTTCCGACCACGGACGACCCTATTCCGAACTTCTTTCAGACTTCGTCAGCATCCGAGCTTCTCCTACAACAAGATTTCTACAGTAACCAGACTCCATCCAAGTTTCTACGACGGTCGACCACCTTTCGGATGTCAACCGACCTCCCACGAGAGCCGAACTTCTACTACGAGCGGTCTACTCTGAATTTCTATAGCGGACTGTCTACCCCAGATATCTATTGTAAGCAAATTTCATTCGAGCCTCTACCGTAAACAAATTTCTTCCGAACTTCTATTACAGGTAGACTTCAGCCGAGCTTCTTCGTAGCCAGATCCCAGACGAGCTTCTACCATGGGGCAGGATCCACCGGCCAGGTCGTTACTCCGAGCTCCCACGACAACCGATCTTCGACCGAGCCCTTACAATAAGCGGCCTCCTTTCGGCCTCCCATAAAAATTAGACTCTGTCCGAACTTCCACAGCGGATGGATCCCGGATGAGCTTCTGCAAGAACCGGACTCCATCTGAGCTTCCACAGTGGATGGATTCCGGACGAGCTTCTGCAACGAACGGGCTCTAGTAGCTGAATTTCTACAACAACCGATCGCCTCCGGATCCCTCAAACTCCTCCAGCAGACGAGCCTCCCCAACACCATCCGAAGTCCACCATTGGCCGACCTTCCGCTGGATTCCTCATGAAATCAGACTCCTCCGATGGATAATCTTCAGACGAGCTTCCACATCAGGCAAATCCCAGACGGACTTCCCTAGCAATTAGACTCCTATCGAACTTCGCCAATAGAAAGCCTTCATCCGAGTCTCTACAGCAAATGGTTCTCACCTGTAGCCTCAGCACCCAAGGCCTCCAACAATAGTAGACTCGTTAGTGACCTCGAAAACATCTGAGCTTCTCCTAGATCGATGAGACAGAGAGCCACTCCGCTCCATTAGACATCCCAGCCGAGCTTCAACTGATAGATCCAAACTCTCTGGCAAGACACGACGAGGGCCGCTACCCTGCTCCACTCTCTGCAATAGATTCCACGTGGCTCCACCACTCTCTGACAAGCCACAACGAGGGCTGCTACCCTGCTCCACTCTCTGGCAAGTCACGACAACGGACACCACTCTCCGTAACAAACTCCATGTGGCCCTGAATGGCCCCCGATGCCACTACTCTCCGTAACAAACTCCGTGCGGCTCTGAACGGCCCACCACTAGACGGTTACAAACGTCGCTGTCAATCGGTTACGCTCTCCGTCTATAAATAAGGACCCCAAATACGTTCCTCTCTAAGCTCAAAAACTCTATCTCAAAATTCTACTAAAATTTCCACTCGAGCACTCCATTTCTATTGAAGCAGAGTACTGACTTGAGCATCGGAGAGTCTTGTCGGAGCACCTCCAACTCTGATTTAGACTTCCCTTGCAGGTTCCGACGGCGATCGCGGTCATCTCGACTCCAGCAACTCCGACTTTGATGGAATTCTGCACTAATAGTGCTAATTATAAATGTATATGAATTGATCAAAAATAAAAATTATTTGAACTTTTTCATCACAAGATTACATCTTCTAACAAACTCTTATGTTGTGATGAAGTCTTTAGGACTACTTAAATCGATAAAGAAGGATTTATCGCATAGTTCATAAACTGGTTCGCGACCAAACGATACGTTATTACTAGGACGATAGCGATATCAAGTGTAGGTCATTGTGTGCCATATGCATTGGTTATCCTCATAACCAAATAGTGTGGAGACACTGGTATGGCATGCAAATGAGATGTAGGAGTACATCTCATTGAACGTGACCAACTGCGGAGCACTCTACTGACAAGAGTAGCTCGTGAAGGGTATGAGTATAAGTGTCCCTCTGACTTGAGATCACCACAGTGACTTACAAGCAACTTACTGTACTTTGATGCCAGACTAACTGAGGTTCTAATTCAGTGATGAAAGATTTTTGGATACAGTCAAGTACTTGTCAAGTCAGTGCATGAGTCAAGATGGGATTGATCCCTTCGAATTACTAGAAGTTAATGTATCAATATATTTCAATTTAGCAAAACCTGAGTCTGGATAATCCATGTGATGGATTTGAAAGATTGAAATATAATGTGGATGACTTATCTAGGATTGATAGTTAAATCTTAGGTCTCCTTGAGCATTAGGATGAAAGGGATGAATTATACGGTAACCATACATTAGTAGGTTTTTGAATGTTGCTTCACCATCATTTGACCTATCCAAACGTTGGGGTGTATTTCTAGATGGTTACATCGATTGATTTAAAAATTTATTTTTGTGCTACCATATTAGGTTTGAATCTATGCATTCACACTCAAAAAAAGTTTTTGACTAATCATGTGGTTGATCAATGATTGAGAATCATTCAAAGGCTTAATTATCAATTCGATTGATGACAAACCTTTTACAAAAATTGTAATAAATTTATTTACCAAGTGTTAGTGAATTAATAAAAGATTAATTAGTAATTTGATTACTAATTAGCTTAATTTTATTAAACAAAGTGGATTAAATAAAATCTAATTAAATTAGATTCAATTAGGTTTGACCCGATTAGGTTATGAGATGACCTAATCGCTAAGAAAGAATTGTTCCTGATTTGATTAAGACTTTGGTTCAATCAATTTTTAATTTCATTGAAATTTGATTAAGAATTTATGAACTTAATTAGATTAAATTTTATCTATTTTATTTGTGCTAAACTAGATGTGATTTGGTTTGGATTCAAAAAAGAAAACAAAGAGTCCATATAGCATTGGACTCTTCTCCCTTGCGCCTCCTACATTGGATGCCATCTTTCTCCATGCATAAAATTGTTTTGTATGAGATTTTTTTATGTCAAAAGCTCTTTCTCTTCTCTATCTCACATCCAAATATGGGTAAGATCTGGTTTTAAGTGGTATGTTCAAATTAGATTTGAATTGCATACCATATAGATAATGTTTGACATTATCTACAAGACCTTGCGGCTCCTTCCTTTTATTCTTTTATTTTGTTCAACCAAAAAGAAGTTTTCTCACTATGGAAAATTAGATGGAGAATTGATTTACTATAAAAAAATAAGAAAGGATGCATCCCATATTTTTTTGGGCATGTTTTGGCATGAATAGAATAGAGGAGGCGACATCTTGTAAGAGTCCATGATCTCTCGGACTCTTCACTCTTAATTCTTACACGCCAATAAAAAGGGATTTTTATTTATATTTTGAGCATGTAAGAGAGTAGAGAGAGTGCTCTACACGTTGAGGGTCTTGGGGCATGAGTTCTTGGCATGAAAAAATAGAGGAGGGTCCTCTTCTCTTTGGGTGTGCGCAAAACCTAGGTTTCTAAGATTTCTTCCTATGGGTTTGGGAAGAGAGAAAAAATATGAGAGAAATTATTTTCTTCTCTATCTTTCTTCCACCTCTTCATCTCCTCCAGAAGTCTATCTTCAATTTTTAGAAAGGTTCTAGAGATTTGAAGAAAAGATCCAGATCAGTCTTCGAGAAGGTCTTCGTGCGAGCTAGCACTCCCGAAAAGATTGATCAGATCGAGGCTTTGAATGGACTTCCCGTAGAGGCTGGATACATGTGCGACTGCAAGTAACCAGCAAAGATTATCTTCACCATATCTCTCAACAACGGTGATCGTCAACCTACACTCAGGTATCGAGTTCTGAATTTAGATAGGTGTAGATTTGATCTACTGCTTACATCCATGCTTGCAGATTTTATCATCTGGATTTTTTAGATTTTATATGCAACATATTTTGTCATAGATCTTAGAGTAGGTTGATTTGATGATTAGATCATTTACATATTAGATTAATATGATTAATCTAGATGTCTTTCTCTATATTTTATTTGAAAATATTTTTAAATATATGCATGAAATCACCTATATTTTTCAACATTAACTAAGAGGTTTTGGGTTCCTATTTAGACTAGAAATCTTCTTTTAATTAGGTGTAATTAAATCTTAATTAATTGAGAATTAATTTGGTCTTAATCAGCCATCTAAAGAGATCCCAATTTGATTGGGACACTTCCTCTCTCCTTGCGCCATTATGAAGCCCCATGAGGATGCCACATATACCCTACGCTCTTCCTTTTGCGTGTAAGAATTCATGTCAAACACCTTCTTTCTATGAGAAATATTGACGCAAAAGGGGATAAGGGTTGGCGGCATGACTTAAGAGTCCAAGGATATGTGGACTCTTAACTAAAACCCTAATCCAATCTTATTTAAACAAGGGATAAGTGTGGGGTGGTGAGCAAGCTGATATAGATCAGATTTGGAACACCAAAAGAGGGGAGGTGCATGAGAAAAATAGAGAAAAAGGAGGACAAGGTGCCGCATCAAGGTAGATGTGATGCTATGCAATGAGTCCTTATCCCTTCTTTCTTACAAACAACCAAAGATTGGTTGTTTGGGTCTTCTGTCTCCCTCTTTTATCTAAGTTTTGGACATGGATTTTTCTCTTCCCTTTATCCAAGAGTTGGACATAATTCTTAGATCTCTAGCATAGAGATTTATGCATGGGTTTTAGGAAGCAAGAGAAGAAAGTGTTCTTCTCGTGATCTCTAGCGTATAGATCTTCATCCTCTTATTCACTTCTTCTTCTCTAAGAGGGTCTTGAGAGAAATGAAGAGTTTTCAACCATCAAGATGCAATCTCTGCAAGGGAGCTAGCACCCCGGTGAGATCAAGAAGCTTTTGATCAGATCGAAATCTCATGTGAATATCCGTACAGGTTGGATACTTGTACAGTTTCAAGGGACCTTCAAAAAATATCCATGATCATCGGTTCATGGTGCAAATTGACCCACATCAAGGTATGAAGATTTGATCTTCTCTATTTATTCTTTTTTATTTAATTTTTGTATCTGAATCCTATCTCACATATGTAGATCTTATTTTATGATTTTAAGATTTGATCTTATGTATGCTTAGATTAAATTAGATTTAATTTAAATTTTTAATTTTTGCTACGTACTTGTTTTGAAAAATTTTTGCTTGACATGAAACCATGAAATCCCAACATATGTTCATGAGTTTCCATCTAGTACCCCAACATGAGTACCCCTATCTCAGGCTCAGGCACCCATTCTTGGACTGTGGGAATTGGTGGGTATAACTACCTAGGCTATCACTATTTCAATAACTTCTACTCCTGACCTCCAATCTCGAAGTATAGGTATAGAAAGGAATTTTGAGAGAGCTAGAAAGTTGGGGCAACAAAATTTTTGAATACTATAGACCCAATAGAGGTAGAAAGATGGATCTAGAAAATAGAGGGGTGTTTGCATTAATGAAAAGTATTGATGAATAGAAGGTGAGCATTGCTATCTTTTTTTCAGAAGGTCAGGCTCAACATTAGTGGAAATCCTATGTTGATAGGCAACCACAAGGCTATATTATCTTTTGAAATGATTTTAGAAGAGAATTTTATCAGTAGTATTACTCGATGGTATATTAAGATCAAAAGACAAGAGAATTTCTTAATTTGACACTGTTGCTCCTTAAATTGATTTTGATGATTACAAAGTATTTGAGGGGGTTACTAATGATTTTGGCTTGAAAAAAGATTTATTGTATTTCAGGGACAAAATCATAATTTTATCAAGTTCTGATTCAGAAGCCTCAAGAGCAAAACAAAAGATTTGTAATCTATTGGAGGCAATTTCAATATTTTTGAATGTGTATTTTGAAAGAAAATCATGTTTATAAATTTGAGTCGACCCCATGAGTCGACTCATGTCAAAAGGGGCTGAACGACATGTTATGCATGGGTTTTAGGAAGCAAGAGAAGAAAGTGTTCTTCTCGTGATCTCTAGCGTAGAGATCTTCATCCTCTTATTCTCTTCTTCTTCTCTAAGAGGGTCTTGAGAGAAACGAAGAGTTTTCAACCATCAAGATGCAATCTCTGCAAGGAAGCTAGCACCTCGATGAGATTAAGAAGCTTCTGATCAGATCGAAATCTCATGTGAATATCCGTACAGGTTGGATACTTGTGCGGTTTCAAGGGACCTTCAAAAAATATCCACGATCATCGGTTCATGGTGCAAATCGACCCACATCAAGGTATGAAGATTTGATCTTCTCTATTTATTCTTCTTTATTTAATTTTTGTATCTGAATTTTATCTCACATATGTAGATCTTATTTTATGATTTTAAGATTTGATCTTATGTATGCTTAGATTAAATTAGATTTAATTTAAATTTTTAATTTTTGCTGCATTCTTGTTTTGAAAAATTTTTGCTTGACATGAAACCATGAAATCCCAACATATGTTCATGAGTTTCCATCTAGTACCCCAGCATGAGTACCCCTATCTCAGGCTTAGGCACCCATTCTTGGACTGTGGGAATTGGTGGGTATAACTACCTAGGCTATCACTATTTCAATAACTTCTACTCTTAACCTCCAATCTCGAAGTATAGGTATAGAAAGGAATTTTGAGAGAGCTAGAAAGTTGGGGCAACAAAATTTTTGAATACTATAGACCCAATAGAGGTAGAAAGATGGATCTAGAAAATAGAGGGGTGTTTGCATTAATGAAAAGTATTGATGAATAGAAGGTGAGCATTGCTATCTTTTTTTCAGAAGGTCGGGCTCAACATTAGTGGAAATCCTATGTTGATAGGCAATCGCAAGGCTATATTATCTTTTGAAATGATTTTAGAAGAGAATTTTATTAGTAGTATTACTCGATGGTATATTAAGATCAAAAGATAAGAGAATTTCTTAATTTGACACTGTTGCTCTTTGAATTGATTTTGATGATTACAAAGCATTTGAGGGGGTTACTAATAATTTTGGCTTGAAAAAAGATTTATTATTTTTCAGGAGTAAAATCATAATTTTACCAAATCCCAACTCGAAAGCCTCAAGAGCAAGAACAGAAGATTTGTGATCTATTGGAGGCAATTTTAATATTTTTGGATGTGTATTTTGAAAGAAAATTATGTTTATAAAATTGAGTCGACCCCATGAGTCGACTCATGTCATATGGGGCTAAACGGCACACTATTTTTTGACTGACACATCCAATTGAGTCGATCCCATAAGTCGATCCTTGTGCATGAGTTGACATTATGAGTCGACCTCTGTTGCTATGCATGTCAAAATTACAGAACAATCATTTTCTATTCTGTGCCACAGAAGTTGACCCCATGAGTCGACTCATATGTATGAGTCGACCCTATGAGTCGACCCCTGCGATGGAAAAACTCTGTAACGGCTAGTTTTTAGCTCATTTTGGCTGCATTTAATACCCATTTAATATGCTCTAACGGCTTTATTTCAGTCCAGATTACTCTCTACCATCATTTGAAGTTATAAAAGGCACTTAAAGGAGGGAATCAACAAAGTTTTGAAAAAGATTCTTCAAGCATTCACTTCAACCCTAAGCAAGAAATCTCTTGAAGTTAAAGAAGCTTTTATTTCAAGTTCACCAACCTCTCAAGAGCTCATTCAAGTCTTCAACCATCTTGAAAAAAATCAAAAAAAATTGCTTCTCTTTGTGTAAAGTATATTTAAAGCTTTATTCACTCATTAAAGGAGCTACATCTGTATTTTCATGTGATTAACTGTTATACTCTATTTTTGAGTTGATTTTTTGTTTTAGAAGGGTTCCAAAATGTGGAAAGGTTGATTCGAACCTTGAATCAGATTGTATTGGGTTGGCTTGTATCTGAGAAACAAGTATTCTAGCTTAGAATAGCTAGAGTCGGAGGTTCCGATATTGTATTCGAGTTGAATATGGTTTAGTGGATTTGAATTCCCAAATAGGAGCTTGGAGAGTGGATGTAGGTGTAAGGTTGGCACTGAACCACTATAAATCTTTTTGTTTGTGTTGTGCTTTCTTACTCTCCTTTTAAATTTCTTTATCTTCTTGCATTCTTGCATTCAATTTCTACACCTTTCTTAAATTTTACTGTCCACATTTATCCTGCTCATTGTTATATAATCATCATAGTTGAAGTTATTTTTAAATTTTTAGAAATCCAATTCACCCTCCCTCTTGGGTTACATAGCTGGGCAACAAGTGGTATCAGAGCTTGGTGCTCTAGTCCTATTTTGATTTAACCATCAAAGAGCTAAAGATCTATGGCAACTCAAGTTGGTGCTTCACTAGCTAAGGGGCAATCCACCAACCGACCTCCACTTTTCAATGGGTTAAACTATACCTATTGGAAAGCTCGGATGAAAATCTTTATTCAAGTACTTGACTATGATATGTGGAGTATCATAGTAAATGGACCACACACACTGACTAGAATAATTGATGGTGTGGAATCAACCAAACCCGAAAAAGAATGAGATGAGGTTGATAAGAAAATGGCTCAACTAAATGCTAAAGCCATGAATATTTTGTATTGTGCTCTAGATGCTAATGAATTCAATCGTATTTCAATATACATGTCAGCTAAGAAAATATGGGATAGATTAGAAGTAACTTATGAAGGAACTAATCAAGTAAAGGAATCAAAAATTAACATGCTTGTGCATAAATATGAACATTTTAAAATGGAGCATGATGAATCAATAACTAAAATATTTACTCATTTTACTGATATTATTAATGATCTAAAAAGTCTTGGTAAGTCTTATACTAACAATGATCTCATGAGAAAAATTCTTAGGTCTTTACCAAGAACTTGAGAGGCCAAAGTGATCGCAATTCAAGAATCTAAAGATCTGAATATCCTACCCTTGGAGGAGCTTCTAGATCACTGATGACACATGAGCTAAGCATGAAACAACACCAAGAAGAAGATGTCAAAAAGAAGAGCATAATTGCCCTCAAATCCAATGCTCAACCTGATGAAGAATCCGATGATATGAAAAATGAAGAGCAGGATGAAGAAATGGCCCTCATTACTAGAAGGTTTAAGAAATTTTTGAAGAAAAAAAGACAAGAAATGAGGAAGAGGCCACCTACAAAAGAGGAACATAGCAAAGAGAAGGATAAGGAGCAACCCCTTATTTGTTATGAATGCAAGAAACTGGGACACTTTAAGTCTGAATGCCCATAACTGAAGAAGGGTCCCAAGAAGTCAAGAAGAAGGCCATGATGGCTACATGGAGCGAAAGTGATGAGTCAAGTTCCGAAGAAGAAGACTCAAATGAACAAGCCAACTTGTGCCTTATGGCACATAAAAATGAGGTAAATACTGAAACTACTATTGACTTTACCTTTGAAGAACTTCATGAAGTATTTTATGACCTAATTGATGAACTAAAAAAGCTAGAGGTAAAGAACAAAGAATTAAAATCAAAGAATCAATCTTTACTAAAAGAAAATGAGAGTATTTCAAATAAAAAATTAATCCTGTCTCAAGAAAATCTGAACTTAAAAAATGAGATTGTCAAGTTAAAACCAATGGTTGAAAAGTTTACTTTAAGTTCAAATAAACTTTGCATGATACTTGACAATCAAAAGACCATTTATGATAAAGTCGGTCTTTGATATAAACCTTTAAAGAAATAAAAATTTTTGAAAAATATCTTTGTAAACTTATCATACAACAAGTTTTCAAGTATAATTTGCTTTAAATGTGGTAGAGTAGGACACAAATCCTATTCATATTTTTCTAACAAATCTGAAAATTTCGATGTAAAGAAAATATGGGTTCTAAAAGGAACTATTATGAATAACTAAAAAAGATCCAAGAAAACTTGGGTACCTAAAGTCAAAACTTAACTCTTGTGTGTAGGTATGTCTTGCATCCCAAGGAGCAAACCGAAAATGATATCTTGATAGTGGGTGCTCAAGACACATGACTGGTGATGAATCCCAATTCATCATACTTGATGCTAAAAATGAAAAGATGGTCACCTTTGGAGACAATGGTAAAGGAAAGATCGTCGGTATAGGTAACATTGGTATCACTCCCTCTAAGTATATTGAAAATATTTTATTAGTAGATGGTTTAAAACATAATTTATTAAGCATCAGTTAATTTTATGATAAAGAATACAAAGTCATTTTTGAATCTTCAATTTGCATAGTAACTAGTCCTATTAATGAAGGCATTAAATTTGTTGGGCATAGACATGGTAATGTTTATATGATAGATTTGAATGATCTTTCTAAAATAAACATGCAATGCCTAGTAGCCTTGAATACAAAAATTAATAAGACTAGTTGGCTTTGGTATCGTAGGCTTGCACGTATTAGCATGCATTCATTTTCAAAACTTATTAAAAAAGAATTGGTTATCGATTTATCCAAATTAAATTTTGAAAAAGATAGAATTTGTAATGCATGCCAAATGGGTAAACAAACACGAATCTCATTCAAATCTAAAAATATTATTTCAACTACTAGGCCATTAGAACTATTGCACATAGATTTATTTAGACCCACTAGAACTACTAGTCTAGGTAGAAAATGATATGGTTTTGTAATTATTGATGATTTTTCTCATTTTACATGGGTCTTCTTTTTGGCACATAAGGATGAAACTTTTCATATTTTCTCAAAATTTTATCAAAAAGTCACAAATAAAAAAGGTTTTTCAATTCAAAATATTCGAAGTGATCATAGAACCGAATTTGAAAATCAAGATTTTGAAAAATTTTATGATGAAAAAGATATTGACTATAACTTTTCAGCATCTAGGACACCCCAACAAAATGGGGTAGTAGAAAAAAAAGAGAATTCTTGAAGAAATGGCCCGTACCATGCTATGTGAAAGCAACCTTCCAAGATATTTTTGGGCAGAAGCAATTAACATGGCATGTTACATATTAAACCGTGCTTTAATTAGACCAATTTTAAAGAAAACCCCTTATGAGCTTTGGAAAGAAAGAAAACCAAATATTGCATATTTTCATATTGTTGGTTGTCGATATTTTGTTTTGAACAATGGTAAAGAAAGACTAGAAAAATTTGATGCTAAATTTGATGAAGTGATTTTTCTTGGTTACTCCTCTTCTAGCAAAGCTTTTAGAGTTTTCAACAAAAAAATTTTAATAGTAGAGGAGTCAATACATGTTATTTTTGATGAAACTAACGATCTTCCTTCAAAAAAGAATGAAGGTATTGATGATGCAGATCCTCTTATAGAAAGAATGAAGGAGATCACTCTAAAAGTCTCAACCATTCAAGATAATAAAGAACATGAAGACAAACAAGATGAGGAAGGTAAAGAACAACAAGAACAACCTCAAGGTACAAATGATCTACCCAAAGAATGGAGGTATAATCACAATCACCCCAAGAAACTAATCATTGGTGATCCTACACATGGTGTAAGAACTCGCTCTTCACTTAGAGATACATTCAATCATTTTGCTTTTATCTCTCATCTTGAACCTAAAACCATAGATGAAGCTGAAAAAGATTATAATTGGATAAATGCTATGTAATAAGAACTTAATCAATTTGAAAGAAATAATGTATGAACTTTAGTTTTAAGACCTAAAAATTATTCAATAATTGGCACAAAATGGGTATATAGGAATAAATTGGATGAACATGGAAATGTGATAAGAAATAAAGCAAGATTAGTTATAATCAAGGAGAAAAAATTGATTTTGATGAGACCTTTGTACCTGTTGCTAGATTAGAAGCAATTAGACTTCTACTTGTATATGCTTACTTTATGAATTTTAAGTTATTCCAAATGGATGTCAAAAGTGCTTTTCTAAATGGATATATTGCTGAAGAAGTTTATATAGAACAACCTTCAGGTTTTGAAAATCATGCTTTTCCTAATCATGTTTTTAAATTAAATAAAGTATTATATGATTTGAAACAAGTACCTAGGGCTTGGTATGAAAGGCTAAACAAATTTTTGCTTAATAATAATTTTTCAAGAGAAAATATAGACACAACCATTTTCATTAAAAGAAATCAAAATGATATATTAGTTATACAAATATATGTTGATGACATTATTTTTGGATCTACTAATGAAATTTTTTGTCAAGATTTTGCTAAGCTCATGCGGGGGGAGTTTGAGATGAGCATAATGGGAGAACTTACATTCTTCTTCGGACTCCAAATCAAATAAATAAAAGAAGAAATCTCCATCATCCAACGTAAGTACACAAGAGAACTACTCAAAAGATTTGGAATGAAGAACTCCAAAGCAATTGGTACACCCATGAGCCCATCATGTAAACTTGACAAGGATGAAGGAGGTAAAAATGTAGACTTAAAATTTTATAGAGGCATGATTTATTCTCTATTATATTTAACTGCTAGTAAACTAGATATTATGTTTAGTGTTTGTCTTTGTACTCGCTTTCAATCAAATCCAAAAGAATCACACTTAAATGTAGTTAAAAGAATTCTTAGATATTTAAATGGTACACAAACTCTAAGACTATAGTATTCTGAAGACTCATCAATTGACTTGATAGGATATTCAGATGTCGATTTTGCTGGATGTAGATTAGATAGAAAAAGTACTAGTGAAACTTGTCAATTTCTTGGAGTTAACTTAATCTTTTGATTTAGCAAGAAGCAAAACTCGATAGCACTGTCTATGATCGAGGCCGAATACATTATAGCCGAAAGTTGTTGTGCTCAAATCTTATGGATTAAGCAACAATTTGAAGATTTTGGCATCAAACTCAATGAAACTCCCATAAGATGTGATAACACTAGTACTATAAATCTAACTAAAAATCTAATTCAGTATTCTAGATTAAAACATATTGAAATTAAGCATCATTTCATAAGAGAACATGTCCAAAATAAAGATATAATTCTCGATTATATTTGTACTGAAAAATAATTGGCTGACATCTTTACCAAGGCCTTAAGTGAAGATAGATTTTATGAAATTAGGAGAGAACTAGGAATCCTTGATCCATCAGCTTAAGTATCTCTCTGATTCTAAATTTTTAATGCCAAAAATTTATTGAACCAAATCTATTAAGCTCAATTCTCATTTTTCTTAAGAGCTCAAAAGCTCAAAACTATCATTCACATGATCAATATTTGGGTAAACATTCTTCTCTCAGAGTTTCAATTTTTTTCAAAATTATCCCATCATTCTTTTGAATTTTTCTATGCCATGAGTCAACCCCCAGGGTCGACCCTAGGGTAAACTTATAATTTTGACAAAACCCTTCAGGCGCTCTCTTCTTATTGAGAATTTTTTCTTGAGCCGACTCAGCCCTTCGTCTTCTTCCTCCCACCGAACCAAAAGCTCTCCATCTCTTCTCCCTCAAATTAAAGATTTCTCTCAAATCTCTCCTCCCACTATTTTTCACTCTTCAAATCATCCGGTTAGGAACCAAGTTTCTCTCCTCTCCCTTCTTCATTTGGGGCAGTTCGAGCTTGCCCTAGACTCTACCCATCTTCTCCAAATCGGCACGTCACGTCTCCAAAATCTTTATCTTTCTACTAGAATCTTTTCCTCTCTCCCTCACATAGTCTCCAAAGCTCCGTGCAAGTCCTTCTTGTACAAATGGCTCCCAAAATGAAGCTTCCACAGAGGAAAAAATCTGTTCGTAGGTTGGAAGAGAGTGTGCACAGAAAGAGATTAGCAGTCGAGTCCTCTCCTACTCCAATCCCTGCTCCAGGTCCTACTTCAGCTTCTACTCAGTCCCCAATCAGCCCAAGCAAGGTACCTCTCTCTGACCGAAAAGTGAAACCTGGAAAAAATATTGATTTCAAGTTTTTTGAAAAAGAAGGGTTCACTATTGGATCGAAGATAAAGTATCAAGGATGAAAATTTATGTCGATCTAATCAGAGAATTTTACTTAAATTTGAGTTATAGCAATGGAATAGTGAAATCTACAGTAAAAGGTATTGATGTTTTTCTTGATTTAGTACATTTGGGATAGATACTGCATTTGCTTTGTGAAGGCTATACCAATATGGAGCTCCCTATTAAAGAAGAAGGAATTAATGTTATCTTAGAGAGAACCTATACTAAAAGTCTAAATAAATTGGAAGCAAAAATTTTTTCTGTTGAGATGAGACTGTTACATCACTTGGTAACCAAACTGTTTGTCCCTAGGAGTGGTAGACACGACCTTCTATCTGGTAGGAACATTTGCATTATGTACCATGTGATCACACAGACCCCCCTGAATCTTTCTGCATTAATGTTTGAGGTCATGAGAGAGACCCTGAATAGGTCCAAGGCTCACTTTCCTTTTGGTATGGCACTCACCTTAGTTTTTAGAAGGTTCGGAATCAGTTTTGAGGGGGAGGCAGTTGCTAGACTATCCCATTCTGACACCATCAACCGCCACACACTGCATCGCATGGATTTTTCTAAGACTGATGGTGGTTGGATAAAAGGTATTGAGGAGAGAGCAGAGGATAGACCAGAGGAGGAGGGACCATCTTCACCTCTTCATGATCACAGAGCATCCCTAGATATTCAGTTCATATCTGATCACGAGGCTGGTCCTTTAGAGTCTGTGAGGAGGCATGCTTCAGTTCCACAGTCAGAGAGCAGGGCATATCCTTCAGAGTTCAGACTAACAGATGATCAAATTGAGATGATGTCCCAGTGTGTTGCCTCCATTCTATCTCAGTAGTTTGCCACTTCAGTCTTTGGACAGAGATCGACATCCCAGGATGACTCAGACCAGACTCTGATCCCTCACATTTCTACTATTTTTCAAATATTTACTGATCAGTCGATACACATTGAGCAGCTTGAGGGATGTATTTTGAGATTGACAGGCAGAGTATTAGACTTGTAGGGGCAAGTATTAGCTTTAGCCCATCTCCAGCCGCATGAGGATATCACAAAGATCTCGACCTATCTGCAGAGGTGGCTAGACTTCGAGGACTTTTAGAGAATGGCTTTGACTTCTTGAGGAGAGAGATCAGAGGCTCCAGTGAGAATGCTTCTACTCAGTTCAGTGCCCTGATGCAGTCTGTATCGAGAGCCTTGGATCTTTTGGACACCATCAGATTTTTTCTTATTGCACAGTCTGTAGCTTCTCAGGCTCTAGGATCCTCTCACCCCTCTACTCATGCTAGTACCTTTACTCGTGGCCGAGGCAGACGTGGTCGAGGTCATGCTCGTGGACTTGATCCTACATCTCCTCACCCTATCTCTGATTCTTCAGATTCTGTTCCCTCTAGCCATAACATCTATTAGATCTAGATTAGTTTGTCTCCTATGTCTAGGATCTATCTTATGGGCCTTGTATTTGTTGGCTAATTAACTCTTGGATAGTTTCTATCCATGACTTTTGTATTTTGAGTTGACTCATGTGTATTGGGATACCTTTTGTATTTAGTCACTTTTGAATATATATATATATATATGTGTGTGTGTGTGTGTGTGTGTGCGTGCTTTGACTTTCAATGAATGTCTATGAATGTGATCAAATTGAATTATTTTAATTATGAGATATGAAAAATAACTCATATTAGTGCTGAGAAATACTATGAATTGTAATATCTTCTAGATGAGCAAATTGATATATCCTTTATGTTTGCTATGTTGAGGGAGAGTAGAGAAATAAGCAATCAAAGAAGGGGGCTAAAGAAGTAAAATATGGTATCAAAAAGAGAGAGTAAAGAAAATTGATGGTATCAAAAAGAGAGAGTAAAGAAAATATGTCCTTTTTGTCATCTTTCTTTTCTTTTCTTTTCTCTATCCTTAAAATCTTTTAAGATCTTAATTGATGCTATCAAAAAGAGGGAGTAAAAAAAATTTATCCTTTCAAGATCTCTTAAAAGGAGGAGCAGAGAATCTTAATTGATGCTGTCAAAAAGAGGGAGTAGAGAATCAAAATCGAATTTGAGCAATAAACAATAAAGAAATGAGCAATAAGTAATAAAAAAATTAGTAATAAGCAAAATTGTTAAGCAAATATGTTAAACAACCAAAATAGTCAGCTCTTTTTTTTTATCTAATTTTTAAAGCAAATGAACTTATAAGCAAATTTCAAATTGGTCTTCAAACTACTTATGATGTATTTCGTTCGAATACTTGGCTATGATATTGAAGTGATGCATCTTCATAAATTTGAAATTCATGTTCAATGTTTTATATATACTTTTGCTCAAGTATTTTGTCATCATCAAAAAGGGAGAGATTGTTGCTCTTTGAATTGATTTTGATGATTACAAAGCATTTGAGGGGGTTACTAATAATTTTGACTTGAAAAAAGATTTATTATATTTCAGAGGCAAAATCATAATTTTATCAAGTTCTGATTTGGAAGCCTCAAGAGTAAGAGCAGAAGATTTGTAATCTATTGGAGGTAATTTCAATATTTTTAGATGTGTATTTTGAAAGAAAATCATGTTTATAAATTTGAGTCGACCCCATGAGTGGACTCATGTCAAAAGGGACTGAATGGAACGTTATTTTTAGTTGGCACACTCTGTGAGTCGACCCCTGTGCATGAGTCGACCCTATGAGTCGACCTCTGCTGCTGTGTAGACCAAAATTACAGAACAGTCATTTTCTATTCTGTGCCATAGAAGTCGACCCCATGAGTCAACTTATGAGTATGAGTCGACCCTATGAGTCAACCCCTGTGATGGAAAAACTCCGCAATGGCTAGTTTTCAGCTCGTTTTGGCTGCATTTAATGCCCATTTAATGTGCTTTAACGGCTTTATTTCAGCCCAGATTACTCTCCCCCATCATTTGAAGTTATAAAAGCTATTTAAAGGAGGGAATCAACAAAGTTTTGAAAAAGATTCTTCAAGCATTCACTTCAACCCTAAGCAAGAGCCCTCTTGAAGTTAAAGAAGCTTTTATTTCAAGTTCACCAACCCCTCAAGAGCTCATTCAAGTCTTCAACCACCTTGAGAAAAATTAGAAAAGCTTGCTTCTCTTTGTGTAAAGTGTATTTAAAGCTTTATTCACTCATTAAAGGAGCTACATCTGTATTTTCGTGGGGTTAACTGTTATACTCTATTTTTGAGTTGATTTTTTATTTTAGAAGGGTTTCAAAATGTGAAAAGATTGATCCGAACCTTGAATCGGATTGTATTGGATTGGCTTGTACCCGAGAAATAAGTATTCTAGTTTGGAATAGCTAGAGTCAGAGGTTTCGATGTTGTATTCGGTTTGAATATGGATTAGTAGATTTGAATTCTCAAGTAGGAGCTTGGAGAGTGGATGTAGGTGCAAGGTTGGCACTAAGCCACTATAAATCTTTTTGTTTGTGTTGTGCTTACTTGCTCTCTTTTTAAATTTTTTTATCTTCTTGCATTCTTGCATCCAACTTCTACACCTTGCTTAAATTTTATTCTCTACATTTATCCTACTCATTGTTAAATAATCCTCATAGTTGTAAGTTATTTTTTAATTTTTAAAAAATTCAATTCATCCCCCCCTCTTGGGTTGCATAGCTGGGCAACAGACACAGGGAGGAATGATAGTGGCTGAATATGAAGCCATGTTTGTTGAGTTATCCCACTTTGCTCCAGCATTTGTTATGGATAAAAAGAAAAAATATCGATTGTTTCAGGATGAACTGTGTCTTGAGATCAAGGCAAAAATAAGGATGCATATAAAAGAAAAAATCTGTCCGATCTGATCGGATTGTCAGGATGTAATTTGAAAATTTTTTGATTCTAGTGGTAATATAACATTTATGTTTATCTTGGTTGCAGCGGAATAGGGATCAAATATTGAGAGTTTCTTGGATCCGACACCTCGCGAGGTCTCAACGCACAGACCCTCTACTACGCATGCATGCCAAGCTCCATAAGAAAGATGGATGAAGCCCATTGCGCCAATCCTTCAAAAAGGAATAGGGAAGAGCTGAGATCTAATCTCGTGCACCAGGAACGGAGTCCTCATGCCTGGGAAGGAGGATGCCTAAAGGGACACCATGCCAAAAGAAAATAGCGCATACCCTCTTCTTATTTTTCTTATGGCAGTTTCTCACTTGTTTTTATCGTACAAACCAAGATGTCTATGGTGGTTTGATGTTCCCCTTTTAATAGATGTGCCCCCATGACCAAATCAAATTAGAACTCCTAATTCAAACAATATTTGAATTGGTCCAAACCTTATCCAACTAGGAGATGTAAGAAAGAAAGGATGCCTCTTTTCTTCACGTGTGAAGCGCTCATGTGCGCACAATATGGGGTGGAAAAAAATCAGGCCCCTCCCTCCTATGGTTGGCCACTATAAGAGAGAGTCCCAAATACTTGAGACTCTAAGGATCTAATCTAAATTTGGATCAAATCAAATTCAATTCGAATCTAATTCGAACTAAATTCAAATAGACTGTCAATCCCAATCTAATTAAGATTCTGGACCATATCTAACTTAGATTTTCAACCCACTTAAATTTTAATTAAATCAGATCTAATCTAAAATTAATTAGAAGATAAATTTAATTTCTCATAAATCTCTTGGATCATTGATCAGATCATCATCATCTCTAGAATTAAATCTGAATCTCATGTCTAGTGCTAACTAGACATAGTCAACTGTTTAATCTCGTATGACCTCTAACTTAATTCTCAATTAAGCTAATCTGTTTGTTCAATCAAGTCATGTACTTCCAAATTGAACTCATGACTTAGACCCATTCTTCTTTACTTTGTCTAACTTTGTGCTTGACTCCATAGATTCGAACACTAAGTCGGAAGCACAGAAACAACTTTCTGTACTAATCGAAGTTACCATCTAGCAATGATTTCCGACATCCAGATAGATTGAATATTTGAAAGATGATATTTAAGAACCTACGTATATGGTTACTGCATAATTCATCCCTTTGATCTCAAATACTCAAGGATGACCTAGGGTTTAACTCAATCCTGGATGATCATCTACATTGCATTTCAACTTTTCACATCCATCACATGGATTATCTAGGCTCAGATTATCTGGAGGGATCAATCTTATTTTGATCCACATACAGACTTTTGTAGGTACTTGACTGTACCCAATAGCCTTCTGTGACTGCATTAGAAATACAGGTAGTCCGGTACTAAAGCATAGTGAGTTACTTGTAAGTTACTATGGTGATCTTAGGTCTGAGAGATACTTATGTCCATATACTTCTCGAGTTGCTCTTGATAGCAGAGTGCTCCATAGGTGAGTCACTTATTCAGTGATGATATACTCTTATATCTCACCTATATATCATACCAGTATCTCTATACTTTTTGGTTAAAAGGACAACCAACCTATATGGCATACAATGACCTACACTCGATGAACATCATCATCCTTTAATGACGTATCATTTGGTCATGAATATGTTTAAGAACTATTTGATAAATCTTTCTTTATTGATTGTCATATAGTTCTAAGAATTTCATCACAACACAAGAGTTCTAATAAGGAAGATGTACACCTTTTGATGAAAAATATCAAATAACTTTTATTATTTCATAATTTATATATAATTACAAAAAGTATAATCATCCAAATGATTGACTTTAGGATATATTTCCTAACCACTTCCACTTGGACTAAAGCCAATTAGTATAGTATCTAATACCTATCTTTCATCTGTGTTCGTCGAACTCTTTGATTGCAAGGGCTTTAGTAAATGGATCGGTCAAATTCTCCTTTCTGTCGATCTTCTGAAGCTCGACGTCACCTCAATCCACGATCTCTCGGCTCAAATGATAGCAGCATAGAATATACTTGGTGCGCTGATGGGACTTCAGTTCTTTTGCTTGAGCTATGTCTCTAGTGCTGTCACAGTATAGCAGAATAGGACCATGAAGAGAGAGTGCCGCTCCAAGCTCGTTGATGAACTTCTACAACTTGACAGCTTCTTTTGTAGCATCGGATGTCATGATATATTCTACCTCGCAAGTTAAGTCAGCTACGGTGTGCTGTTTGAAACTTTTTTAGTAGATCACTCCTCTATATAGGGTATACACATAATCTGATATACTTTTACTGTCATCATGATCTGATTGAAAATTGAAATCAGTATATCCCATAAATTTTAAATTAGTATCCCCATAGATATGCCATTGATCCTTAATATTTCTCAAATACTTAAGGATTATCTTTACAACCTTCCAATGGTTCTCTCCTGGATCAGACTAGTACCTACTCACTACCTTTAGTGAGTGTGCCACATCCAACCTTGTACATGTCATGGCATATATGATATATCCCACTAACAAAGTATATGGGATTCTACTCATAAACTCTCTCTCTTATGGAGTTGTCGGACAATCCTTCTAAGAGAAAGTAATTCCATGGCCTATCGAAAGATAATCTTTCTTGAAATT